>NC_045431.1:109244259-109555623 GCF_902635505.1 Sarcophilus harrisii | reverse complement strand
ACTACAGAATAGAATGAAATTTTTGTACCAAGCTAGATTTCACAAGGGACATGTTTATCTTACCTACCTCTTGCACTAATTCTACATAGCAACTATCATGCACATCATTTTACAGTATAAAATCTACTAACTCCCATATAGCATATATGAATACACACACATACATATAAAGAGAGAGAGAGAGAGAGAGAGAGAGAGAGAGAGAGAGAGAAGAGAGAGATTTTGACACAGCAGTATCATGACATGATACAATATTGTTTCCAAATAAATATGTTTCCAAAAAATATAATGTATCCTGATTAACTCTATAACTAATGGGTGTTTATATCATTTCAGGTATTTTAATGACATCTTGGTCTTTAATTACATATCTCTTTTCCTTAATTCTTTCATCAAAGACAGTTATATACAGGGAAAAGCACCAAACTGACTTATTCTGCAAGATTCTCCTTTCTATTTCTTTC
The DNA here is from genome assembly GCF_902635505.1 of Sarcophilus harrisii. Taxonomy (NCBI): domain Eukaryota; kingdom Metazoa; phylum Chordata; class Mammalia; order Dasyuromorphia; family Dasyuridae; genus Sarcophilus; species Sarcophilus harrisii. Next base: position 109,555,159 of record NC_045431.1, on the reverse strand, counting down.
TCTTCCTGGAATAAAATGTTGAATTCCTGCTGAGTACCCTTCAGATTTTATATTGCATACTCTGTCTCCCTTTTTCTACCTAGTTTTGGAACATAAAGTACTAAATCCCCTGCTGAGGACTCTTTAAATTCTATATTATTACTTCAAATTTGAGATGGGGGGAGTGCTTCAAAAAAAATCTACTCAAACTTTTTAGAAGCAAAGTAGAATCACTGACCATATATTTAAAGAATATTGAAAATTCTTCTTAAAGGTCAGTTTTTAGGGAAAGCTTTACAGAATGAAAAAAATTTGATGTTGTAGTGTTCTTTCTTAAGCTTATTGTCTGTGGCCAGGTTAAAAGACCTTGCTGTATCTGCAGTCTGCATAGAGTGTTAGAGCAGTGAACTTGGCAAATTTTTATTCTACTAATCACTACATGTTTGGCCACAGACACTGCTTAAACTCTAGACTTCATCTACTCCTCTGCAATAAGAAGTTCCTAGAATAAATTAACTTTTAATTTCTTTCTATAATGTAAATTTAAGATACTATGATCAGACTTCTGTCACCATAAAAATATACCAAAAGTCATGATTTCCATTGCTACTATTTTTCATTTAACCCATTCAGGTAATTTGGTAATGGATGAATATATATATATATATATATATATCTTATATATCTATGTACATATATAATATAAATTTGGAAGTGTAAAAATAATTATTGAACTCATGGGGAAAATGAGATTGTCAAAGGGAAGAGTACAACTTAAAAAAAGAATATAATATTCTTAGTATATTAGGATACTATGGGCTGTGAGGTAAATGAAGTTCAAAATGGAAACAAAGAACTAGGAGGAGAAAAAATGTCCCTAACAATAAAGAAATAGAGAAATTGAAGAAAATGTGCATAACACAAGTTATAGAAAATTCAAAGAAGATGGGTTCTAAGAAAACATTACATTTAGTAGTTAGCAGATAAATGATAATTTTTGGATGAACAATTTCAGTATAGTGGTATTGGGACCTTGATTGAATGTGACTGAACCGACAAATATTTGGAGTACAACGAATTTCCAGCAGAAAATATCTTGGACTTCAGAAAAATTCTCTCAAATTGGGCAGGGAGGGGATGTAGTCCAGTGCAGGTACAGCACAGGAAGGCCCAAGATGAAGAGGACACACAAAGGTAATATTGTGGAAGACTCAGCAAAAATACAGCATCATTGGCTACTCTATCCTGGTTCAGAAGCCAGTGAATCAACAGACTAGCTGTGAGATCTCCAACACAATTACAGAAGGCAAATAGTGAGCCATAAAACCGTAGCATAAATGGGACTTGGGCATGCTCACCCAGCAAGAAGACAAAGCTGACAGCATCACTGGCCCCAAGGTATTGTAAAGTCTCTGTCCTCCTATGGAGGAAGCTCAGTACAATCTTTCCTATATCCTGGGAGTCGATCTCAACCTTTAAAAATGAGCAAAAAATTAAAAAGAGCTCTGACCATAGATAGCTATTATGGAGACAGAGAAGAACAGACTTCAAACCCTGAGGACAATAAAAGCAAAATGTCTCCAGTTAAAGCCTCAAAGGGGTATATGTACTGGTCTCCAACTCAGTAGAAAAATTTTAAAAGAGGATCTTAAAAGAGAGAAGAAAAATGGGTAAAGGAAATGAATGCTTTTCAGGAGAGTTTGGAAAAGGAAACAGAAATTGTCTGAGGAAAACAGCTCCTTAAAAATAGATTTGGTAAAATGGGAAAAATATACTGAAGAAAACCAATTTTTTAGATTTGGTGAAATGGGAAAATAAAATAATTTCTTAAAAAATTAGAATTCCTGAAGTGGAAAAAGAGAACAACTCCTTAAAAAACAGAATTTGTGAAATGGGGGAAAAATCCAATATACAAAACAACTCCTTTAAAAGTTCAATTGGTCAAATGCAAAAGGAGGTAAAAGAAAAAACAACTAAAGAAAGTAATTTCCTAAAAATTTGAATTGGACAAATGGAAGTGAATGACTCAATGGGACATAAAGAATAAATCAAACAAAACAAAATGAAAAAAATAGAAGAAAATGTTACATACCACATTGGAAAAACAACTGACCTAGAAAAGAGATCCAAGAGAGACAATCTAAAAATTATTGGACTACCTGAAAACCATGATTAAAAAGAAAAGCCTGGACAAGATCTTTCAAAAAACCATGAAGGAAAACTGCCCTGATATCCTAGAACCAGAAGTTAAAATAGCCATTGAAAGAATTCACTGATTACCTCTGAAATAGATCCTAAAATGAAAATTCCAAGGAATATTATAACTATATTAAAAAAGACAGGTGTAATTGGAATTAGAGATTTAAATGTAAGATTTGGAAGTGGATCTTATTTGGAGGGGGGAGTAAAAGTCACTTTATTTTTTGATAATGCAGCAAAGGAGAATAGGGTACATAAAAAAGTAGATAAATTTTGAGGGGAATGATTTTGTAATGGAGTACCTGGTAAATTATCTAAATGTTTTCAATAAAGTAATAGGCAAAGTTGTTTGTTAAAATGTCAGGGACGGGGTGGGAGGGAATAATAAAATTTGAAAAGAAAGGAGAAAGGTTTGAGACAGCTGCTGCCAAAAGTGATGGAAACTCAACCAGAAAACACAGAAAATATTTTTGTGCAACATTGATGATCCAATTGTGTTTATGTAACATGAGTTTTAATTGAACTCATTTGATACAATTTTGTGATTTAGTCTGTTGCTTGGAGTAGGTAAAGGAAAGGCAAATGATGGGAGTCACCCAAAATCAAATACTGGAAGGGTGTAACTGGAGGAAGAACTAGTCTGTAAGAATTCAAAGGTAAGTGAAATTGCTTTATTGGACTAGCTAGCTATAAAGTCAAGAATGCAAAAGAACATGTAATGTCCAGGTTAGCTTTCTGGAGGTCTTCTGGAAGGGACTTGGTCTCACCAGGAAAGACATCATGAGAATGGACAAGAATAGAGTCCAAAGTCTTTATTGCCTCTTATACAGTCTGTGTCTGTCATAATCTGACTCAGCCTGAGTCTGACCAGTCTCATCCAGCAGTCTGACAGTCTCAACCAGTTTCACTCCAGAGTCTGACTTTGTTTCCACTTTAAAAACCCTATTACAATTACATCATTACAGTATACTGAGTATGTGTGAACTAGAGAACCATTACATCACCATGCTAAGTACTAAGTATATGTGAACTAGAGAACAATCATCTCATCAATTCCAATGAGTTAACACCTTGTTTCAAGTATACTTCTTTCAAGTATGCTTCTCCAAAGTTCAGTACTCTATAGGAACATATGGTAAATTTGAACAACAAAAAAGAGATGTAAAGACTGGAGTCTCTGTGGGTATGAAAAATGTCATAAAGAAAAATGATTTGTGGAAGGATGAAAGCAATTATGAAAGATTTCAAAGTGCAAGACTAATAGTTTATTTTTGGTTTTGTTTGTTTTTTTGTTATTATTTTATGCTGGTGAGGTTTTACATGTAATCATACTTATATGTGGTTGAGATAGAGTAGAAATAGACATCTCTATAGTTGGAGAAATTTAGGAACTGAAAGAAAGAGTGTTTAAAAATGGAATCAATCTCAATATTGAAGTTTCCAAGAGTGGAAACACACTTAAAGGAAGAAGAAAACTGAAACAGGTACTAAATATCTGACTAATCCAACTGTAAAAATCATCAAAATAAATTCCTTTAAGAAATTATTCCAAGATTTATATATTTAGATTTTGGGGGTATTAGGTAAAAAAGGAGATCCATTGCCTCAATTAATGCCTAATTTTAATCACTGGCAGCCTCAGTCAAACTGGGAACTATTGAAGACTTGAGTTTAAAAAGGCCAATGTCTCCCATTTCACCCAGGGCAAAGTCCAGTCATCTTGATTTGTATCTTGCCACTAGATCCACCTGGCTCTGAAGAAGAAATTGAGGCAGGTAGGCTTGCACATCCTTTTCTCAATTAAATCCAAATACATTTGCATGTTATATTATTTTCTCCCTGATGTTATGGCTCTCTATAAGAACAAAAGAAAAATTATTGAGGCAGAAAGGAATATACTGTGTGTATGTATGTATGTATATTTCAGTTATATATAATTTCAAGGGAATTAATAAAAATTGTAAATGAAGGTGGTCTAGTTGTACCATACTTAAAACTATATTATAAAGCAGCAGTCATCAAAACCATTTTGTACTAGCTAAGAAATAGTGTAGTTAATCAGTGGAAGAGTTTAGGTTCATAAGACAAAATAGTCAATGAATATAGTAATCTAGTGTTTGACAAACCCAAAGAAGCCAGCTTTTGGGATAAAAACTCACTATTTGACAAAAAAACTGCTAGGAAAATTGGAAATTAGTATGGCAGAAACTAAACATTGAGCCACATCTAACACCATACACCAAGATCAGGTAGAAATGGGTTCATGGTTTAGACATAAAGCAAATATATATATATATATATATATATATATATATATATATACATATATATGTATATATATATATGCAAATTAGAAGAACAAAGGATGATAGTTTACCTCTCAGATCTGTAGAGAAGGAAAGACTTTGTGTTGAAAGAAAAATTGGAGTTCATTTTTGAATGCAAAAGAGATAATTTTGATTATATTAAGTTAAAAAGTTTTTGTATAAGTAAAACCAATGCAGACAAGATTAGAACAGAAGCAATGAGCTAGGAATTTTTTGTTTAACATTCAAGGGTTCTATTTGTACAAACAAAACTAATGCAGACAAGATTAGAAGGGAAGCAATAAACTGGGATAACATTTTTACAGTCAAACGTTCTGATAAAGGCCTCATTTCCAAAATATATAGAGAATAGACTCTAATTTATAAGAAATCAAGCCATTCTCCAATTGATAAATGGTCAAAGGATATGAATAGACAATTCTCAGATGAAGAAATTGAAACTATTTCTAGCCATATTAAAAGATGCTCCGAGTCATTATTAATCAGAGAAATGCAAATTAAGACAACTCTGAGATACCACTACATACCTGTCAGACTGGCTAGAATGACAGGGAAAGATAATGCGAAATGTTGGAAGGGATGTGGGAAAACAGGGACACTAATACATTGTTGGTAGAACTGTGAATACATCCAACCATTCTGGAGAGCAATTTGGAACTATGCCCAAAAAGTTATCAAATTGTGCATACCTTTTGATCCAGCAGTGTTAATACTGGACTTATATCCCAAAGAGATCATAAAGAAGGGAAAGGGACCTGTATGTGCACAAATGTTTGTGGCAGCCCTCTTTGTAGTGGCCAGAAACTGGAAACTGAGTGGATGCCCATCAATTGGAGAATGGCTGGATAAATTATGGTTCAATAATTCAATAATTCAATTCAATTCAATAAATTGAATAAAATTCAAGCCATTTTAATTGATAAGTGGTCAAAGGATATGAACAGACAATTTTTAGATATAGAAATTGAAATCACTTCTAGTCATATGAAAAGGTATTCTAAGTCACTATTAATCAGAGAAATGAAAATTAAGACAACTCTGTGTTACCACTACACATCTTTCAGATTGGCTAAAATGACAAGAAAAGATAATGATCAATGTTAGAGGGGATGTGGAAAACTTGGGATACTAATCCATTGTTGGTGGAATTGTGAACTGATACAATCATGTTGGAGAGCAATTTAGAACTATGGTCAAAGGGCTATAGAATGTGCATTCCCTTTTATCCAGCAGTGTTTCTAATGGGCTTATATCCCAAAGATATCATAAAGGAGGGAAAGGGACCCACATGTGAAAAAATGTTGGTGGCAGCCCTTTTTGTAGTGTCAAAAAACTGAAAACTGACTGGATCCTTATAAATTGGAGAATGGCTGCATAATTTATGGTATATGAATTTTATGAAATATTCTTCTATAAGAAAGGAGCAGCAGGATGATTTCAGAGAGGCAGGAGAAATTTTCATGAATTGATGCTAAGTGAAATAAGCAGAATTAGGAGATCATTGTACACAGCTACAATAAGATTTTATGATGATTAATTCTGATAAATGTGGTTCTTTTCTACAATGAGATGATTGAGTCTTGTTCCAATGATCTTGTGATCAAGAGAGCCATCTACAACAGAGAGAGGGCTGTGGGAACTGAAAATGGATCACAACATAACATTGTCACTCTTTTTGTTATTGCTTGCTTGAATTTTGTTTTCTTTCTCATTTTTTTCTACTTTTTTGATCTGATTTTTCTTTTTCAGCAAGATAATTGTATAAATATGTATACATATATTGGATTTAACATGTTTAACATATTATTTGCTATCTGGGGGAGGGGAGGAAGGGAATGGGGGAAAATTTGGAAGACAAAGTTTTGCAAGGATTAGTAGTGAAAAATTTTACATACATATGTTTTGAAAATAAAAAAAACTTTAATAAAAAAGGGGGTAAAGGTCACAAATTTCATTTAGAAGAGAAAATATTATAGAAGGTAGCATATTTCAGGGTGTTCTAGTCAGGTGGATTGAACCTCAAAAAAAAGGTTGATGAAAAAAAGCTGAAAAAGGAAAGTTTTGAAGTACCAATGAAGAGAAGGGATGTTGATTCTTCTACTAGTCATGACTGAAGAAGTGAAATTATGAGCCTTTGAAAGAATGCTGAGAAATGTACCTGGAAAAAGTTTTGTTTCTGTGAGCACTAGAGGATAGAAGGAGTGTGTGAGGAAGAGATCTAGAATAGATTTGTTAAGGATATGTTAAAGTCCAAAAAGCTTCAGAAGATAGGGACTACAAAGAAGGAAGTGCCTTAGATGTTTAGAATGAAAATTCTAGAGAGAAGTAGTAGAGAAATAGCAAAGAATCTTAGTTTATGTAGATAGTTTATCACAATCACAGAAATTAGAAAAGGAAGAGAAAAACAGCCTCACAATGGGGTGATCCTCATGTATTTGAGTTTCAAAATTGTTTAGAAAATGGGACTGGAGAGCTGACAGAAAATAGTGTTTGGGAAGATTTTGCCATTAAGTAAGTCTGCAGACTTACTGGGAAATGATAAATAGACGATTCCACAAAACTCTTTATATATATGTATATATGTATATTTGAAATTCAAACACAAAACAGAATAAGAAAAAAAATCATTGAACAGCAGAAATGAGCAGTTTCAAAATATGAGACAATTAATTTCTTCTTCAAGCCTATAAAATAGGCTATATTATAAGAAAGCCTATATAATAAATACTTTACATTGTATTAAGCACTGTTCATCTTTTCTTTGTTTCTTTGTAGGTTTTCTTTTTTGTTCTTTTTTTTCCCTTTCTTCCCCTCACCTCTCTCAAGAAGGCTACAATTAAATGTGAATATATTTATACACACACATATATATAGCACACATGTACACATAGTTTATATATATGCATGCATGAATAATATACATATGCTTTGATCTCTATCTTTCAAAGATGTATATAAATTCACATACATCTTTAAAAGATTTTACCATGTTTGTCCTCTATTTCTCTGAAGGTAGATATCATATCCTTCCTAAACCAAGTCTTTCCATATTTTTCTAAATTCATCAACTCATCATCTCCTACCCCACAACAATATTTCAGTCTTATACTATCCACTTATTTTAGACAGTCTAAGACAATATTGATTAATATATCTGACATATAGTATAGTTTCCATATTTTTATTCTGACTAAATTTTTCATTTTAACTTTGTTTGAGATCAAAGATTGCTACTCCTGCTCTTGTTTTCTAATAAATTCTACTCATTATTTTATGTATGTGTTTATCTCTCATTTACTATCTCTGATGAATCCTCTGTTTTACTTCTACCTCTACCTTGCCTTGCTGTAACTTAATCTACCCTGTTTTCAAGGATCTCTCATTTATTCTCTGCTCCTCCTTTTCCTCCCTTTTTTATCCCATTCTCATTAATTTACATACATTCTTCCATTCCCATTAATCTACATATCCCTCTATACCCCTCCTTCTCCTTTTCCCTCCTTCTCTTATTTCTTTTTACATTTAGAAGGTTTTTTTTGAATACACATATATATAGAGAGAAATGTACCTATCTATAGAATATATATACATATGAATAAATATATATAAAATCATTATTTCCTCTTTAACTCATTTCTGATTGAGGATTCCAAAATTAACCACTCCTATTCCCCAATTTAATTCCTCTGTCAGTTCTTGCTCCTATACTTCATTCACATAACATAATTACTTTGTTTACTTTTTCCTACATGTTTTTGCTTTTTTTTGTGACTGAATATTTTTATTATAATAACTTTTTATTGAGAGAACCCATGCCAGCGTAGTTTTTTACAATATTATCTCTTGCACTCACTTCTGTTCCGATTTTTCTCCTCTCTTCCTCCACCCCCTCCCCTAGATGACAAGCAGTTCTATATATGTCAAATATCTTGCAGTATATCCTAGATACAATATATGTATACAGAACGGAACAGTTCTCTTGTTGCACAGCAAGAATTAGATTCAGAACGTAGAAATAACCCAGGAAGAAAAACATAAATGCAAACAGTTTACATTCAATTCCCAGTGTTCTTTCTTTGGGTGTAGCTGCTTCTGTCCATCATTGATCAATTGAAACTGAGTTAGGTCTCTGTCAAAGAAATCCACTTCCATCAGAATACATCTTCATACAGTATCATTGTTGAGGTACATAATGATCTCCTGGTTCTGCTCATTTCACTTAGCATCAGTTCATGTAAGTCTCTCCAAGCCTCTCTGTATTCATCCTGCTGGTCATTTCTTACAGAACAAAAATATTCCATAACATTCATATACCACAATTTACCCAACCATTCTTCAATTGATGGGCATCCATTCATTTTTCCAGTTTCTAGCTACTACAAGCAGGGTTGCCACAAACATCTCTTTGGGATATAAGCCCAGTAGGTATGCACAGTTTTATAACTTTTTGGGCATAATTCCAGATTGCACTCCAGAATAGTTGGATTCGTTCACAACTCCACCAACAATGCATCAGTGTCCCAGTTTTCCCTCATGCCCTCCAACATTCATCATTATTTCCTGTCATCTTAGCCAACCGGACAGGTGTGTAGTGGTATCTCAGAGTTGTCTTAATATTCATTTCTCTGATCAATAGTGATTTGGATTACTCTTTCATATGTGTGGTAATAGTTTCAATTTCATCATCTGAAAATTGTCTGTTCATATCCTTTGACCATTTATCAATTGGAGAATGACTTGATTTCTTATAAATTAGAGTCAATTCCCTATATATTTTGGAAATAAGGCCTTTATCAGAACCTTTAACTGTGAAGATGTTTTCCCAGTTTGTTGCTTCTCTTCTAATCTTGTTTGTATTAGTTTTGTTTGTAAAAGGCTTTTTAATTTGGTGTAATCAAAATTTTTTATTTTGTGATCAATAATGGTCTCTAGTTCATCGTTGGTCACAAATTTCTTCTTCTTCCACAAATCTGAGAGAGAAACTATCCTATGTCCTCTAATTTATTTATAATCTCTTTCTTTATGCCTAAATCATGAACCCATTTTGATCTTATCTTAGTATATGGTGTTAAGTGTGGGTCCATGCCTAATTTCTGCCATACTAATTTCCAGTTATCCCAGCAGTTTTTGTCAAATAATGCATTCTTATCCCAAAAGTTAAGATCTTTGGGTTTGTCAAACACTAGATTGCTATAGTTGAACATTCTGTCTTGTGAACCTAACCTATTCCACCGATCAACTAATCTATTTCTTAGCCAATACCAAATGGTTTTGGTGACTGCTGCTTTATAATATAGTTTTAGATCAGGTACAGCTAGGCCACCTTCATTTGATTTTTTTTCATTAATTCTCTTGATATTCTCGACCTTTTATTCTTCCATATGAATTTTGTTGTTATTTTTTCTAGATCATTAAAATATTTTCTTGGAAGTTTGATTGATATAGTGCTAAATAAATAGATTAGTTTAAGGAATATTGTCATCTTTATTATATTCAGTTGGCCTATCCAAGAGCACTTAATATTTTTCCAATTATTTGTCTGACTTTATTTGTGTGGAAAGTTTTTTCGTAATTTTGCTCATATAATTTCTGACTTACCTTTGGTAGATAGATTCCCAAATATTTTATGCTGTCAACAGTTATTCTGAGGAATTTTGCTTTGTATCTCTTGCTGTTGGATTTTGTTGGTTATGTATAAAAATGCTGAGGATTTATTTTATATCCAGTAACTTTGCTAAAGTTATGAATTATTTCTAATAGCTTTTTAGTAAAATCTCTGGGGTTCTCTAAGTATACCATCATATCATCTGCAAAGAGTGATAGTTTGGTTTCCTTCTCTGCCTACTCTAATTCCTTTAATCTCTTTCTTGACTCTTATTGCCAAGGCTAGTGTTTCTAATACAATATTGAATAATAATTGTGATAATGGGCAACCTTGCTTCACTCCAGATCTTACTGGAAAATTTCCAGTTTTTCTCCATTGCATATGCTTACTGACAGTTTTGAATATATGCTCCTGACTATTTTAAGAAAAAGTCCATTTATTCCTATACTCTCAAGTGTTTTTTATTAGGAATCGATGTTGGATTTTATCAAATTCTTTTTCTGCATCTACTGAGATGATAATATGGTTTTTGTTAATTTGGTTATTGATATAGTTGATTATGCTAGTAGTTTTCCTAATATTGAACCAGCCCTGCATTCCTGGTATAAATCCTACTTGGTCATAGTGTATTATCCTGGGGATGATTTTCTGTAATCTTTTTGCTAATATTTTATTTAAGATTTTAGCATCAATATTCATTAGGGAGATTGGTCTATAATTTTCTTTCCCTGTTTTCAGCCTACCTGGTTCAGGTATCATTACCATGTCTGTGTCATAAAAGGAGTTTGGTAGGACTCCTTCAATACCTATTTTTTCAAATAGTTTATATAGCATTGGAGTTAATTGTTCTTTAAATGTTTGGTAGAATTCACATGTAAATCTATCCGGTGCTAGGGATTTTTTCTTAGGGAGTTGGTTAATAGCTTGTTCTATTTCTTTTTCTAAGAGGGGACTATTTAGGATATTTACTTCTTCCTCTGTTAATGTGGGCAAGCTATATTTTTGAAGGTATTCTTCCATTTCATTTAAGTTATCAAATTTATTGGCATACAGTTGGGCAAAGTAATTCCTAATTATTGCTCTAATTTCCTCTTCATTAGTGGTGAGTTCTCCCTTTTCCTTTTAAGACTAACAATCTGAGTTTCTTCTTACCTTTTTTTAATCTGATTACTAAGGGTTTGTCTATTTTGTTGGTTTATTCATAGAACCAACTCTTAGTTTTATTTATTCAATAGTTTTTTTTTTTTTACTTTCAATTTAATTGATCTCTCCTTTTGTTTTTAGAATTTCAAGTTTAGTGTTTGACTGGGGGTTTTTAATTTGTTCCTTTTCTAGCATTTTTAGTTGCAAGCCCAATTCATTGACCTTTTCTTTCTCTATTTTATGCAAGTAGCCCTCTAGAGATATGAAATTTCCCTGAATTACCTCCTTGGCTGCATCCCACACATTTTGGTATGATGTCTCATTATTGCCATTTTCTTGGGTGAAGTTATTAATTATGTCTATGATTTGCTGTTTCACCTAATCATTCTTTAGTATGAGATTATTTAGTTTCCAATTATTTTTTGGTCTGTTTTCCCTTGGCTTTTTGTTGAATGTAATTTTTATTGCATCGTGGTCTGAAAAGGATGCATTTACTATTTCCGCCTTACTGCATTTGAGTTTGAGGTTTTTATGTCCTAATATGAGGTCTATTTTTGTATAGGTTCCATGAACTGCTGAAAAGAAAGTGTACTCCTTTCTGTCTCCATTTCATTTTCTCCAGAGATCTATCATATCTAACTTTTCTAGTATTCTATTTACCTCTTTGACTTCTTTCTTATTTATTTTGTGGTTTGATTTATCTAATTCTGAGAGTGCAAGGTTGAGATCTCCCACTATTATAGTTTTATTGTCTATTTCTTCTTCCAGCTCTCTTAATTTCTCTTTTAAGAATTAAGATGCTATTGTTGGTGGAGTTGTGAACGAATCTCCATTCTGGAGAGCAATTTGGAACTATGCTCAAAAAGATATCAAACTGTGCATACCCTTTGATCCAGCAGTGTTACTATTGGGCTTATATCCCAAAGAGATCATAAAGAAGGGAAAGGGACCTGTATGTGCACGAATGTTTGTGGCAGCCCTCTTTGTAGTGGCTAGAAACTGGAAACTGAGTGGATGCCCATCAGTTGGATGGGATGTTCTGTAAGAAATGACCAACAGGATGATTTCAGAAAGGCCTGGAGAGACTTACACGAACTGATGCTGAGTGAAATGAGCAGGACCAGGAGATCATTATATACTTCAACAACAATACTATATGATGACCAGTTCTGATGGACCTGGCCATCCTCAGCAATGAGATCAACCAAATCATTTCCAATGGAGCAGTAATGAACTGAACCAGCTATGCCCAGAAAAAGAACTCTGGGAGATGACTAAAAACCATTACATTGAATTCCCAATCCCTATATTTATGCCCACCTGCATTTTTGATTTCCTTCACAAGCTCATTGTACAATATTTCAGAGTCTGATTCTTTTTGTACAACAAAATAACGGTTTGGTCATGTATACTTATTGTGTATCTAATTTATATTTTAATATATTTAACATCTACTGGTCATCCTGCCATCTGGGGGAGGGGGTGGGGGGTAAGAGGTGAAAAATTGGAACAAGAGGTTTGGTAATTGTTAATGCTGTAAAGTTACTCATACATATAACCTGTAAATAAAAGGCTATTAAATAAAAAAAAAGAATTAAGATGCTACACCACTTGGTGCATATATGTTTAATATTGATATTGCTTCATTATCTATGCTACCCTTTAGCAAGATATGGTACATTTCCTTATCTCTTTCAATTAGGTCAACTTTTGCTTTTGCTTGATATGAGATCAGGATGGCTACCCCTGCTTTTTTTACTTCACCTGAAGCATAGTAGATTTTGCTCCAACCTTTTACCTTTACTCTGCATGTGTCTCCCTGCTTCAGGTGTGTTTCCTGTAAACAGCATATTGTAGGATTCTGGCTTTTAATCAGAATAGATTAACAGAATAGTTAACCGCTTCCTCTTTATGAGGGAGTTTACCCCGTTCACATTTATGGTTAAAATTTTTTTTTTATTTAATAGCCTTTTATTTACAGGATATATACATGGGTAACTTTACAGCATTAACAATTGCCAAACCGCTTGTTCCAATTTTTCACCTCTTACCCCCCCACCCCCTCCCCTAGATGGCAGGATGACCAGTAGATGTTAAATATATTAAAATATAACTTAGATACACAATAAGTATACATGACCAAAACATTATTTTGCTGTACAAAAAGAATCAGACTCTGAATTATTGTACAATTAGCTTGTGAAGGAAATCAAAAATGCATGTGTGTATAAATATAGGGATTGGGAATTTAAAGTAATGGTTTTTAGTCATCTCCCAGAGTTCTTTTTCTGGGCATAGCTAGTTCAGTTCATTACTGCTCCATTAGAAATGATTTGGTTGATCTCGTTGCTGAGGATGGCCTGATCCATCAGAACTGGTCATCATCTAGTATTGTTGTTGAAGTATATAATGATCTCCTGGTCCTGCTCATTTCACTCAGCATCAGTTCGTGTAAGTCTCTCCAGGCCTTTCTGAAATCATCCTGTTGGTCATTTCTTACAGAACAGTAATATTTATGGTTAAAATTACCAGTTCTATATTATTTGCCATCTTGTTATCCCCTGTTTATACTTTTCTCCCTTCTTTCCCCCTTACCCCCGTTCCCAGTATTAAACTTAGGAGCACCACTTGCTTTTCACAGCCCTCCCTTTTTAGTATCCCCACCCCGCCTTAGAGTTCTTCCCCCTATCTTACTCCTTTCCCTCATAGTTTCTGTATTCCCTTCTGCTTAGCTTATTCCTTCCCTTTTCACTTTTACCTTCTCACTTTTCAATGAGGTAGGAGAAGTTTCACCATAAATTGAATATGTCTAAAATTTTTCTCTTAAAGCCAATTCTAACATCAGTAAGATACCCAGTAAGATCATCCCCCTTCCTTCTTTCTCTCAGATGTAATAGGTTTCTTTTGCCTCTTTGTGAGATGTACTAACCCCCACTTTACCCTTTTTCTGGTACAATGTCCTTTCCACCTCTAGTTTCTAGAATCAGGTATACATGTATTCTTTATTCATTTTTATAGCAGAAATATAGCTCCCAAGATTTATTTTTACCTTTTTTAGGTTTCTCTTGAGTTCTATATTTGTAGATCAAATTTTTTGTTAAGTTCTAGTTTTTTCATCAAAAATACGTGACATTCGCTTATTTTGTTGAATGACCATCTTCTTCCCTGGAAAAAGATCCTCATTCTGGGTGGGTAAGTTATTTTTTGTTGCATACCGAGTTTCTTAGCCTTTCAGAATATCATAGTCCAGGCCCTTCGATCTTTTAATGTGGATGCTGCTAGATCCTGGGTAAATCCTTATTGTGGCTCCTCTATATTTGAATTGGGTTTTTCTAGCCACTTGCAGTATGTTTTCTTCGTTTGAGGGTTCTGGCATTTGGCCACTATATTTCTTGGTGTTTTGATTTTAGGATCCCTTTCAGTAAGTTATCAATGAATTCTTTCAATGTCTATTTTACCCTCTGTTTCTGTGACTTCTGGGCAGTTCTCTTTGATAATTTCCTGGAAAATAGTGTCCAGGCTCTTTTATTCATCATATTTTTCTGGGAGTCCAATAATTCTCAGATTGTCTCTCCTAGATCTATTTTCCAGGTCTATTGTTTTCTCAAGAAGGTATTTCACATTTTTTTCCATTGTTTAATTTTTTTTTTTGGTTTTGCTTGACTGATTCTTGTTGTCTCCTCGAGTCATTCAATTCCATTTATTCAATTCTGATTTTCAATGAAGTATTTTCTTCACTCAATTTTTATATCTTTTTTATATCAAAAGAGATATTTAAAAAATGAAAAATATTCTACATGCACAAAAATATTCATAGCTGGTCTCTTAGGGCAAAAAAAAGGAAATTGAGGAGATAACCACCAATTGAGGAATGTCTTAATAAAGTGTGGTATGTATTTGTGATGAAATATTCTTCTATGGGAAATGATGAGCAGGATGCTCTCAGGAAAAAAATACACAACTTGGAAACTCCTCCATAAACTCAAGCAAAGTGAAATGAACTGTACACAAAATAATACCAATGTTCTGGGATGACCAATTGTAAATGGCTTTGCCATTCTCAGTCGTACAATGATCCATGACTACTCTGATGGACTTATGGTGAAAAATTCTATCCATACACAGAGAAGGAACTGATGGTGTCTGAATACATATTGAAGTACTCTCTCTTTCTCTATCTCTCTGCTTCTCTTTTTTTTAAAAAAAAAACTTTATTTTTTTAAGGTTTTCATTTTCATTAGCGTGGGAAATCTATGTTTTCTTTCTCAACATGACTTTATGGAAGTGTTTTTCATAACTACATGTGTGATTTCTTAATTGAAGGTGAGGATAAAGAAGAGAACCTAGAATTCAAAAATTTTAAAAACAAATGTAAAAAAAATTTCAATAGTAACTGGAAAAATATTAAATAAATAAAGAGGAAATCATGAACAGACTCTTCCCTCAGTGAAGGTAATCCCCATCTCCTAAAACATATAGACTCTGTTGGTGTCAGGTTCACAAATTATGACACTTGACAGGACTCGGTAACAATGCAAAGAGTCTAAGGAAAAAAATAAATTCAGGAATCTGTAGTAGCCTAAAAGATATGACAAGAATTATTGGAGTCTGATGAAATAATTATACATCCAACAGAGTGTGAGAAAACTATAGAAGAATCATGTGACTATTTTATTTTAAGTTGTGGGTTAGGTATCTGGATAGAAATGTCAGAAAGCTAAATATTTCAGGGATGATAGTTCTAAGTCACAAAACAAACTTGAAAAATATCAATATAGTAGCAAAAATAGCCATCAAAAATGCATTAGGTACCTAAGCAATAAACCAAATATTAATGTACATGTTTTTTTTTTTAAATACAGTGTATTTAACTCCATTCCTTTATCCTCACCTTCTTTGAGCTGGGTTTTCAACTCTCATGTTTTAAAGTCCACTTAGTAGTCATATTCTCTCTTGGAATAACATGACTTAATCAAATCAAATAGATATTATGAGATCTAATCATATAACATCTACTTGGTATGCTTCTAGCATTATAAAAATCAAATATTGGTGCATATTGAGTAATAAGTGAAACCAGAATATAGTAATAAAGAGTGGTGGAATGAGCCCTGAACAGAGAATCAGAAAAGTTAAATTTTATTCTTAGCTTTGTTTTACTACTGAAGCTGGACAAGTCATTTAAATTCTCTTAGCCTCAGTTTTCTTATTTGTAAAATGAGAATTGGATATGGTAATTTCCCAGGATACTTCTAGCCTAAAACACAACTATCATGTTTTCCCTATATAGTATTTAGCTTGTCTGTACCCTCAGTCATCTCTATAACAGGCTTAGAGTCTGAGCCAAAGGAAGCAGCCTTAGAGATCATCAAGCTCAACCCCATCATCTTATAGTTCAAGAAACTCTGGCTACAAAGTCCAAGTGACTAAACCAAAGTCCCACAGGTACAATATGTAAAGGGTTTAAAAATCTATCTTGTGCTATTCTCCTAATGCCAAGAAAATGCCTTTTGAATCTTCTGGCACATATTGCTATTGTGTAAAATCATCTTTATATCTTATATCTCAGAACTTTGTGGAAGTCACAATTAAATATGTGGATCCCTGCCACTGAAAATAGAAGTCCTAAGGATCAACTGTCTCAGTTTTATAGTACAGATGTGAAGGTAATTGACATCTGTGATGAACACCTGCTACGACTAATGTCCTTTAAACCAGGTTTGTTTCCTCTGGAATAGCCAACTGACATTTATACAATGCCTCCAAAAGCCAGTACCCTCTTAGCCGGGCTGACTGAATGAAAGACATGATACTGCAGCACTTCAATAATTCTGTTCGCAAAAAAATAGCTGTAGGCATAAGTAGAACACTCAGAATTATTGTTGAGGCTGGAAATAAATAAATAATTGGGGTGGGGGAGCAAATCAATACTTACAGGAATCATGACCTGGAGACATAGACTGGTCACAAAACAAGCACCATTAAAACATGAAATGTGGTTGTTGCTATATTACTATGAAAAGCTGGAGCTGGGGGGAACTGGCCTTAATAGGAGCTTGCATTGTTTGGAATGTGAAACATTCCTTCCAGATGTAAACTCTTTGTTGAACCTCGTGACAAAGGCCTATTATTTCCATAGGAATCATTAAAATGTATGAAGGTTTCACCAGTGCTAGGAAGATACTACTTGCAATAAAGTCAGCAAATTACAGAGAAGGTCATAGCAGAGATCCTGCATCAGGTGTAAAATACCTATTTGATGTGACAAGTTGGAATTAAGAGTGTGTTGGCAGAAGCTCAAGTTTCTTGGGTCACCTGTCATCATAATATTAAAAGTGGATTCCAAAAGAGAGATAAATGTGCTCTAGGGAAACCTCCTGGGGCATCAGGGAACTGTGTTCAGCAGCATAATACCGGAGGCCTAGTATATCACCTGTCTATAAATAGGTCTCACAAAGAGGGACCAGTTAGGAATGTATCCTAAAAGCTGTGAATCTTTCAGTCAAGCAGCTAGTGACTAAAACTGTATAGAATGTTGTAAATAGTCTTTCATGCAGGTGTTTTACTACTGTTTAAAAGACCATGCTGAGAATTAAATGTAGTTGGATAATTTGAAAGATAAAAGATCATCCTTCTGATTCTCATGTGAAAAGACATGGATGGAATCTTGAGAATAGGCTTTCTATATTGCAAAAAGAAAGTCAATGGAGTATATTCTCACTAGACAGTCTTTGGTGGATTAAAGTAAAAGATCAACACTTAAATTCGGTAACAAAAGGCAATGGAAGCACAGGATGGATATGAACAGACTGTAGCATTATCTGAAGTTATATGCAAGGAATGATAAAAACGATGTCATGGGAAAATGAAGAATATATAACAGCAATACGGTGAGAGTGAATGATGACAAATGGAAAGTTTTTGGATTCCATTGTGATCCTCACCATCCTAAGTCACAACCCAACTCAACATTTATCAATCACTGTGTGCCAGGAACAATTCAAGAATTTTTAAGACAAATCCAAGCATAAAGAAGACAATCAGTGTTTTCTAGAAGCTTATAGTCTAATGAGGGAAGGTGATAAAAAGCAAATGGCAAGAAATAGGAATAAAGGTATATTGTATAAAAAGTCTTGGAATAAAAAGTAGTAAGTACAATCTGAAAAGAAATGAAGAAATGGATATCCTGGACATCATCTGTAAAGGAGAAAATATGAAAAAGGTTCTCAGCACATTATATAAGGAAATTAGTGAGGAGATCTATATAAAATTTACATTAGAAGAAAAAGTATTAATAATATTATGATATAAAATCTATATCAATTAGCTCATGGATCTTTTCAGAATTACCAATCAATGTCTTATTAGTTATTTAAAGAGAGTTCCTAAATATTTATCTGCAAAATCCACTATCACATTCAATTAATCTCTCTTTCCTAATTGTTCTTCTGGAAACAAACAAACCAGGGTACAGTGTTGTACAGTGAAAATTGTGCTGGTTTGGGGGCATAGAACCTGAAATGATATCCAGACCTTGCTACTTTCTACCTACATGATTTTAGAAATATAATTTAATCTCTGGACATCAGTTACTTTATCAAATAAAAAAATATCAAATGGATTGTAAACGGGAACCAGAAGTCCCTTAAGGTCTCTTCCTGTTCTAAATCTATAATTATATGTAAAATTCTTGACTAGAATTCACAAAATTTACATTCTAAGGAGGAACTTTGACATAAAAAAACCCGTAAGTCATTGTGTGTCAATTTGTTTCAGTTTCTTCACTTATAAAAAAGTGGGAGTTGAACAAATGATTTATCTGGTGACTTCTACCTAAATGTTTGAATTAAAATATGTCTGAGATGCATTTGGATCATATCATTCAATACCCTCATTTTATAGACAAGGAAATGAAGGCACAGAGGGAAAATAATTTGCCTTTTAAATATGTCCTATTAATCCTTAAAATATCATCATCATTTCTCAATGACTGCTTATTTCCCCTCCCAATAGAATATTCTTTCACAACAAAGAAGTATAAATAAGCAAGATAAATTAACATAGCAACTGTGTCCAATAAATGAACGCCTAGTCACTTACCAACATTTTACCATATCATTGATAAAAGTTAGGACATTGGGAATGGTTCTTGTTCAAAAAGTAGAGATCATCATCAAACCTGATCTTCTGACTTTAAATTTGATATATTATCTACTCACAATTCAGTACACATGCATAAGTAGCCTGTGGATGCTATGGGGTTCATAGGAAAAAAAGGCTGAAAGATTCTCTTGATCTTTCTGACTTTTGAATGTGTCACAGATATTTGAGCCAGGTTTTCATTAGCAGCTTCAACACTAACTGGAGAGATGTTTCAAGCGCTGAAGTTCTTTATATTGAAAAAGACTTGGTGGCCAAGATGCCATGACCTGACCTTTTACACTTCTCTGTTTATATTTTCATTTACCAATGGGAACAATATGATGATGCTGCAATGGTCTGATGAGTCTACTGAGACCTACAGACATTGAACTATACTGAAAGGGTTTAACACTACAATTTCAAATAATGGCAACTCGTGCATGAGAGGTGTGGGAATTAAAGAAAATTGCTAAATTGTTTGCACTTAAAACTCCAGTTTAGACTCTCTGGAGGGCAGTAATTTCACTTGCTGAAGAAATTGTTCACAGCAAATGTGGTACTTCAGCTACTGAGTGAGCAGCCAAGGACACTAAACCTCTCATTGCTTGAAAGTCTGTGTTCTCTTGTCTAACTGAGGGCTTTGCATTCCTTGCCTTAAGCCTGACCAACCATTCATATAGTCTACATAGACCAAGGAAAACTTATATGAATTGCCTATAAGTGCAGAGGGAGTAATGATTAATGCAACACAGGCTAAATGCCCAATTGAAAACACAACTAGGCATTTTCACATTAAAGAGAAATTCAACTGAAATTGATGAAAATGATGATTAGGAAAGGAATAATGGATGTTGTATTTTCTTATTTCTGAAATAACCTCAATAATCTTTATAACTTGTTAACGCCCTTTCCTCTACTCTCTCATAATTATTTCTGAAAGATGAGTTCATAATTATGTCATTTGATCTATTTATTCTCTCTATCTGATGCTCCATAAGACAAATTCAGTAGATTGAGACCAGAGGTAGTCATTTGGTTTTAAAATTTAAGCTGGATTCTATTATAAGAAAGAAAAAAAATTAAATATCCCCTGATGTTAGAAAAGAGAAAGAAGTTGCCATTTTGAATGCTCCTTGGTATTCGCCTAAAAGTAAGTTTAGGATTAATTCTTGAGTATCTAATATCTGTATGACCTTGAGCAAGGCACAATCACCCTGAAGCAGTTTTCTAAAATGTAAAATTCCTGTAAAATGGGAGCAGTGGACTAGATTCCCTCAGAGGTAACTTCAGATCCTATAATCTTGTTAGGAATTGAGTGAATCCTTCTAATATCTTTAAGACATTCAAAATCTGATGTTAGACTCGATAGCTATATAATCCTAGGCAATTCATTCACCCTCTGTTTCAGATTTTCCACTTGTAAAATAAGGATTAATAATAGTACCTACTTCCCAGGGTTGTGGAGATCACATGAGATAATAATTGTAAAAATCTTAGCACAGTGATTGACACATGGTAAATGCTAGATAAATGTCAGCTATCTTTTAAAAAAATAATTATTGTACTTCATATATTGTCTTTTTTATACTGCTGTTTTATTCTCCTACTAGATTGTAATTCCTGGAGGAATTTTATCATTTTAATGTTTTGAACAGCCCACTTTAGCACAATGCCTTACACACAGCAAATATCTAAAAAATGTTTCTTGACAAAATTATTGAATGAAAGCATACATGAGAAAATGAGTGAATTAAGAATGAGAAATTAAGGACCTTTAAAACTGGGGAAAGGAGCCCTTGCTTTGGTGCCAGATGGAGCCTTTAAGCATCAGGAAGGAGAGGAATAGTTTGTAATCCCAAATAGGATTCTCTAAGAATTAAATATATGAGGATCCCTATGGCATCTGAATCCTTACTCAACCATGGCTCTAATAAAGAGGGTAAATTTATATATTTCTCCAGACAAGTCCTTCTGTATCTATAAGCACATGAAACAATATGAATAAAAATGTAAATTCTACAGTAAGCCCCACAGATTTGACAACATAGTGGACAAGTGCTGCTTTTATAGCAAAAATATTTTTATTACAGTCATGAAGTTATTGCCATTAAAAAAAAAAAAAGGAAAAAACACTATATTATACAGGACCAAAAATACTCTAGATTGAATTACTATTCATTCCTTTTTAGTGAATCAAAATAAATGCATCCTGTTTGAGTTAGGTAGAAGAAAATATTATTCAAAGATATAATTGGAAGCATACTTTGTTTTTACAACAGTGAAAAATCTAAAGACCTATTGTTATTGTTGTAACTTTCTAGGGGGTAGAAAAAAATAATTCACCTTTTTTTAGCCAATCATTGTCAGAAAAATAATAATTAAATTCAGTAGAAAACAATATTTTGAGTTCATTCTTATAAATCCATAGTGTTATTCTGCCTTTCAGTAACAGGTAATGAAGGGAAAAAAACATTCATTTTGCAAATGTTTTTTTTATTTTTTTTTTCCTCCCTTGGGTTTCAGGAGATTTTTTAAAGCAAAAGGTAGAGTTTCTAAGTCAGAAAAAGCTCATATAATTAAGGTCTCCAGCTGCATGTATTTTTAATGCCACAGAAAACATGGTAATTGACATATGTGATTCTGGATCACACTTCAGATTTCAAATTATTTCAGTCTGCTGAAATGTGTTTAAGTGTACCATCCAGACACACTTTTGGTAATTCGGCTTTTAATGACTATCCTTCACTTCAGAGTTACCTTTGATGTTAAAATAGTATAAGAAATAATGTAATTTTCCCACATGCTGGCTGGGTTATAGTCAGATGTTTCTTAAATATTTCATGTAAGAACTCTCCCTGACCCCTACCACTGTGAAAATGTGAGAAGATTTTACTTACAACAATTTTATATCATGTAGTTCACTAAATTCACTGGAATGATCAGGACCTCAACCAAAATTGATTGCTGAACCTAAAATAAGATCAAAGCAATAAATCAAAAGGACATAGCAGATAGGAAAAAAAAATACAAATTGTAGGAATAAGCTTAGAATAATTGATATCTGCAAAATTACATTGCATAAAACCTTACAAGGTATTTTAAAAACTCATAGTATATGAAAATCTAAAAATTTTAGGGTGTCTCTGAACCATTCTATGATTTGTACTAGAGTATGTGAATAGAAATGATACTAAAGAATGTTATTAGGGATTATAGATACTAATTTCTTTACATAGTCTTTCTACCTCCCCGAATTTCTTGTTAATCAAACTATTAAATAGGAAATTGTATTCTCAACTTTAAGGGTATCAAAAATATATCGTCTTCCTTCTTTCCTTTTAAGCAAGGTCACATTTGTCAACCTCTTCTTCCCTTCTCCACTTGTATCCTCAAAGAAAGAGGAAAAAATTGAATTTATGTATAGCAACAGGGAAGATGATAGCCTAATATTTTAAAATTACTGAATCCTGCTAAGAATTTTTTAATCATTCATATAAGTAAATGAAAAAAATCAGCAAGAAAATTGTGTAATTAAACATTTTAGTGGAACAAAAGACCTAAAATTGTTGTGTTATAGTATCATTGATATTTTTCAATATATGTTTAGTACCTATGATTTTTTTGCACTTATGATTTGCTCTAGGTGCTATGATAATGTTTAAGGAAAGTAAAATAGTAGGAACTTTCTCACATACATTACAAGGCAGGTTATTTCAAAGTATATAACAATTTTTTATATGCTACAATAAGCAATTGAGAGATTGTCTTTCAAAAAAAATGTATTCAGGACTTCTAAAGGAAAAAGTATATTGATGGTTATATATTGGATACATGGATGGGTGGAATGAGCAAGGAAAAGCATAGACTGGCAGACATTGTGGAGACTCCATAAAAATATAAAAGTGAAGTAGATTGTGTCTAGACTCACTTTGTTGTGTTCAGTAGAAAGTGATGCACCAGAAAAATTGTGTGTGTGTGTGTGTGTGTGTGTGTGCGCGTGTGTGTGTAAAATCATGGTTTAGCATAAAAGAGGCTTTGGAGCCCATGAAGACCCCTCATTTAGATGAGAAAACAGAACTATAGAGAGATTTATAATTGTATGGTAAAATAAACATAAAATAAGTTGCGCCCATTGAGCTCTCCTCAGGTTGAACCATGACAATAGTACTATATTCAATTCTTGGAATCAACATTTAGGAAAGAAATTGTCAACATAGAGAATCTATAAAAGAACAAGCAATACAATGAAAAAGTCCTGACTATTAAGTGGCTGATGTAATGTTTGTATCTATGCCTTCCTGACTCCAAGTCAAACAATAAATCAATTAACATTTATTAAGTGCTTACTATGTGGTAGGCTTTTGAGGTACTGTTCTAAGCTCTCAGTTCTAATCACTCTTCCATGTTACTTCCAAGATAAAATTTAGTTTACAAGTCTTTTGTAAACAACAACCAACAAATGGGCTATTAATGGTAAAAGACAAATATAATCATCTGTTTTTTTTTTATTTCCTTCCAGTTTCTGATGACTATTAAAAAATTTCAACCACAAACTTCACTAAAATTTTATCCCCTCTTTCCTTTTGATGTAAAGCAGAATAAGTCTAATTCCTTTATTAATGTGACAATCACTCAAATATTTCAAGACAGCTGTTATATTGTCATTTTCTTCTACCCACAGAAGCAATGTTTCTTCTTTGAGCTATATCCAGTACATGAAAGGGCTCATGTAAAATGGCTCAAAAGAAACTGTGTGACATATATTATATTGAAAAAGTTACTTGATTTTGAGTCATAGAATCAGTGGTGAAAACTTACTCATATTTAGTTATGTTACCTTGGCTATATGATCAAGTCTGTTGGATTTTTTTTCTTATTAAAAAGAATGGGGTTACATCAAATGGCCTTTCAGTTCCTTTCCAAATTTACTCTTACAGACTATTTCTATCATGTTAGTTCCTCTCCTAAACTTTGATTCCAAGAATGGAATACAGTATTGTAGTCATGTTTCAACCTAGAGTTTAATGAGTGCAACTTATTTTATGTTTATTTTACTATCCATCAAATTTTGATTTTAATATGCAGTTAAATTTAAATGACCTATAGACCATGAAATATCAGATGACAAAAAGTCTATTGTTGACTCAGGAGCCAGGAGACCTGCAAAGTTAAAAAGGGCTACTTGTCATACTTTCCACTGGTGCCTAGTGCAGGACTGAGTTTATAATAGGTGCTCCATAAATAAATATTGAATAAAAGTTTTGAGACATCTCTCTATAAGCAGTTTAGGAAGCAATCTAAGCAAATTTAATCCTATGGGAATGGTGGGGAGGTGGGAGGAAGGAATTAAAGAGGGGAGGGCTTACTACTGCATGGTGCTTTTGTATTTTGAGCATAATGAAGTGGAAATGAAAATCTGCTAGAAAATCAGATGACTCCATGAGACCCCTGGGTTTTAAATATTTTAGATTACCTAAATTTATATTGTAGTCTAGAAACATAAGCAGACAATTTCTTGAACAAAGTTCACTTTTGGAAACTGCTGAATATCATTGCATTTTTAAAAAGATCTTAGAAAGCATTACCCAAATCTAACAATGTAATCACAATAATCACAATGGCAATTCTAAAGATATAAATAGTAATTGGAAAAGATTTGATTGTAATAAGATGTGACTTCATGAAATTTGTGAAGATTTACTTTCCTAAGAAAGAATACTAAAATGATAAGAATTTAATATGGATGAGACACCAGAAATAATATTAGAATCATGAGGAATCCCAGACTTAGAGATGAGAACTTACTGGCCTATGGCCACATAGCTAACATTTAACAAATTTGAAATCTGAAAAGAGCTTCATTGACTACAAATCTATGGTTTTTTGGACTTCCTATCAATAATTTCATTACCACTCTTCTCTATACCTAGGATTTTCATGGCATTAATAATACAAATCTGGAAACATCTTTGTACCACTTAACTATTCAAAGTCTTTTTAAAAAAGCACTTATTTTTCTTCCTGTAAATGGAATCAAATGACTTTTTTTTATTTTGTAATGAATAATACAAATCTAAAGTGTCCTCTTTAGCAAGGTTCCAATAAGGATCCTGACATATATATGTTGATATTATACAAGATCCCTCAATAAATTGAGTCACTGACAAGACTCCTTTGTGTGCATGCAGACAATTGATTAGCTTTATTAAAAATAAAATCAGTTTCAAATCGGAAGAAAAGAGAAAGCTGAGAAGATGATGAACAATGTAATAATTTCAACCTGATGTATTCATATATATAAAAGGAGAAGAGAAAAATAAGAAGAAATAAAAAGCTAGATATTGGCATCCATTACCAATATATTTATAAAAAAGCTTCAACAACCTAATCACTACCATGTGGAAGTCAAAAGTGTTGAAAAACCAACAACCCTTTAAAATCCATTAATATTAACCAAGGTGAATCAATTTAAATGAATGTCTATATGAATATAGATTAGCAAAGGCAAAAAAAGAAGTGAAAGCAAGTCTACAGAAATCTTGTCATGACTCAAATAAGACATGGCATATCACAAGCACTTAAAACTAGTAGAAAAACAACAAATGCATAAAGCTGTAACAAATTTGTCAATATTTCCTGTAATGGGCTGAAAGTGAGCAGATGCACTGACATTCGGACAAGCAAACACTTAAGGCTAATTATCAATTGGACAATACTTTATTAGCATTTGCTTGGAAAATGGCCTGCCCTACCATTCTGTGTGGTCTGATCTGTTGGTGTATAGAGAGATGAGGTGGAGGGATAAAAGGTTGGAGTAAGAAAGCCAGAGTGACTCCTGGCTGGATTCATGTCATCATTCCTCTCACATCCACAAAGAATAAAGATCAAGGACTTTTGCTTATCCTGACTTGATATCCTGGTTGATTCTAAAGTATCCAGGGTGCTAACATGGTCATCACAATTTCCAAAACTATCTAGTTTCACCATCATTGCTGGAGGAATCACTCTTTTTGAATCCTTACTATCTCTATCGCCCATGTTTTGTTTTCTAAGAAGAAACTAAACTATCTTAACCAAATGGACATTGAAGAATGATGAGTTAGATATTTCATAATTCTGAAAAAAAATTAAAGTGTTATTGGATAACATACTACTGTGGTACAGTGATGCAAACATTATATGGCATGATTCAGATACCTTGATGTTATGCAGTTCTTAATTAGGTACTACCTTCTACAGATTGTATCACATTTCATCGACTCAGATTTTCATCCTATGAGACATTTTAAATGATTTTTCATGAATTCTTCAAAGGAGGTCCACCTAAAAATTCCTTAATTCTTTCTAGACTGTTTGGCATTTCACTGATGTTAGTGAAATATTTTTTTGTTGTCCTCAAGTAGTTTTTGTTACTTTACTTTCTTGTTACTCCTCTCTTTTGTTAATTGACTTTTCCCACCATGTTCTATTTTTAATTATATTCTTCTATAAATGTACAGGGCTGAAACTCTGAGTTTATGCACTGGAATCAGACAACCAAGCACTTAAGGCTAATTACTGATTGGACAATACTCTATTAGCATAAGCTTGGAAAATGGCCCTTCCCACTATTCTGTGCTGGCTTGATCTTTTGGTGTATACAGAGAATTGTGGGAGGGATTAGGGGGTAGAGTAAAACTCTTTATGTTGCATTTTTTTAGAAAATGCTATAAAGGTGGTTACCTCTAACACTGTGGTTCATGGTTGCCTAATATCTTTCTAATTATCAGGCAGAAAATATGTGCAATTAACTTTTAACAGAGGAATTTATTAAAATAGAATTGTAAGAATAGCTAGAACAACAAATTACCTATTAAAACAAGTATCCTGGAAGTTTTGGTATATCCAAGTATATCTGACATTGATTGGAAGATGGTACTAAAACTTAGATTTCAATGTTAGTGAGGATATATACTCAATGTATAGGATACTTATGGCAAAGGATTATACACATCTCATAGTACTACATGATCTGGAAGGATTTTTTTCTCTATCTAGGATCCTCATGAAACTTGCTTTAGATATAAAATCTCTGTGGCTTAGACTGTTTACCTCATCTGTCAGGGTTGATCTTTTATTCACTCTATAAGTGGAATGAGTTTCTAGATTTAAAGCTTGAAGGGATTTTAAATGAAGTCCCTTTTTTGCAGATGGGGAAACAGACCAAAAAAGGAAAAAAGAATTAGCCAGTCCCACAAGAGATGAGTGATAGAACTGAGATTCAAACTAGTTAAAACACTCTCCCTCCAAATCCAATAATTGATCCACTTATATTGTCTACCTCAAATAAACAATCTTGAGAACTTAGTTCTCTAAGGAAAGAAGTCCTTGAACACTAACCTTTTGACTAATACGCAAAAATATTGACCCTATGTATTTCATTCTAAAATAGGACTTCTGCTACTTCAAAAGATACTGAATCTCTTTCATAGAGTGCAATAAAAGAATTATTCTATCTCAAATGTCCCCAAAGTTATATAATAAATAGATGTGATGTTATCACAATTTTAATGGGGCTCAAATGATTTAACT
Organism: Sarcophilus harrisii; assembly: GCF_902635505.1. NCBI lineage: Eukaryota > Metazoa > Chordata > Mammalia > Dasyuromorphia > Dasyuridae > Sarcophilus > Sarcophilus harrisii. Next base: position 109,527,193 of record NC_045431.1, on the reverse strand, counting down.
GGGTAAACGCAACTATCCTTACCATAGTAAATATAGCAAGAGTCTTTAATTATCTTTAACTAATAATGCTATCAACCGTCCAGTATCTCCAATAAATTCAACTATTATACTCAGGGCTCCCAGAGGTGGAGAAAGGACTTTACACTAATCAATAAATTTCATGATGAATAGATAACATTAAAAAGGAGATTCTGAGTCATATCCTAAAAACATTTGGTGGATTTTCCAAATTATATGACAACCAGTCATTAATGTAGAACAAAAATCACAGCAACTGATACAGAAACTAGGGATGTGGTAACACAAACTTTCAGATCACTATTAACATCAATGATATAGGATCTGGTGTTTTTGAGATTATTTTGAGAACAGTCAAGATAATAGAATGGGTATACCTATTAGCAAATGTATTTAACTTCATAGATTTAGGTTCGCAAATGGCTTTTTAGAAATTTATTCAAGCTTTTTATTGACAAAACATATGAATGTGTAATTTTTCAACACTGGCCCCTGCAAAACCTTCTGTTCCAAATTTTCCCCTCCTTCCCTTTACTCCCTCCCTTAGATTGCAAGTAGTCTAATACATGTTAAATATGTTAAAATATATGTTTAATCCAATATATGTATACATACACAAATGGTTTGAAGCTATAAAATACTTTCTAAAGTTATCTTAATAGAGAGGTACATGGTGAATTGTTCAATACTTAATTTACATTTTGCATTTGTAAAAGCAGTGCCTGGTGATATCTGTGCCTCAAAGTTGATCTTTTTTCATTTTTTCTAATGGAAAAAAACAGAGGTATTAGGCCAAAAAAAGTGAATGAAATAATAAAACTTCCGCTATCCCACAAATGATTCCTTGTAAAGTTATGACAAAGATATAGTAATACTTTGAATTTAAATATAAGCTACTATTTTTTGTCCCCATCATTATGTTTTTTTTTTAATTTTTTCTTTAAGTAACACACACAAACACAAGAAACAGCAATAGGAAAAAGCAACTTTAGTTTGTATGATGGCTATTTAAGTGTTGACTTTACCATATGATTTTGGAAATACAAATTCTTGAGAGGTGGAATGTTAATGATGTTTTGTATGTGCTTAATGCAGTAGTCAAAGAAAGAGAGGCACTTTCAAGTAGAATGGAATCTATATACTTCATTGGAAACAGATGCAATACAATTGGTAATAGAAGACAACTTGCATTTGATAAATATTTGTCTACATCATTTCAACTTTATAAAATCACTTTAGTTTCTACACAATCATTCACCTTCCAGTGAAACACAATAAGATCACCTTTTCATGTCTGAAATGCAAAGACTTCTAATACAACTAGAACAATGATGGAAAAACAGTAATGTGAGAGAGAATGAAATTGATCCAGGACATTTGGGTGATGAGTATTGTGCTGAGATTATTTATGTGGTGAACTTTTGGGCAGTTTTAAGGAAGAGATAAACTTAAAAATCCTTGAGGAATAATAGCACATGCAACAACTTGATCATGATGGATTCATATGACTCCTCCAAGCAACAAAAGTTTATTGTTTTAGGATATAAATATTATAGTCTGCAAATGAAGAAACTGACATTCTTCAGTACTGGTTGAAAAGATTAACAGTTCACAAAGCAAAGTATCACCTGTGTCAAATTCAGTATCTTAAAATTCTGATGCTAAAAATTCTCTATATATCCCACTCTGGAAATGCACATATTTTATAATTTAAGAGGTCTCAGGGGCTCATATAATAATGTACTATTATGTCAATTTTGCAGGTGCAATTTAAGTTTAGCCTTGCTTGCATTAAATTATGACAAAGTATGTTTTTCTTGTTCACTAAAAGTGCTTTTACTGTAATTGTAGCAGAAAAAGTTTATTAAGGCATTAGTCTTATAATTAAATGTACCAAAGCACATCTTAGCACAATTAAAATATCAGAAAATTTCCCTTTAACTAGAACTTCAATATACAAAATCAGTAAGATACAAAATATTTCCAACAAAAATCTAGTTTTTATAGTCTTAGCTATATCTCTGTTTTATGATGCATTTTTTAACTTTAAAATTATTTCCAGATTACTGTTTCTCACTCTGTGAGATTTTTTTTTAAAGCAAAGCAAATAAACAAAACTAATAATACAGTGAATGCAGCTAGATGAATAGATGAAGGATCCGGAATGCAATCAAGAAGACTCATCTTCTTAAGTTCAAATTTGGCCTCAGAATGGACAAGTTGCTTTATTCTTTTTGCCTCAATTTCTCATCTATAAAATGAGCTGGAAAGGGGAATGGCTAACCATTTTAGTATCTTTGCCAAGAAAACCCCAAATGAGGTTAAAAAAAAAAAAAAGACCAGGACATGACTAAACTGTAACAACAATGCAGTGAATTTATTTAAAAATGCAAGCAATACTCCATAGCTCAAGATCTCCTCATCTCTCTATTTTAAAAATATTTTAAATTAACATATATGCAGACAAGTAAAGCAAATTTCCTCAATAATTATGCACATGTCTATTTCTACATCTTAAATCCATTACCATCACCTCTCTGTCTGAAAGTGGGTAGTTAGTCTAATCTTTAGTCCTCTGGAATGGATATCCAAATGGTCATTGTTTGATCATATATCATATAGCTTTCTAATTTGTTTATTTTCAGTATTGTCATTGTATAACATTTTTTCTTCTGGTTCTGCTTATTTTATTCTTCCTTGGTATATAAACATCTTCAGAGTTGTAGATTTTATAATCACTAATCATTCTTCACATACACACTCATATTTCTGATTCTACTTAGTTTGTTCTGGAAACCTATATAAATCTTTCCAAGTCTCCTTGAAATAATCTACATCCTTATTTCTTACAATACAATAGCATTCCATCAGGATGATATATCACAATATATTAATCTGTTCTTCAATTAATGGGCATCATTATACTTTATACTGTTTTGTCACCATTGGTTGTTGTCCTTTGTTCTTGGAAAGGATGAATGAGACATCACTATGTTAAAGACTGATTAGACGAATTTGAGCTCAGAAGACTCTACCACAGGTGAGGCACAAATATTTCAAAAGGATTGGAGAGGTCTCAAACTTAACACATTTGTTTTGAGCTTATAGAGCACAGAGCTTTCTTTGAATGGGCACACCTATGTCAATGTCTCATGAGAATTTCCAAAGTTCAGAAAGACCTTGAAAGTGCCCTTCCATAACTTCTCCTTTAATTTCCAAGTGACTACTTGTTTTGTGTGAGTTCTCTGTAAAACAGTTTTTTAGACAAATAAATTATTGGTATTCGAACAATGTGGCCAGCCTACCAGAGATGCCATCTCTGTAGAGTTTTAGTACTTGACAATTCTACTTGAGAAAGATCCCCAGCATCCAATACTTTATCTGACCAGGTAATCTTCAGAATTATCTTAAAGGAATTCAAATGAAAGCAATTCAGTTTTCTGGCATGGTATTGGTATACTGTCCAGGTTTCACAAACAACAATGAGATAAGTACAATAACTTAATAGACCTTCAGTACCTTAAGCAGTCCAATATGTTCTCCATCTCACACTTTCCTTCAGAAGAAGGAAACTGAATTAGCTCTGGTAATCAACTTCATTATTTATAGGTACATTTTGTAAGATGTGTTGCCAATGTAAGTAAACTTATTCAAAGCATTCAAAATTTCTCCATTTTCTTTAACTGATGATTCCATACATGGATTTTATGGTGCTGGTTGGTAGAAAACCTCTCTTTCCTTGGTGTTGATTGTTAGGCCGAAATTAGCATAAGAGAATCAATGCATACTTTATTGCATCTCAGCCTTAGAAGCTACATTGATTGCAGTCATATGCAAATAAAAAGTCAAGCACCAGATCTCTCTTCACTTTCGTCTTGGCTTATAGCCTTTTCAAGGTAAATAATTTACCATCAATATAGTAATTGACCTTGATGTTATTTTAATCCTTGTTGAAGGGTTCTGAAAATATTACAGAAAACATCATGTTAAAAGCAAGGAAACAAGCACATTTCCCTGCTTTTACCAACATGTCTTTTCTTTACTTTCTTTCTTTTTTTTTTTATTGTCCTCATTTCCCATTTTTTAAAAATTTATCATTCATATCTGATTTTTTCAGATATTTTTTCAGTTTTAGATTTTCATTTTCATTTCATTTTCTGATCATTTTTTCATTATCCAGGAATTTTTGTAGGGCTTGTTTCCAATTAACATTTTTTTTTCCTTTAAGACTTTATTTGTAGCTATTTTGACTTCATTGCTTTTTCTAAATTCTTAATCTTCCTTGTCACCAGAGAAATTTTTTATGATCAGGTTTTATTGTCATTTGCTAATTTTCCAGCCATTTTCTTTATTTTGAGCATTATGTTAATATGCATTTCTTTTCCTGAGATTGGTGTTGGATGTCAATTTCCTAAACTTCAGGTTTTTTGCACTGCTGTGGGAATTTAAAAGTTTGGAGTGCTTCCACACAGGTGGTGTGATCTGGGGAGAGATATGGTCACTGCTTTCCTGATCTTTGCTCTAGTCTTTACCCAAAAAGGGCATTTGCTCCTTTTCAATAACAATAAACACTACTCCTCATATATCCTGCTCTCTTGGGACCAAAAGTGAAATGATTTTTTCAGGCACCTGATTCTTTTTGACTGCAAAGGCTCCTTTCTGCTCTGGAGTTGTGAAGTTGCCAAGTAGGGCCTAATCCTGTAGCCAACAAATGATCAATAAAGTTGCCAAATAGAGTCTAGTCCTATACCCAGCACTAATACAATGGTAACTTAGACATTTTCCAACCTGTTGCCTCGTTTCTTTTAATGTCTCTGGCTTAAGAGCTCCCAAATCTACTATTATTGCTGTTATTGTCAAGTCCCAAAAGTAATAGTGTTGCTATAAACTGCCACATCCCAGTGTCACAGACCTTCCACATTGGCTTTGACTGGAAAACTGCCTCTCTCTATGACATTCTGTTGGCTTTGTCACTCCAAAACTCAATTTGAGGAATTATTTTGAAATTGTTTGAAGGGCAATATTGCAAGAACTCAGCTGTAGCTTAGCCATGTTGACTCTACCCAGAATTTATATCCCCCATATATCTTCCATTGTTAGTTTATTCAATGCTCTGGAGGTCTTGAAATTTTTTAGTATGTGTGTGTGTTTGTGTGTGCACTTTTGCAGTACCCTGGCTATTTGTCATAATTTGCTCTACTTGCCACCCTTAGTGAATGCTTTCAGTCCTTCACTTATACATAGATAAAATACCACATATACAGATTCATTTATTTCTACCTAAAAATTGCTGTTACTTTAAATCAGAAAACTTTAAAGAACAGGGTCTCCCTTGAAAATTTTATAAATTCTATGTTAGATGCTAGATTAACACATTTTTTTTTATAAAGATGATGAGGCAGAAGAAGATGCCTTTTATTCAAGAGAATTCTTTTTAGTCCTTTCTCCACTAAAGGCTTTGGATTCCCATCATCTTTTCTAAGCAGTGAAAACACCATGAGACATTGCCTTTGACAATGAAAGCTCTCATTCCAGAAAAAGTAGGGATATATGAAATCCTTCCCAACCGAGGAAAATGACTAATGAAAACTCAAACCAGGCTATCGTTTTATCTCTTTCAAATCATTACTCAAATATGGTACTGAATCTATGATTTCACTGCTTTGCACTTTCCCTGAAATAATGCAGATCATAAACATTCCTTCTATTTAACTTTGTTTCCTTTGTCCTCCCATGAACTAATATTGGATGAGAATGACATATTTAATATACTAATTGTCAAATCAAACTCATTGAACATTTTTTGTTTAATAAACTTTTCTGGAAAATAGTCTGTGAAAGAATAATCAAAGTAAGTCCCCCATTATTAAATGCACTTGAAATAAACATCTATAAAGATTAGAAGGTTGTGAGGTATAAAATGCCTCATCATTTGTCATTTAAATTTTCAGACTGCTAGAGTAATGAATTTGAAATCAAGCTCTGAATAAAAATCTTTCTTCAGTCACTTACCAGTTGTGTGATCTGACCAAGTCTCACTTAATTTTTCCTAACCTCAGTTTCCACATCTGCACAATAGGGATAGTAATGACAACTGTGTCACTAGGCTCTTTGAGGAGTCACATGTGATAACATATAAAATGCTTTTCAAACTTCAAAGTGCTATATAAATACTATCTATTATTAATACTAATCAAGCCAATTTATAGTTTTTCAATTGATAAATGCTAAGCTCTACGTACTTCTTTGCCAGTTCCAATTAGGTGACTTTTCATGTTTAAAATTAATTTAAGAGTAGTTGGAGGACTCAGTGAATAGAGCACCAGCCCTGAACTCAGAACAACTTGAGTTCAAATCTGATCTCAGACACTTGATACGTACTACCTATGTGATCCTGGACAAGATACAATCCCAATTGCCTCTCCAAAAACAAAAACAAACAAGCAGAAAACAACAATTACTTATATTTAAATAATCTTTTCCATAGTTTGGAAAAGGAACCAAGATGACAGAATAGCAGGTAAAATGCACCAGAAAATTCTAATTGAGAAATCCAATAAAAATTCACAGTGAGTCAATTTTCCAACCCATGTTAATATAATGAGATAGAAAAATCTGTAGATATTGTGACAGTTCTAAATAGTTCAGGAACTATTGTCGGGATCACTCCAAGGCAGAAAATGAAAGAAAGAAGTCACTCTGCAAACAGGAGAGTATAAAAACATACACAAAGAAAGCTAACCTTGTGCAGAGTTCAGGAAGGGGAATCATTTGGCAAATCTACACTAACTCAACAGGTCTTGGATCCAGTAAAGACAGAGAAGGTCTGGACCACCACTGGGGGTATCATTTCAAGTAAAAAATGGTGAAAGTTTAGAAGTTGAGAATTCATTCTTTCCCCATCACTCTGTTTTGATCTTGAGTTCAATAGTTCATGGCTAAATGCTGTTTTCTGAACTCATTCTTCACTTTTTATATATAAATAATTTACACATATAAGAATAAAAGTCACTCTTTAGTTGATAAATGACTAAAGGATTTAAATAGGTAGTATTAAACGGAATAAATCCAAATTTTAAAAAATCTCCAAATTACTAATAATAATAGTGATAATTGGAAAAATGCAAATTAAAATAACTCTGAGGATATATGGATATTATAATAAATACCTACTGCCCTATAAACTCTATAAAGTAGGCAAACACCTATCTTTCAAACCAAAGCCTTAAATTCATCTATTTGTGAGTAAAAAAAAAATTGCAAAAAATTTAATACTGACATAGTATACAAACTTAAATTTTATCAAATTTTTATTTATTGTTTGTGTAGCTTAACTCAAAGCAAAGCACTGAAAATGTTTAGATGGACTTTCACTCAAGTCAGATTTACAAAGTTGGAAAAAATAGAAGATAACAAATGAAAGAGATGAGGAAGAAGAATTGTCATATTCTATGTTGATCAAGTTGTAAATTAGCCAAGAAGTTCTGGATAATTTGGAACTATACATAAAAAGTTATTGAATTACACAGTCATTTACCTGTTGATACTACTACTTGACCAATATGCCAAAAGATTAAAAAAGGAAAATATACAGCTATGCAAAAAATTTATGCCAGAATATTTATGCAGCAAAGTATTGCAAATTAAGAGAGTGCCCAATCACTGGGTAAAACCATATTGATTATAAATTAAGGTATGGACAAATTATAATTATATACATTTAAGTGTGCTATAAGATTATTAAAGAAATGATTTCAGAGACTTTGGGAAATTTTTATGAACTGATGTAGAGGAAGAAGGAAGAGGTAATGCAATCATGGAATAATGATTTTGTAAAGACAAACAACTTTTAAAGACTTAAGAATTTAAGAACTCAGATCAAAGCAATGTCCAACAAAGAATACAGAAAAGCAATGATAAAGCATTCAACCTTCCTCCTACTGAGATGATAAACTCACAATGCAGAGTAAGACATACTTTTTTTAATCATTTGAATGTGAGTGTGAGTTTATATGTGTATGTAGACTATGTATGTTTGTTTTGAGTTTTCTTTTCTAAAAGCAAGTTTGAAAGAAGGTAGAAAAATGTTAATTAAAAATAAACTTTTTAGGAAAATTTTTTCTTTAGTGTTATTTTAAATATCTGCAGTTTATCACATGCTCTTAAAAGCATTGAAGTTGTTGATACCTTATAATGTAATTAATGGAATTCTTTAATATGGAATTCTACCACATTGTTTTATTTATATTAATATTTTATTTATCTCAATAGGTATAAAAACATTTTTTTCCCTCAACCAGTGAGGGTCCTCAAAGGTCTTGGAATAGATTGATTAGAGACCACGTAATCTCAGATCATTTTTTTCAATATTATGATGATGGACATATTTGTATATATGCAAGTTCTTGATTTACATATCCAACAGTAATTTATTTATTTATTTATTTATTTAATAATTATAACTTTTTATTGACAGAATCTACATCATGGTAATTTTTTACAATATTATTCCTTGCACTCACTTCTGTTCCGATTTTTCCCCCTCCCGCCTTACACCCCCTCCCCCAGATGGCAAGCAGTCCTATACATGTTAAATATGTCACAGTATATCCTAGATATAATATATGTGTGCAGAACCAAACAGTTCTCTTGTTGCACAGGAAGAATTGGATTCAGAAGATAAAAATAACCCAGGAAGAAAAAAAAAATGCAAACAGTTTACATTCATTTCCCAGTGTTCTTTCTTTGGGTGTAGCTGCTTCTGTCCATCACTGATCAATTGAAACTGAGTTAGATCTCTTTGCTGAAGAAATCCTCTTCCATCAGAATACATCTTCATACAGTATCGTTGTTGAAGTATATAATGATCTCTTGGTTCGGCTCATTTCACTTAGCATCAGTTCATGTAAGTCTCTCCAACCCTCTCTGTATTCATCCTGTCCAGTAGTAATTTATGATTCAATGAAGTGGGCAAAGACAAATTGAAAACAAAAAAGAGTGCCCATTAACACAACCTTCACTTGAAATTTTAATAGCAGCTGTGTCTTACTTAAACTTACTTCATTCAGTCAAAAGTGATGACTTTGTTTTCTCAGAGAATATATTTTAATGTGGCATTTCTTAAACATCTTAAGCTAACATCAATAATACTCATCTGTCACTTTGCCTAATATACAATCTCTCCTTTTTCTAATGGATTTATTTGATTTTTAAGAAAGAAATTGTATTCTTCCTTGCATTTTTCATGTATGGCATTTTTCATATGTGTCCATTTTTAACACTGGTTTTGAAGGAAACTATATAAATCTGAATCATTTATGTTGGTTTCACTGGGAATGATGAAAGTGAATTTTGTCCCTGAGTGAAATGTAACAGGTAGATATATGCCTATTATAGAGCTTTGCTTTTTTCCCCTAGTATTTAGTATGATGCCAAGGAATCATAGACTGGGGAAAAAATATAGCCAGTAATGCTTGACTATGTTGTTTTATCACCTGAAATTGGCTTTTGCAATACAGTAAGAACAAAAATGCAAAGTAAAATTACCAACATTAATGTTTAACTTAGCACTACCATGTTCAGTATATAGAGTAATAATTTCATTCAGAAAATATAAAAATTCCTTGATTTACCCATATTCTGTGAATAGTAAAGACATTGCTTCTTAAAGAGGAATCATTCATGAAGCAACTTCCTGGATAAGATCCTTTGAAGAGTCATAAATTTTGCACAACATGAGTACAGTATGTTTATAAGAGGCTATATATCAAGAGCTGAAAAGGACTTCCCCTCTTCTGAGAGAACTCCTGTTTTAGAGAGAAAATTGAAGTTTTGTAAAACAGAAATGAAGTCCAACTCAAAAAAAATCTTAAAACCTATTTTATTATAGATATAGTTCTGAATTATCTTTTCATAGAGATTTTCCTAACCATGCCCTCCCTCCACAAATGCCAGTGTCATGTCTCCCAATCTACTTATTTATCTACTTTGTATATATTTATATTATATATCCAGATATGTGAATATCGATATTTGTTATATATATATATATTTTTTTCTTCCATGTATACTTTTTGAGGGACCACTCAAATACAAATATCTCACAAGTAGGTATTGTTTCATTCTTTTCACTTATATCCTTATTACTTAATACAAAGTTGAGTACATTGTAGACAGTCATTACAAGTTCATTGATTCATTAATTGGTTATTTCCATATTTTATCTAAAAGGATACACCGATATTCCAGATAATTAAATTCAGCTAGAAATCATTTGTGTTCTTAAGTAAAGGTTGACATTATGGTTTTTAAAAATAGAAAATAAATTAAGGAAAATAATCTTCCTTTTGAAAATTCTTTTTTTTTTAAAGTAAACTTTCTATTGCATATATGCAAAAACATCTCTTAGACTGGCTAAGATGACAGCCCAAGATAATGATAAATGTTGGAGGAAATATGGGAGGAGAATTGGGACACTAATACATTGTTGGTGGAATTATGAGATGATTCAACCATTACGGAGGGCAATGTGGAACTGTGTCCAAAGGGCTATCAAACTGGGCATCCTTTGACGCAGCAGTGTTTCTACTGTGTCTGTATCCCAAAGAGATCATAAAAGAGGGGAGAAGACCCACAAGAGTAAAAAAAAAATGTTTGTGGTGGCAAGGAACTGGAATTTGAGTAGATGCCTATGAGTTGGGGAATGGCTGAATAAGTTTTATATAGTATGTGAATGTAATGTAATATGACTGTTCTATAAGAAATGATGAGCAGCTCACTTCAGAAAAGCCTGAAAAAACTTTCATGAACTGATGCTAAGTGAGGTGAACATTATACACAGTAACAAACAAGATTATGTGATGAATAACTGTGATGAACTTGCCTCTTTTCCACAGTGAGGTGATTCTAGGCAATTCCAATAAATTTGTGCTGAAAAGTGCCACTCACATCTAGAGAGATAACTATGGAGATTGAATGTGGACTCATTTTCACCTTTTTTGATGTTGTTTGCTTGCTTTTTTCCCCTTTCATCTGATTTTTCTTGTGCAACATGACAAATATCGAAATATCTTTAAAAGAAATGCACATTTTAAATCTATATCAAATTTCTTGCTAAGGGAAGGAGACAGGGAGAAAGGAGGGGGAAAATTAGAACACAAAGTTTTGCAAAGGTGAAAGTTGAAACTATTTTTGCATATATTTGGATAAATAAAATGCCATTTTAAAAAGTAAATTTTTGTTTTGAAACACTAGGTTTGACTTTGGGCTTTTTATGCCAATCAGTCAATTTTCTTCACATATACACAAGTATAAATCAATTATTTTCTTTAGTTGAATCAATAAGATATATAAGCTACACAATGGGTTTTAGGATTTTTCTTAATATTTATTTATCCCATTTACTCATTATATTGCCACCAATAATAAACTTCATAAAATAAAATGATAAAAATAAAATATCACTTTTTATCATTTCCACTTTCCAATGGCTAGAAACAGTTTTTTTTTAACATCATCTCCCTTCAAATTCCTTGGCAATTCGGAAATGTCTTAATAGACTGTATTGAAACAGTGCTCAGACTTCTTATGTAAATAAATCTTCAAAAACTATAAGGAAATGTTGGGCAAAAATTTGAAATATGTCAGTATTTAGTTCATATACATGAAAAAATTTGAAAAAGAAAAATATGCATAATCTAATATTTTAATACGGAGCAGCAAGAGAAGAAACTTAATTGAAATTTTACACGAAAATGTTTTCTCCGATCTGCATTAGAATGGATTTTAGAGAGTAACTTTGATTTTGAATCATGTTTATCACTTTCTGATAAACTGAATTTTGGATTGAGACTATTTCCTGATGACCTTTATATGCTCTATACTTTTTTGAGTTACTTTTCTTTCTGAAGAGCACAGGCTATTGCAAATACAGTGTCTCATTCTAGCCAGTGTAACACCTGTTTCCAAATATCAGTTTTGTCTTCTAGATCATCAGGATAAATATAAATAGTATAAGCCAATCCATGCCTCAGCAAGATTATTGGATAACCTTGTGGAGCCAGAACATTTCAATTTAAAATCCCTTTTCTTGCTTCCTTTATGCTGTTACCATTAGTTATTTAGTCTTCTTTACCAATATTAGAAATTTCATAGATGAAAAATTACTAGTATTCCTCTTTGGAATGCTTTCAGGTCTCCTCTGCCAATCCCCAATTCATCATCATCCAGCCTGAGTGTAGCCCTAGAATCTATTATATTCTCTGTCCTTGTGACTTGCCCTTTGATTGAACTCATCCTTCCATATCCTCCATCTAAGGAGGCTGCCTAGGTTAGCCACATCTTATTCTGTCCAACTTCTAATCCTGTATTTCTTTTCTATATAACCATGTCATATACTTTTCTATCCTTCCCTTTCCTTTTTCATCTTCAATTTATGGATCACTTTCCCCCAAAAGAATGTAAGCTCCTTAAGGAAAAAGAATATATTTTTCTACTTGGTTTGTATACCTGATGCTGAGTGGAGTACCTGGCATGTCATATGTACTTAATTGGTTGTTAACAAACTGACTGACAATTACCTGTTGAAACAATGGATTGCTCACTATATTTCTCAGATAGGTGGTATAGTAGATAGGATGTTAAATATGTTGTGAAGAAGACCTGAATTCAAATTTGACTTTAGACACTTCCTAGTCAAGGAAAGAGTTTGCCTCAGTTTTCCTCATTAAGATGAATTGAAGAAGAAAATGGCAAATCACCCTAGTGTCTTTGCCAAGAAACCTCCAAATGGGTCATAAAATTTTTTGTTTTTTCTATTTTCTCAAGGAAAAAATATAATTCCATCTTTTTCCATATTCTAGAGGACAAAAAAGTTCAAGTTTTACTCTCTATCTATGCTACACAAAATAAGGATGAGGTGGGTGTAGGGAGAGAATGTTATAGCTTTTCCCTCTTAATACATGATTTGAATCATGACATATTATTAGATCAAGGATTATAATTTTAGAGTGAATGGGACCTAAGAGGCCATCTAAGTCCAAACCCCCTCATTTTACAGATAAGGAAACTAAATCAAAAAGGGTCAGTGACCTGTTCAATGTTACACAGATAGGAAGGATTTGTACAGAAATCATCTGAGTCTAAATCCAGAGCTATCTTTACTCGGTTGTGTTGTTTCTGATAAATAATGACATTTGCCATCAATGCTACAATCATGAATGTGTTTCTTCAGGAATAAGAATATTTTAATGTATCTATTTGTGGTTTGCATTTTAAAATATTACAATGAGTAAAACAATGAATATAACATTTTTTTTAACATTGCTCTCTTGGAGGCTTAGTATACTTATATGAAATGAGTTGGTTGGACCAAGATGCTCTTCAAGGTACATCTCAACTCTCAATCTATTATCCTTTGATGGAAGAATTATGGCTTCAACTTTCATAGATGATGTCCATGCTAATATGAGGATTGCTGGTAGTGGTAAAGGTTTAATTCTATAATTTTTTCTACTGAATGTTATTTTTCCTTTGTTCTTCTGAAAATTTTTCATAAAGGATCATTCATAGCCACTGCACCGGAGGACTTCCTCTATTTCTTTTGAATATGTATTTGAATATTAATGAAACATTAATATAGGTCATAGATTTTCTCTTACTTTATATGCCTATTTTTCTTCCAGACATGTACATCCTTTGTGAATTGATACCACTTCATGTATGTGTGTTTGTGTGTTTCTGTATCTGTGTGTATATATGTATATGTATGTAAACATGTGTGTCATGGTAATATGCCATAGCATCTGTAGAGCTATCATTTAACTTTCTATTTACATTTCAGATATGTGTAAATTTGTGCTGTTGATGTTGTTGTTGTTGCTTTGAGATAATCATATTAAATGATGTTCAATCATATTGCATCATAAGGAGAACAATATTTTTTTCTCAAAATTCTCTTTTGTCATTAATAACTTCGGATTATGTGAAGGGATGTATATTTTTCTAAAAGTGAGTTAATTATCACAATAGAGAATCTATAGAAGTGGGAAGAGCATGGACTTAGAGTTGGTAGGGACTTTAAAGGTCACTTAGTCAAAGCTCTTATTTTGGAGTAGAAAAAAAAAACCAAAACAGAAAGCCTTAGAGTTTAAGGGACTTACCCAAGTTTATGAGATAAGTGGCTGAAAAAAAATTATTTTAATTTAATCTTCTACCTCCAAATCTAGAGTCTGCCATCTTGTGACTAAAAGTCCCAACTTAGATTTTTTTTGAAAAATAACAATTGTGAGCATAACAAAATGAAGGTTAAATGTGAATTTTAATCTTTTCGGTAACTTTCATGGCATGATCTTCAGAACACTGCCCCTTCTAGGAATACTAAAAAGAGTAGAAAATTTTGGCTATCTTACATATCCTATAAAGACATTGGGTGGAAGGGAAAAAAAAGAAAGCATCATTAAATATAGACACAATACATACACATATAAATGTGTGTGTATGTATATTTCTTCACAAAGGCCTGTTCAATAGTTTCTTGGTAAATAGTAGCAGCCACTTTATGACACTTTCAAAAGCAAATATCTTTTATCCCAATAGATTTTGAGACACATAATAGTTATTCAAAAGAAACAGAATCCCCAGTCTTACATGGTAAAAATGTGTGAAACTTAAAATCAATGGGGGCATTTAGTTTTCTTTCTCTCAGAGGTTCATAAGCAAATAACACATGTTATTCCCCCTTTACCCTTGGGTAAACATCATTAATCTAAAGGAATAAAAAGGATACATGGGCTTTGATCTGTAATTTGAAACTAATTGAGTTCCTTTTTCCTTTGGCATCTTTCTCTTCCTGTTCATTCAATACAAATCAGTATCTTTCAGGAAATCCCAAAGGAAATAGCTGATTCATTACAAGAGTGATGAAAATTCTCAGATTTTCCCCAAGGGTATCAGGACCCTTTAAAGAAAAACCTTTATGATGCTATTAGACTTTGTCAGGAAATTGGGAAGATGTGGAATTACTTTCAAAAACTCATATTTCATTGAGGAATATAATATGGATTTAATAAAACCAAATTTTTAAAGCCAATAATACTATACAAAACTCTAGCAGATATCGCTGAGCACAGCACTCATTTAACTGGGTAAAATATATCTCACTACCAAATTACTCACATGTCATTGTAAAGGACACTGTGTTTCCCATTATAAATGTCTTTTATTGCTATTAATATGCAGTCAAAAGAACAGAAGTCATTCTGAATTTCTGTGATTGCATGTTTTTTTTTTTTATAGAGGGATTACATAGGTCAGCTGATATTTAAGATTATATCTATGCTATTAGGAGAAAAAAATAAATTCCAAAGCACCTCTTGTTCTGAAAAAAGTATATTATAGATTGAGGTCTTGAAAATACATTTGAACCTACTGGTAGCAGTTCCCTCCTTTTACAGGTGAGGAAACTGAAGCATAAAGAGATAAAGTGACATCTAGAGTCACACAGAAGTGTACAAAGAAGAATTTGAACTCATCTTCTTACCTCCAGATTGAACACTCTATCTGTTGAGCCACTTAGTTGCCTAAGGGAAGTGCCACAGATAAATGATTATAGAACTTACAAGTCCCAATCCATGTCTTATCTAATTCTAGAGAAAATCAGAGAATAGTCATTTTACAAATTCGTAGGCATCCTGAAATTTGTCTTTCTACATGCTTTGTCAAATTATCAAAAGGTAATTTATCTTGGTTGAATTAAATTGAATTTTAATTTCCTTTATTAAGAGAGAGAGGAAATATACTGATTGTATTTGTTCATTCAAAAACATTTATTAAAATTTGTCTATAAAAAAGATTGTATTGGATGTTGGCCAAGAATATATATATGTATTTATACATACACACACACATATATAAACACACATACATGCATATCTATATATATTTGTATAAAGAATATATATTTATATAAACAAAAACATGCATGCATATACAAGAATACACACATACAAACACACATGCATACATCTGTGTGTGTGTTTATTTCTCATCAAACTCAAAGAATAGTTGAGAAATAAAATACAAAAGATAAATGTAATGCACAATAATACAATTAATATATTAGAGAGTTGTGGAGGCTTCATAGACTCTTGATGTTTCTAACTTCATTCCACTAAACTAAGTGCTTATTGAAGTGCTATAATAAAGGAAAACATAAATATGAACTAAGAAGTTTAGAAGACTCAAAAACATGTACTTTTCTTTGAACTCAAAAAAGTAAGAATAATTCAAAACTACTTAAGCCTTTCTTGAAAATGAAAACAAGATTTAAAAAAAAGCAGAATTTTTCAAAAAATATTTTAAATTAAAACATTTTGTCATAACATCAATTCAACTTAATTTTACTTTCTAACCAATCTTTATTCATCACATAATTTTGTCTCTATTCATTTCTGTCTACTGATTTTTTCTTTTTTTATATAATTTCATTATATTGTGATGCAATATTTTGGTTTTTTTCTGATTTTAATTGTAATTTATTTCTGTTCAAGAATATAATTTTACTATTTCAAACTTAATTTCTTTATTTTTTTCTTGCATACAATCCTATTTGATGTGCTCATATCATTACTTTTAAATATGACTGATTCCTTTTAAATAATAATTTGAACATTTTGTAAGTTATATTAATATACTATTTTGTCAGATCTCACTACAATAACTCAAATTTCTGGTTTTATTTGAACCTTATGGTCTTAAATCTATGTATATCACTTGATATTCCATATATTCCTATGTGTATGATTTAAATTTAATTTAAAAGCTGTTGTGATTTTCTCTAAAATAATCAACAATCTTTGATATTTTTTCTTTTCATATGAAAATTTAATCCATTTATGTTCAGGATTATAAATGTTGAATTTTACTTATTCTTTGATTTGTTCAATTGTTTTATTAAAAAGGAACAAAATGTTCTCAAGTGCATTATAATCCCCTTCCCAGATTTAACAACTATGCATAAAGAGAACAAGAAAAAGTTGATATATTTATTTCACTTATTCCATTAATTTTGTCAAAACATTTTGATTAAAATTTAATAAACATCTAAAAAAGGTTTATTAAGAACTTTTTAAACAAAAGATACTGTGGAAAAGATGTTCCATAGGAGTTTCCTGTTTTATTCAACTAGGAAAAAAATTTCAATTCCCATAAGCAAAGCATTAAGTCCTGTGCTGTCCTTATTTTCCACTCAAGCTTTAGTGTGTATTTTAGTAGTGAAAGTAACAGTAATTCTTTTGTTCTTGTGACTACATCAAATTAATAAGGGAAAATATCCTAACAATATGATCTATCTAAAATAGAAATGGTTTCCTAAGGAGGTAGTTTTTTAAATTAAGATAGGCAATTCAAATTCAGAGGAGAGAAAAAGGCAAGAAGGAAAAGTAAAGGGAGAAACTCACCAACTTCCCCCCAAATCACTCCAAATTCCTTTAAATAATGAATCTAAGAAAATTTTACATCATCAGAACATGCAAAACTATGGAGTAAAAACATTGTCCTGCTGAAGATAACTTAGATCAGCAGGATAGTCTGTGACACATGGGTGGGAATCCAGCTAGAGCCAGCCTACCCTCTCCAGCCATCCTCAGCTCAGCAAATTAGAACCAGGTACAGGAAGCTCTGAATCAGTAGCAGTGGTAGGGGTTTCCTGAGCTTTCAGTCCAGAGACAGCAGGATGACTTGGAAGGCCAGTGGAAAAACTCCGTGAAAGTTAACTGGGAGTCCAGTGTTCAGTCCCAGCACAGGGAATACCACAAAAGCCCAGGACCCGGGCCCAGACTAATACCAACATGGCAGTAATGGGCCTATGAACCTCTGAATAAGTGGTAGTACTGGCAGTTTCTACATCTCTCAGTCCAGAAACTCCAAAAATGACTTGGAAAATCAATAGAAAGAATTTGTCAGTAAGGTGAGTACTTTGGGAAAACAGCCCCAGCTTCCTGAAGCCTCTGCTCATAGGTCTCTTTACTAGAACTGAGGAAGGACTTTATTGCTTTAGCACACTAAGGTATTTCATCTACAGGGGGATGAGAACATCTCTAACTATTCTGGGTCAGGGGGAAAGAGGGCTTATGATCCATTCCTAGTAGCATCTCTAAAAACAGCTACAAAACACCCTGAAGCTTGGGACAATGCACCCTCTTCCCTGGAAATTGAACCTTACTTTAAAAAGAGTTAAAAGCAGAATAATACACCAGGAAAATGAGCAGACAACAACAACAAGAAATGTTTCTAACCCATTGAACCATATGGTGTCAAAAAAATAAAAACACACTCAGAAGTTGATAACAAAGTCAAAGCTTCAAAGCCTTCAAGAAAAATAAGAACTCAGGGGGCAGCTAGGTGGTGCAGTGGTTAGAGCACCAGTCCTGAAGTTGGGAGGACCTGAGTTCAAATCTGGTCTCAAACACTTAACACTTCCTGGCTGTGTGACCCTGGGCAAGTCACTTAACCCCAATTGCCTCAACCAAAAAAAAAAGAACTCAGTTCAGGCTATGGAAGAAATCAAAAGGTACTTTGGAAATCAAGTAAGAGAGATAAAAGGAGAAATTAGGAAAAGAATTGAGAATGATGCAAAAAGAAATACTAAAAAGTAATGAGGAGAAAAATGCCTTAAAAAGAAAAACTGGATTTGGGAAAAAACTGGATTAGGAAAATAATTCCTTACAGAGTAAAATAGAGCAAATGGGAAGCTTATGCCATTATGAGAAATCAAGATACAATAAAAAAAGATAAAATAGAAAAAAAAATTATCTCATTGGAAAAACAATTAACCTAGAAAGTAATTCCAGGCGAGATAATTTAAAAATTATTGATCATGTAGGATGGTAGGATAATACTTGCAATTTTTTTCAATATTATGGAAGTTAGAAAGAGATATATAGAAAGAAGATACAAGTATGAGTGGAATATGAAGGGATAATATTTTTAAAATGAAATTAAGAGGTAATAAAGAAAAGTTTTGGGAGAAAAAGAAAAGAAAAAGTGTAATGGTATAAATTATCTGCTATAAAAGGGGCAAGAAAAAGCCTTTACAATGGAGGGGAAGAAGGGAATGGAAGGTTAATGAGTGGGCCTTATTCTCATCAGAATTGGGTTAATAAATTGATACCACAAAATAAACAAGAAATAAATTAAGGAAGTAAATAGAATTTTAGAAAAGCTAGGTACAATAGACCTTTGGAGAAAATTGAATGGGAACAAAAAGAATATCCTTTTTCTTCAGTGGTACATGGAACGTACACAAAAATTGGCCATAAAATCTCACAATCAAATGCAGAAAGATGGAAATAGTAAATCCTTCCTTTTCAGATCATGAAGCAATGAAAATTACACATAATAAAGAGCTGGGGGGAAATAGACCACAAATTAAATGGAAGCTAAATAATTTAATCCTAAAGAATCAGTGGGTAAAACAACAATCCATAAAAACATTTGATAATTTCATCCAAAAGAATGACAATAACAATGAATTCATGCATCAAAATTTATAGAATGCAGCCAAAGCAGCTCTTAGAGAAAATTTTATATCTCTAGATAATTATATAAATAGAGATAGAGAAGATTAAGGAATTGGGCATACAAGAGAAAGAACAAATTAAAAACCTCCAATTAAATACCAGATTTGAAATTCTGAAACTAAAAGGAGAATTAGTAAAATTGAAAGTAAGAAAATTAACTAATAAACAAAACTTAAGAGCTGGTTTTGTGAAAAAAAAATGGATGAACTGTTAGTTAACTTGATTATAAAAAAGAAAGAAGAAAATCAAATTACCAGTATCAAAAGTGAAAAGGTGAATTTACCACCAATAAAGAGGAAATTAAATCAATAATTGGGAGCTCTTTTATCCAACTGTATGCCAATAAATTTGATAATCTAAGTGAAATGGATGAATATTTCAATAATATAAATTGCCCAGATTAACAGAAGAGGAAAAAATTACTTAAATAGTCCCATTTTGGAAAAAGAATTGAACATGCTATTAATGAAATCCCTAAGGAAAAATCTCCAAAGCCAGATGGATTTATAAGTGATCTCTACCAAAAATTTTTATTTTATTTCTAATGCTATTTGGAAAAATAGGAAAATGAGTCCTACAAAATTCCTTTTATGATCCAGACATGGTGCTGATACATAAATCAGACAAAATAGAAAAAGAAAGTTATAAGCCAATTTCCCTAATGAATATTGATGCAAAAATTTTAAATTATTTGAATTATTATTAAATTAAATAGCAGCAAAGAGATTACAACAAGTTATCACCAGAATAATACACTATGACCAAGTAGGATTTATACCAGGAATGCAGAGCTGGTTTAATATTAGGAAAATTATCAGCATTTTTGACTATGTCAATAACCAAAGTAATATAAATCATATGATTATCATTATATATGATATGATTATATGATCATTATTATTATTTTGTAATGCAGAAAATGCATTTGACAAATTACCACACCAATTCCTATTAAAAATACTAGAGAGCATAGGAATAGATGGAGTTTTCCTCAAAATGACCAGTACTACCTATTTAAAACCATCAGCAAGCATAATAGGTAATTGAAATAGCTAGAAGCATTCACAATAACATTAGGTGGGAAACAGGGTTACCCATTATCTCCATTACTATTCAATACTGTAGTATAAATATTAGCTTTAGCAGTAAGAGAAGAAAAAAGAAATTGAAGAAATTACATAGGTGACATGGAAACAAAATTATCACTCTTTGCATATGGTATGATGGTCTACTTAGAGATTCCTAGAGAATCATTTGAAAATCTATTAACATTAACATTAATAAAGTTGCTGAATATAAAATAAACCCATATAAATAATAGACATTCCTATATGATGCCAAGAAAGTCCAACAATAAGAAATAGAAAGAAAAATTTCATTTAAAATAAGTATGTTTGGATTCTACCTGTCAAGACAAACTCAGGAACTATATGAACACAATTAAAAAACACTTTTCACACACATAAATTTAGATTTATATAACTGGAAGAATATCAAGGGTTCATGAATGGGCTGAGCTAATATATAATAAAAATTACAATTCTACCAAATTAATCTAAAATAAAAATGAAAATTCTACCTAAATTAATTTCCTTTCCTTGAGTTAATGAAGAACTTTAAGATTTTTCTGAAAGCATCCTGCTCATAATTTCCTATAGAATAAATATTCCATCATAATCACACACCATAAATTATTCAACCATTTCCTTTTGATAAACATCCCCTCAGTTTCCTTTTTTTTGCTCTGAGAAGAGAACTGCTATAAATATTTTGGACATATATTTTGTACATTAAAAAATTCTCTTTTGGTGGGGCATCTAGATGGCAGAGTGGATAGAGTACAGGCTCTGAAGTCCGGAGAACCTGATTTCAAATCTGACCTTAAAACTTATTAACTGTGTGATCCTGAGCAAGTCCCAATGCCTGACAGAAACAGAGAAAGACATAATAAAAATTTTGGGGATTAATGCCTAGTAGTGATATTGTTAGGTAAATATTAAAATTTTTAAAAAGATCCACTATTCAGTACCATCTTTCCTCTATTACCTTATAATCATTTAGTTTTGTTTACATGCTCTTATGTGTCAAAATACACATTAATACATATATGAGTATGTTGCTATATATGTATATGTATAATTATATATGTGTGTATAATATATATGGATAGTTTTTTGCCAGCCTCAGTCTTCCTCTAACTTTCTATTCGACTCTGCCTTTTCACTGTTAAGAATGGATTTCATCACATTGAATCTTCAAACAAAATCTTGATGGTTATTCATAAAATATTTTAAATCTAATTACCTTTCAGTTGGATATTTAAAACTTTTTTTTTATCCCTAACATATCTTAAATTCAAGCTATCCAAAATAAAAATCTCAATTTATCCCTTAACCTAAACCTTTACTTTTACTGTCAAATGAATCTCTGTTTTTTTGTTTTGTTTTGTTTTATTTGTATCTTAGATTTCTATACTCATTGTTACCTTTCCTTCTTAATTTCCTTCTTCATTCTCTTATGCCACATATCCAATTAGGTGCCCTATCTTGCTTCTACCTCTACAACAACTCTTGCATCTGACTGTTTTTGATTCACCACCTTGGTTCAGGTCTTCATTATTTCTCACATAAAATATTTTAAAAGCCTTTCATATGATCTTTCTTCCTGAGTCCATTCCCAACCTCACTCTATCATCTATATTGTTTACACAATTATTTTCCTTAATCATAATCCTGACCAAGTCATTTTCCTACACAATAAACACCAGTAGTTCTCTCATATCTCTAGAATGAAATAGAAATTCTTTTTTTAGGTTTTAAAGTTGCTTAAATCCTCCAACCTATATTTTCAATCATTGGGCATTTCTTTCACTCTCACTCTTTGTCATCCAGCCAAACTAGCCTTCTTTCTTCTTCATATACAACATTCCATCTCTAATCTCCATTTATTAGCTTTCTGTCCAACATGGCTAGAATATACTCCATTCTTATCTTCATTTCTCTGACTTTCAAGTCTTCAACTTAAACTTAAAAGTCTTCAACAAAACATCAACTTAAATGATTCAGACACAATATTTCTATTATATTAGAATAATTGTTTGTTGATTTTTACCATCATCTTTATTTATACTTTAGTAATCTGGGAATATTGTTCCAGCATTTCTTTGTATAAATTCATACATGTCTTTTCATGTTTCCCAAAATTATTCTTTTTCAAAGTTCTTTATGGTATAATAATATTCCATTACATTTATATGCTAAAAATATTCAACTATTTCATTTTTATCACCATAACTTGATTCCAATCGTTGTTCTTTCAAATAGTTCTGATAGTCATATTTTCAAACATGAAGAATTATCATACGGGGTTGACCAATTTGGGTTCAGAGTAACAGTAAAAGACTCACTAAACCAAAGGTTGAGTAGAATTGATAATTTTCTCAGCTCTTCAAGTAATGAATTAATGTACTACTGATCTTCCAATCACCCTTTCCAACAATAACTTTTTTTTTATTTTATATACTTTGATATGTGTGCTGATACAAAACAAGGGTTCTAATTTGCATTTATCTGCTTTGGAAGAGTGATGAAGTAGAAAGATTGTTGCATTTGGAATTTTTAAAATGGGCTTGGGGAGAGTTCTGGGAAGATGGAGTAGGTAGGTAACTTTCAAGGTCTTCCAGTTTTCCCCACAAATAGAAAAAAATCTGCACCTCTCTGCGAAGGTAGACTGGTGAAAAATGAAAAAAGACTTGGGGCAGAACAGCGATCCTCCCAGTACAACCCCAGAAGATCCAAACAAAGACCGCAGGCCAAGATTAACCTGTCCGAGGTGCAAACATCTCCAGACTATCTCTTTAGAAACATCACGAGGGGACTACTTGGGCTAGCTGGGTGTGGCTGGAGCCTTAGCAGGAATCCCACACATTTTCACCTCCCCAGTCAGGATTTGAGTCCAGGAAAACCAAGTGAACCTCAGCTGATTATGGGAACACTAGGTACTGCTGTGCTGAGACAGCCCTGGGTGGAAGGAAACAACATCTGGTGAGGGCAGAAACAGCAGGGCAGGAACCCTGCTGGCTGTAGGCACTTGCTGGATGGAGAGCTCTTGCTTTACAGTTTCTGGTCAGAGGAGAAAACTGAAAGAAAGCTTTCTTAACTAACTGAAAGGGATAGGAAACACATGTGTGTATTTGGGGTGGTTGTGTGTATGTGTGTGTGTGTGTGTGTGTGTGTGTGTATGTGTGTGTGTATATATGTATACATAAATATATCTTTTCTTAACTAGCTTGGAAGTGGTGGGTGGATAAAAAGGAGATATGTGTATATAGATATTTGTATGTGTATGTATATGTGTGTATATCTACATATTTATATATAAATATATCTTTTCTTAACTGTAGCCTGCTGGAGGAGTTAGTGGACGGGATGAAAGGGGGGGAATAACAAAGTAAAAATAGAATGCAACAAAGAAAAAAGAATAATTTACAAGGAAGTAAAGAAAAGACAGACACTCATGAATATAATTTCTTCTATTAATATGTATACTTGAATTGATATTTGTTCTTACATATTTTGAATTTCCCTGATGTTCTGCTGAGCACATGACAATGTTCTGCTGGGCATATGACAATGCTCTATATTGTTTTGTTTCATTTTGTGTTGTACTGCTTTTTCTGTTTTTCTTTCTTTTATTCTGTTTCTTCAAATAAAATAAATTTGATTAAATAAATAACCACATAATTAAATAATGGACTCAAATCACTGCTCTCTTTTCTACTATCTGTATGAACTTGGAAAATTACACCTTATATGGGACCCATTTGTTAATCTGTAAAAAATGACATATTTTAACCCATTACTTTTAGTGACTGTCCACTAAATTACTTCATACTTTTTACAGAGGGCATATGAACAACTACCTATTCTCTGATTGAGTTCATTTATTCTGACCTGACTTCACAATAGTTTTACATTGCTAAAGAAGAACCAATGATACCATTACACTCAGAAGTTCTCAGGATGTTAAGGAAATTATAGTCCCCTATTGTTGTTTATTCATTCAGTCATGTCTATTTCTTTGTGACCATGCTAGGCCTACCTTTCACTATCTCTAGAAGTCTAGAACAATTTCATTATTGTTCCTCACCATTTTAAAGTAATTTTATAAAAACCATTTTATAACATACATATTTATATACATACAATTTTATTAAAACATTTTAAGTTCACTCAAGATGTTGATGATGTTGATCTTTCCATCTCCTGTGTGACCACATTAAGCTTACTTTGATTCATAGATCATACATATTCAAGATTCCTGTGCAATGTTAATTTTTACAGCATTAGATTGTTCTTTACTTTCCATTCATATTTATAGCCATGCTTTCTTTCAGCATTGGCCCAGTTGCTTCAGTAATACTTGAGCTATTTGTAGTTGTCCTCCACTGTTCCCTAGTAGCACATTGAATAAAAGCCTGAGAGCCTTTTCTTCCCATGTCATCTCTTTTTTTAGTACCATCCATGGGATTTTCTTGGAAAAAATACTGGAGTAGTTCACCATTTGTTTTCTCCATCCTTGTATGACCCATCTATCTCAAGTCTCTCATTTTATTTTTAAAAAATGAGAACTTTTTATATCTTAAATCCCATCATCTATTTAGCTTTAGAATACAAAATAACATCACTACTATAATAATACTAAAATAAAGGCAAGCATAATATTTCACAACACATATGAAGGTCACACTTTCACACAAATGAATATCACATTTCTAAGGGATATTGTGTCCACACATTTAAGAAAACATGAAATAGAAAGAAAACATGAAAAGACAAATGAAATAAAATAAGGTCTGTGAATTAACATAATAGATTTTTGTTTAAATAAATACAGATTTAAAGTTTTCAGAAGACTATTGTGAACCAATGCAAGATTGAGGGCAGCAAAATCAAGAAAATAATTTATAACACCATTATAGTATAATATCAACATTGGAAAAATGAATAATTATGAAAGATTTACCTCCTATCAATGAAATAATTAACCATGAATCTAGAGGACATACGAAGAATGCTGCCCACCTCATAATAGAAAGATAGACTAATATGCAGCATGAAAAACATAATGAATCAAGTCAACATGAAGATTTGTTTTGCTTGACTATGCTTATATAATCAAAAGTTCTCTCTCTTTTCCTTCCTTGTTTTCTTCCTTCCTTCCGTCTTTCCTCTGACCTTCCATTTTCTTCCTTCTATCAGTCTCCCTTTTCTTATTGCCCTCACATTTCTGTACCCAACTAAATGTGGTATGTCCCTTCTTCCCTACCTTCTTTCTTCCCTTTCTTTCTTTCTTACTTTTTTCTTTCTTTCTTTCCTTCCTTCCCTCCCTCTTTTTCTTTCTTCCTTTCTTTCTTTCCCTCTTTCTTTCTTTCCTTGTTCCTGTCTTTCTTATTGTCTGTTTTTTCTTTCTTTCTTTCTCTTTCAGATAAAAATGAAAAGGAGACTAATAAATGCTTGATAATTTCAAAAACAAGTCCTTAAAATACATATCACATGCTTACCATAATGTGAATATGAAGAATGATTTTGTGAATTATAGATGCTCTTCATATATTGAATGTAAGAATAAATTAATTTTAAACATATTTTCTTTAATAAAGTAAAAGTTATGTAGATTAGGACTTTTAAAACTCTTTCCACTAGAAATACCTTTTTGCCCAAGAAATATTATCTTTTATTTTTATTTATTTAATATTTTCTCAATTACATTCAAAAAAGTTAACATTTTTACAAATTTTTCAGTTCTAGATTCTTTTCCTTTTCCCCACCCCAGTTTAGAAATCACTTGTGGAGTTACACAAAACATTTCCATAAAAGTCAAGTTGTGGGGGGAAAAAAAAACCTAGATTTTCCACCCTAATGGAACTAAAAACTCTTAAGAAAAATTAAGTTGAGAGAGAGAGAATGCTTAAATCTGTATTTAGACACAATCAGTTTTTTCCTTGAGTATAGATAAGATTTTTCATCATTAAGTCCTACTTGTGTGTGAGAAGAGCAAAATCATCCACAGGTAGGCATTCTAGAATTTGGCTTTTACTTTGTATATACTACATTTTACTTTGTTTGAGTTTATGCAGGACTTTGCAGGATTTTGTTTTGTTTTTGTTGTTTTTTTTTCTTTTTCCTGAGAGCATCTTGTTCATCATTTCCCATAGAGCAATAATATTCGATCTTAAACATACACCAGTTTATTGAGCCATTCTCTAATTGTTGGAAATCCCTTCAAGTTCCTTTATTTTGCCCCAAGAAGAGAGCTGCTATGAATATTTTTTATTTATATACATCGCTTATCTATTTTGTTAAAAAAATTTTTGGGATACACGCCAATCAGGAAAACTTGCTTCTAAGTTTGTTTACAACTACTATTATTAACTATATTTGTACCCTCCCATTTATTCTCTCTCTCTGCCCTGTCAAAATTGTTTTGCTACTGATTACTCTCTTCCCCAATATGCCTCTCTCATCAAATTCCCCCCTTCCAAAAACCTATTTCCCTCTTTTTTTTTCTTCAGGGAAAAATAGATTTCTATATCCCTATTGAGTATATATGTTATTTCCTCTTTAAGCCAATTCTGATGAGAATAAGGTTCACTCCCCTTCTTCACCCTCTTTTCCCTTCTACTTCAAAAACTTTTCCTTGTCTCTTTTTTGTGGCAGATAATTTGCATCATTTCACTTCTCTCTTTCCCTTTCATTCTCCCTCTCTCACCCCTTAATAGCATTATATTTTTTAAAAAAATGTTATCCCATCATATTCAAGTCAAATCTGTGCCCTCTATTTATATATACTTCTGTCATAATAACAAGAAAGTTCTGAGTTACAAATATCATCCTCCTATGTAGGTTTGTAAACAGATAAACTTGATAAAGTCCCTTATGATATCACTTTCCTGATTGTCATCTTATGCTCCTCCAGAAAGCATAAATCACATTTTCCATTCAGCTCTGGTCTTTTTATCATGAATGTTTGAAAATCCTCTATTTCATTAAATGAACACCTTTTCCTCTGAAGATTTATACTCAGTTTTGCTGGGTGGGTGATTATTGTTTGCAATATCGCACCATTGCTCTAAGGAATATTCTAAGCTCTTTGGTTTTTAACTATAGAAGGTGCTAAATTTTGTATTATTTTGACTTTGATTTTGCTATACTTGAATTGTTTTTTTTTTTTCTGGCTGCTTGCAATATTTTCTCCTTGACCCAGGAGTTCCAGTATTTGACTATAATATTTCTGGGAGTTTTCATTTTGGGAATTCTTTCATGATGGGGGGAATCAGTGGATTCTTTACCCTCTAGCTCTAAAATATCAAGACAATTTTCCTTGATAATTTCTTGAATTATGACATTCAAGCTCTTTTTTTAATCATGATTCTCAGATAGACCAATAATGTTTCTACAATATCTCTCCTGGATCTATTTCCCAAGTCAGTTTGTTTTCCAATGAGATATTTCACATTTTTTCCTATTTTTTCAATTTTTAGTTTTGTTTTAATGTATCTTGATTTCTCATAAATTTTTTTTGTTCCATTTGCTCAATTCTATATTTTAAGTAATTATTTTCTTCAGAGACTTTTTGGCCCAACTGGCCAATTTTTCTTTTTAAAGCATTCTTTGCCTCATTAGCTATTTGTAATTCCTTTTGCAGAACTCTCAATTGTCTGTTTTTTTTCTCTATCTCCTTACTTGATTTTCAAAGTCTCTTTCCTTGACCTGAGCCAATTTTTATTTTTCTTGGAGGCTTTGGGTATAGGAGCTTTGATTTTGTTATCTTCTGGGTGTTTTGATCTAGCTTGTTACCATAATAACTTCCAATAAAGGTTTCTGTTATCTGAACATTTTCCTAGCTTACTACTCAGCTTTTAACTCTTTGTTAAAGAAGGGCTCTATTTCCAGGGTGGAGCTTGTACTGTCCCAAGCTTTGGGGATTTTTTGGATCTGCTTTCAGAGATCCTGCTAGGAATCTGACCACAAGCCTTCTTTTCTGCCCAAGAGCCATTAGGAGCATGACTGTTGCTGTAAGATATGGTTTGCTAAAGCAACAAGGCTGTTGTTGGGGCTAGGACAGTGCCGGCATGGCCTATGCTGGGACTGCACATCAGACTCCCACCCTGTTACCACAGACTCTTTCTTCTGACTTTCCTAGTCCTCCTTCGTGTCCCCAGGCTGGGAGCTACAGAAGCTGATTCAGATGTTCCACATCATTAATGCTGAGGTTTGGGCTGGGTCTGGGGCTGGGATGGGCAAGATCTGAGTCCTGGGCTGTGCTGGTGCAGCCTGCCCTAGGATTCCAGGCTAGGCTTCTTCTCCTTTTCCACAGACATTTCTGCTGCCTTTCCAAGTCCTATTTGGTGTCTCTGAGCTGAGAGATCTGAAAGCCACCAGTGCTGTTGCTGATTCAGAGGTTGGGCTGCTAGGTCTGTGTCAGGGGCTGGGATTGGATCAGGGGCTGCACTCTATTCTCACACCCTCGTGTCACAGACTTTTTCTGCTGAACTTCAACTTGCTCTCAGCTAGAAAATGTTCTACAACTTCTTCTTAGGTATTCTGATGCTCTAAAATTTGTTCAGAGTTATTATTTAAAGGTATTTGAAGCAGTTTGGAGGAGAGGTTGGGTGAGTTCTTGCCTTCACTCTGCCATCTTGACTATACCGTGCTCAAGAAATTGTTATGTTATCCTGGATATATCAGCATACAAAATAGACATACTATTTAAACATTTACTGAAAACATAATTTCATGACCCCCATTTTGGTTATGAGCTACTATTTGAGGTCATGACACATGGGATCAAGACTAGGGTTATTAACTCTAACTCATAACACTTTAGATGGGGCATAATGTAATTGGAAAGTATATAACAAAAGTATAAAAAGCCATAAAAATATAAATAACATTACAATTTAAAACTAAAATCAATATGCAATGCATAGGAATTCTTATATCCATAGTAGTGATCACTTTCTCTCTTTGTGATTAATATTCTGAGGTAAATGACTTTCCAGGTTCACATAGATGCATAGTTAAGTTCTAAACCATGTTTTTGAAATTGCATTGCATTGCTTTTAAATCTCATAAATGAATCTAGCAGTGATATTATAGCTAGTTAGTAGTATAAATACATCTAATTTTCTAAAAATCAATGAATTCCCACACACTAATGTACTATTTGACTGTTTGTGGTAGCCAGACTTCCCATCTATATGACCTAAATGCCTCTCAGACAAAGCAATGAAATGGTCACTAAATATACTTAAAAATAAAATTATCTTTGTATTGTTTTCAACATTGTATATTACACAATAGCATACTGTTTTTAATTGGTTTGAATAGCAATTTAAGCTCCAATATGATAATGCTATGGTGAAGAGTGGAATAAGAGGAAATAGTTGAATATGAAACATTGTCATGACAATGGAAAAAAGGGACAATGGAGCAAGCTAAACTCATTCTCATTAAGCCTTTACAGAATTATGTCACTAAACAAAAGCTTTGTTAACAGCTAAAAATTAAAGCTTAAATTAGACAATAAGCATATCACCAAAGTGACAGGGCTTAGAGCTTATTTAAATTTTTCAAATGAAATATTTATAAACACACAAATTCTCATTAACAGATAGCTGTTTCACAATAGAGAACTAATAGCAAGCCTTTTTAACTTGCACCCTCCTCATTGACTGGTTAATAGCATCCATAAAGATCACAATTTTATTCTGGGAAGGTTGGGAAGAAAGGAAAGATGTTCAGTAATAGCAAAATTGTCATAACTAATAAGACTGAGCCACATTCTTTAAATCAACACGATTCTTATTATTATTTTGCATTTACTGGTACCATCACAAATCACTCTTCATTCAAATTTTCAAAATAGGTTATGTATGAAGAATCATATGGTATAAAGAATTGGTAATAGAATTTGAAGTACAATATGAGCTTTTCCCGTCCATAATGCCATTGATTCAGCTACAGCACATAAGCCATGTTGAAGAAACATTTTTACCATCTAATAACATTTAAATATTATTGTGGGATGAATTAGCTATATGGGGGAGGGAGACAGAAAACAAGGGAATATAAGATTTTCTTGCATCTTATTTGAAATCTGCAATGGCATTTATAAGATGAAATCAGTATCACTAGGATAAAATCTAGATTCAACATTTCCTAAAAATTAATTATAGGAAACATATATATATATATGTAAATATATATATATATATATATGTAATTGTATCAGAGCATATAAAATACAGAAATAGGCAATACTTTATGGTTGATTAAGAGGCTGGAGTAATTTAGCCCGCATAAAAGAAAATTGATTAAGAATATGATCTTGTTTCCTGGTTTTTGAAGGCTAACACTTAATTCTGCTTAGCTCAGAGGACAGCAGAACTAAGAAACAAGAAAAGTTGCAAAATGGAAAATTTAGGATTTATAACTCAAAAAATTGATTTTTAAAAAGTGAGTAGTTTAGCTAGAATCTATATCGAGCTTTAAGTTTTGCAAAGCACTGCAGATATTTCATTTCCTTTTCCCAACAATCTTGGGTGTTATTTTCTTATTTTTCACTCATGTCTGCCTCTACATGAATTCATTTGGAGTTTTCTTGGCAAAGATACCAGAATGGTTTGCCACTTCCTTCTTCAGTTAATTTTACAGGTGAGAAACAAGGTGAATATAGGGAATTAACTTGACCAGAGTCACACAGCTGGTAAATTTGAGATAAGATTTGAATTCAGGAAGATGAGTTTTTCTGGCCCAGCATTCTGTTCACTGAGCCAACTAGATGCCCCAACATTCCTAGGTATTGGGTATATTATTCTTATCCTATTTTAGGGATGTGTGCTTTGTATACCATAGCAGAAGCTTCTAGATCTCTATAGTTTATTTGCTTTTTTCCACAAAAAGACTATCTATACACTTGTTAGAAAAGTTATAAGGGGGAATTCTTATTCATGTTTGAAGTGATCTATTAGAAATTGCATGATTCCATTATAATAATACAATAATATACTGTGATAAAAAGAGGAACTCTGACCTGCAATTCAAGAAACCAATATTGTATCCCTGAATCTGGTAAGCATTAACCTTTCCATAAAACTCAATTGTATCTTTCATCTCCAAATTTTAGTGATTCCATGACTATGAAATGAGATTCTAAATTTTCAGCACATCATTTTTTAGGGTATTGAATATGGTCCTACCTTACATAGTAAAGATTTTCATCATTATATGGTGAATTTAGCTGAACTGAACTAGATAATGCACTGTTATGTGGGCTTAGAACTAAATGATTGATCACACTAAGTAGAATGCTGACCATAAGATGAATGTTCAGTTGGGTGTATAGGGGAGCCTTTCTTTAATGTAATCACCCAGGGATGTGTACTTGACTTAATTCTGCCTAAAATGTTCATCAAGGATTTGAATGAAACCATTTAAATGATATAACTTTCTCAACTTGAAAATGAGGCATATTGGAGGGATAGAGTTATTTTGGAGAATGGAATAATAACAAAATATGATTTTTCCAGGCTTTTAATATATAAAGCTCACAAGATGAATTATAATATTACAATAATGTAAAGTCTTCTAATTAAAGTTTGTTTTTAATTATTTGTATACATAGAAGTGGGTGAAATAACTAAAAATAATAGATTTTTTGGGGGTGGCAAAATCTAGTAATTTTAGCTGATTATGAACACAATAGAAGTAGAAAATAGAAATAACTAATGAAAATAGGGGGAAAAAATCATTAATAGAGCCATGGTCAGAAGAAGGAGGTGATTAGTTCTATTACTTGGCCTGCTAAACTCAGCAAATCATCATACCATGCTGCCTCAGGAAGCACTTATTTCTACATCTAACTTGGAAAACAGTAATCAAATTAACATTAACATTACCTGAAAGAATATGCCAATCAATTTTTCTATAGTTTCACTCACTATTCTTGTGACTTCCTTGTCTAAAACACTCATTTCTAGTCAACTCCCCCCTATTTGTTTTTCATTTTTCTGTTAGAATGTAAGCTCTTTCAGGGAAGAGACCATTTTAAAAAATAATGTATATTCTCAGTATGTGACATTGTACCTGAAACATAATAAATACCGAATATTTTTTTTTAATCCATCCATTCACTCAACTCTTAGTCTTCTGTTTTGAACAGAGAATCCTAATCATTAAAATTTTTAAGAGACATTCAAAAGCCCGAGGCAATATGGTATAGTGGAAAGAGGAATCTTTTGGATTCAGAAGATAGGTTCAGAATCTGCCTCTGATGCTTGCTACCTCTAGAATCTTTGGTGAACCATGTAGTTTATCTGGTCCTCTGTTTCCTTATCTTATGGAAAAATCAGTAAGCTAGACTAGACAACTTCTGAAATCTAATTCAGCTCTACAATCTCTGATCCTATATTATAGGATTCTATGAGCCTGTGAAGGAGAGTAACCAAGATGATAAGGAATTGGAAGAGAGATGCAAAAGAAATAATTTGGGGATGATGTGATAGAGGGTAGAATTAGGACAAGCAATTGACTGATATTCAGATTTTGGCTTCAGATGAACCTTTTTCTAATAATTTGAGTTATCATAATCAGGAAAAGCCAACCTGAGTTTCCCATCATTACAAGTTTTCAAGTATAACCTTGACAACCACTTTTTAGGGATATTGAGGAAAGGA
Organism: Sarcophilus harrisii; assembly: GCF_902635505.1. Taxonomy (NCBI): domain Eukaryota; kingdom Metazoa; phylum Chordata; class Mammalia; order Dasyuromorphia; family Dasyuridae; genus Sarcophilus; species Sarcophilus harrisii. Next base: position 109,493,860 of record NC_045431.1, on the reverse strand, counting down.
TTCATAATTGAAGCTAACACTAGCTGACCTCTATAGTTGCTTCCAATTCTAAGATTCTTGGATTTTGTGATCTTGAAAATTATAAACTTTGAATTTAGACAAAGAACTTCAACTTTCTAAGTAAAAATCACATGATTTCTAATCCTATATAATATAATCTTAACTTGAAATTGTACTGTCAGACATGCACAGCCTTCCCAACTATTCTGCAAGGTGTTTTTTGTTGTTGTTATTTTGTTTTGTTTTTGTAATTAATAAGGATGAAAAAGAGGCTGAGATCAGTTTCACAGAGACATTTGAACCTGGATATGGTAAGAACAAAAAGAATAAAGAACTAGGGATCATTAAATACCTTCTCTAGAAAACTCATAATACACTTTAGATTCTGAAGTTACAGAATCTAAGTCTATTTTATTAGACAAATGAGTGGAACATCATTTATGTGAAATTTCTCTATAGAAAATTTCCTACAGTACCACCTCCAACCTTTTTTCAGATTATATTTCTTTTTTTAACCTAAATGTACTATGAAGTATTAATCTATATTAAGTATCTCTGGAATATGATACCCATTATTCTCAGATGTTTTATGTTTCACTTTGAAATTTGGCACCATTTAGATCATTTTAACGCAGCCCTCCATGTGTTGATCTTGATTGGCAGTGTGAATATATTCTTATTAACATATTATTTTTTTTTACCAAATCTTACTTACTTTGATAAATCAGTGATGGTCAGGCTAAAAGTGGAATACATATTTTTAAAAGCTTTCCTTCTATAACCCATATTCTGATTACTCAGCATGGAGTGTGATATATTTCCTATTTCTTAACTTCAAAATATGTTTAATTTTGTTTTCTTTTTTAAATGGCTAATGGCATCCAAAACTGTAAAGAGTCTGTTAATTTTCAAATTTAATTTCATATTATTCTCATTTCTTTGCAACATCTTACTTGCTAAAAAAAAAAAAACTAGGCTCCAATGTGGAACAATCTTCCATATTTTGAACTCTTTATGAATTTATGTAATTTATTACACCAATTGGCTTAGATTCATTCCTACTTGGGGAATAGTTTAGTTTTTCCTCTCTTCTGCCCTCTCATAATATACTTTTCATGCATTTGATTTTAAAACTCTTCTTGCATATGTATAATTTCTTTTGCTAAACTATAAGCTTTTTGAAAGTAAGAAAAACAGATATACATACACACACACACACACACATATATATATATATATAATACATATAAAACTTATATTAGTCTCCCCTTTAGAATATCACATGCAACATATATGTACACACATAAATATATGCATATACATATACACTTCTTTACAGCAGTAGATACTCCCAAAACAAATTAATAAAGGCTATCGCATATGATTTCTTTTGAAATGAACTGAGCTATTTAAACAGTTTAAAATACTTTCCAATAAATGTTTTTAAAATCTTATTAGATATTATATATTTATTTGAGTTTATTAGGATTGACTTTTGACTCTTTGAATGAAAGTAAACATATGCTATTTTAAATATATGCTACTGTGAAATGTTTTATTGATTCTCTTTGATTTTTCTATACTATCAGTTCCCAATGAATCTTCTCACAGCAAAACGCTTCCCTGTAATAAACTCAATCATGCAAAACAAATCTACCCACTGATCATTCCTGAATATGTCTACTTCATTCTATACATATTAGACTCCATCACATTTAACTTACTGATGGTCAAATCACATTGTTAGTAAGTAATGATTCTAAAACCTAGAAGTATAAAGGAAATAATTTATTAAATTTCCCCTTTTCTAGGCCCAGCAAATCCTAACCTACCCCATATTTTTTTTCTTTTAGCCCCTTGACACTGGACATTTCCCATCGTGGTTTCAAATGTTATTTGTTTGGTCCCATTGCTATTGAATTCTCCCTGCCACCCTCATAGAATACCAAATACTAAAAACTTCTACTCTCCTTCCACTACATACATCTCTGAAAAAGCAAACCTTTTTTTTCCCTACAGTGTCAGTATGCTCTACATTTGAAAAAATAATCACAAGTATAGAAATATGTTTCTATATTAGAAATACTAATAGCTTCTCTCTCTCTCATACACACACAAAATGTCATGTCAAATAATACATATCAATGCTTAAATAGTTAACCACTTCAAAGTTGCAAATTTATCTGTAGTCTGTTCAAATTATATTCGTCACATCATTGATACATAAATATTATCTTAGATCCAGGAACACTCCTTTGCAAGGGAAAAATAAAATAACCCTTATAATTTTTAATCACCAAAATTTTTATGGTCAGACATTTCTATTCATGATAAAGACTTTTTTTGTTTTATAACTTTTTTTAATTGAGGGATTATAATTTATTGGTTTATAAAATTGATTTTTGGTGTCTTTAAAAGAATCTTTCAAAGTTATTTGTGAATGACTTACACAGTAGAATATAAAGATATATAGGTGGAAATTTTTACTCAGAATTCAAATTTTGTCCAAACAATTAACAGATCATTGTGAGACTGTAATAAATGATCCCAGAGTACAGCAGAAAAATTATATATGATAATTGTTCTGATTGTATCTTGAACAAAAGAAATCTGATTGTTTATAATCATTTGTGAAACCAAGGCACAGAAGAGTATAAGGAATTCCCACAAATAATACATTTTCATACACACCCCTCACCTTTGATGAGTGAATTGAAATGTGGAGGGTTGTGCTCCTCCCAGTTTACATAAAGCAGCTGTGAATTCAGATTTCTCACTCCATCTTTCATTTTGATGTGTTTTCTTTTGATCCCTGGAAAGAAATATATTTATAATTTCTAGAAAAACTGCCTCAGAGGTAAGTGGTATCCAAATATTGCTCTGTAGAGATAAAAAATAGACTATGTCAGTGGTATTTGGCTGGGGATTGATGATGCATTGCACAAGGATATAGAGACATCATTCCTATAAAACTTGTAACATTATGGTTTAGGGACTATTTAACCTTTAACACAAATCATTTTTATTTCCCCACTGGAATTCAAAGCACTTTATTCTTTTATATTACATTTCTTTTTTTTTTCATTTCCCTATACTGTGCCTGCTGCAATTTTTGTCTTTGGCAAGCTGAAAAGAAAAGAATAGAGCATATGATTGCAAGGCACAACAAAATGAGGGGGAAAAGTCATTCAAAGAGCATCAACTTCCTAAGATGTCAAAAGTTTAGCATATCTCATAAAAATGGATAAAAACGCTAGAAATACTCACTAGTGAAAAACAGTAAATTTTCAGTAATCATTACCTTCTGGATTAAATTATTGTTAACAGCAATATGCAAAATAAATAACAGCAATATATTTTGTCACTAAGTAGCAAGAATTTTCTTTAATCTTTGCTGGAAAGTATTATTAAAATGTTCATGCAAGGATATTATTTTCCAAGAGTTAGAAGGGAGAAAGCTATCAAATGGTTGGAGATTATATAAGATGATAAAGAAAATAGGAAATGAATGAGGGAATGATATTGCTTAAATTATATGACTTCAGTGTTTTACAACATTCTCCTTAATCATGCCCTATTTGGAAGAGAGGTATCTATTGCTCAAACAGTTATCAAACTGAATAACTTATGAAAAGAATTTTAACATATCTTGTCTTTCTATCCCATGACCAAAAATTTAATGTAGCTGATGGCTTGCAGCTAAAAGGATTTTAAAAGAAGAAAATATTTTTGAATTCTAGCAAGGCAATAAAAATTATTTGGATTAAAGGTTAAACAGTCTCTGAACAATAATGTTATAGGTTTTATGGAAATGATGTCTCTATATCCTTGTGCAATGCATCATCAATCCATGGCCAAATACCATGACATTGTACATTTCTATCTCTGTAGTATTTGAATACCACTTACTTTTAAAGACATTCTTTTGGAAATAGGAACAGAATCCAAGTTTCCCTGAGGATGCAATATGAGATAATTTCTGAAAAATGCTATTATATGCTAGACAACTCTTACAAACAAATGCTTTTACAAAACATTTCTATATACATGAATAAGTTTCTGCAAAATTATTTATCTTATCAGTAAACTCAGAGAGTACTATATCCAACTTAAGTCAAAAACATGTTTAAATACCTACTAAATGGCAGGCACTATGCTTTTTTCATTACTCACTAGTTTTACATCGTGTCTTCCCTCTCCCCCAGGAAAAAAGCTCATCACTAGGGAAGTTATAATCATGGAAATTGTTACATCCTTAATACTCAAAGCTCAACACATTTCTCTATTTTCTTTGCCCCTTTCAGTGGAGAGCTAGAGGGCTGAACCAAAAGCAACAACAACAACATCAATAACAACAAAAACAAAGCTCTTCCCAAAACCTACATGTAAAGATGGCCCAGTAGCCCAGTGAATTCTTCATTTTCTACAAGCTGTGCTCTATGGATTCTGTTCCCCCACCATCATGTTTCCCTTCCCCAAAAACTCCCTTCTCGTTCTTATCTTCCTCCATTAAACTGTAAGCTCCTTGACAGCAAGAGCAATGTCATTCTTTGAACCCCAGGGATTAATACAATAAACATAGAAGGCTTAATAAATGTTTATTAAATTATATTGTATTGTTATAGTATTTGCTAAGATCTGGAAATACAAAAAAAAGACAAAACAATAATCCCCAAAACTGCGCCTTTCTCTAAAGAAACTCATACCTAAGGTAGATAGATAGTGCAATGAATAGAGCATCAGCCCTGGAAGTAGGAGGACCTGAATTCAAATCCAGCTGCAGACAATCAGTCCCCAACACTCAGGAGATACCAGCTGTGTGACCATGATCAAGTGACTTAACCTTAATTACTTCAAAAAAAGAGGAAACTCTCATTTTCCTCACAGAAATAAAGATTTAATATAACAAAATAAATTATTATTTTTTAAATTTTATATTCTTAACTGATGTACTCTATCCATGCAATGACTGGAGTTTTAATTGAGCACGTTTTAGACATTTACAAAATCTGACTTAGAGTTGATGATAATTTGATGAATTATGTCTGAGATATGAAATTATCCAGAAAATTATGCAAGAATTGTAGAAACATTTAAGTTTATCAGTGCAGAAGTTGAAAATATGATTACATTTATTTCTTCTTAAATAAATATTTAGAAATCATTTTCACTGGTAAATCTTTGACTTAAATGTAATAAAAAAATTGACCATAAATCTATTTTCATATTAATTTTGTGTGTGCCCTTAACAACAACATCAACAACAATAGCTGACATTTATCTAGTGCTCTTTGGTTTACAAAATGTTTTACATACATTATCTCATAAGAGTTCTCTGCCCTTGCAAATAGCAGCCAGCTTAGAATTTTGATTGCATGTTTTACTTTAAGATATAGTCTGAAAAGGTCACTTTAATTTGAATACATTTCTTTTCTATTATAATTGTAACAGGTTTTTTTAATGGACATGATATAGTTTCTAGATGACAATTTAAATGAATATTAGTGGTCAAGATTAAATGGGGGGAAAATAGTCATGAGGCTGTTTAGCCCTGAAATTAGTTTCAACAGAATTGTATTTTCTGGCTACTATTTAAAAATGGGCTCAACATCCATATATCTGAAACAATTTAAATAAACAACTTTTCAACCCAGAAAAAGGGGGATGGATTTCATAGACTTGCAGAGTCCTAGGAATTTAGATGTGGTTATAACTTTATTTAGCTGAAATTTAGAAGGATTAAGTGACTTGTAAAAATGTCACACATGTAGACATTTCAAAACTTTGAGTAATGTTATCCACCTAAATGTGCATATGAAAAAATCTCAATATCTATAGCAGAGGTTCTTGCACTTTTTTGTTATGAACTTCTTTAGCAGGGTGAGGAAGCCTGTGAACTTCTCAGAATACTTTTTTTTTTTTCATAATAACAAAAATAGGAGAATTTTTCTTTCCATGTTTCTGTTGAATGTGCAATTGTAAAGAAATCAATTGCTGTATATATCTTTCAATGTCTACCTCTTTTCTTTACAAATTTTCTTAATTCCATTTTTGTGTACTTAATCTCTTCTACATTTTCTTGGTAAAATATTTCTCTGGTTGCCTATACCAAAGATCATGTTCTAGAGCAACTTCTTCTTAGACTGAATAACACCCTTCTAGCTGGGGACTGAAACTCCTAGAGCACATTCTTAGGATAACCAAAATTTTGCTTTACTCTTCTTCCTCTTCTCCAACTACAACTTCCTTAGAATTAGTGTTGCATTTTTTTCCTTCAGTCTGATTGGGTATTTAAAAACTATCTTCAAATCAAATCTAGCTTTTTCCTTCTCAAGGATGGAGCCAAAATGGCAAAGTAAAACCAGGAAACTCCTTGAGCTCTCCCAGTTTCCCTCAAAAATCACATGAAACCAAGCCTCTGAACAGAATGAAACCCTTCTCCAACTCAAAATAGACTGGAAAAACTTCAATAAAGGTCAGTCTTACTGGGATGAAAAGGGTGTTCAGACCATCTCAGATAAACTCCGGAAAAGCTGATGAGAGGGTCTTAATCACAGAAAATTAGCATCTAAGACCCTCAGTCCTAGTTCAATAGAGGAGCAAATCAGTGGGACAGTTTCCAGTCCCAGCTCGGAGGGTAAAATCTGGGAAAGCAGGCTTTTCCTAGAAAGAGCAACTAAACTATCTCCTGCAAACACAAAGGCACCCTGTGCTCAAAACCAAGGCTTAGGGCTGCATAGGAGCCCTTGGGCAATGTTCCTTTTACTCCAGGAACAGAGTGCAACAATAAAAGTTTAAAAAAAAAAAAAAGATGAACTCATAAAAAGAAAAGGAAAGAAAATGAGCAAGAAACAGGTAAGAACCTTGACCATAGAAAACTACTATGGTGACAGGGTAGACTAAAACATAAATTCAGATAAGGACAAAATGTGTACAAAAGAAATCGCTGAATGATATGAATTGGTCTCAAGCCCAAAGAGTCTTCTTGGAAGTGTTTCTAAGAGACTTAAAAGGCAAATAAGAGAGGTAGAAGAAAAAATCTGAAAAGAAATGAGAGGTATGTGTGAGAGTCAACAGTTTTGGAAAAGGAAGAAAACAATTTTCTGAAGAAAACAACTCCTTAAAAAGTAGAATTAGCCAAGTGGAAAAAGAGATTACAAAAGCTAACTGAAGAAAGTTGCACATTAAAAACTAGAACAGGACAAACGGAAGCTAATAACTCTGTGAGATGGCAAGAATGAATCAAACTAAAAAGAATGAAAAAATGGAAGAAAATGTAAAATGCTTCATTGGAAAAACAGAAGAGAAAATTTAAAAATTATTGGCCTACCTGAAGGCCATGACCAAAAAAGAAAGAGCCTGAACAGCATTCTCCTAGAGGTCATTAAGGAAAACTGCCCTAATATTCTAGAAACAGAGGGAAAATATTCATTGAAAGTATTCAATAATCACCTTTTGAAAGAGATCCCACAAGGAAAACCCCAGGAAACATTGTGGCAAAAATACAGAACTACAACTTCAAGGAAAAAATACTGCAAGCAGCTGCAGCCAAAGAAAAACAATTCAGATCTCAAGGAGCAACAGTCAGGATTACCCAGAATTTGTCAGCTTTTATAATAAAGTATTGGAGGGCCTAAAATATCATATTCCAAAAAGCAAAAGGACAGAGGGTTACAATAAAAAATTAACTACCCAACAAGACTCAGCATCATCTTTCAGGGGAGGTGACAGAGCTTCAATGAATTAGAGACTTTCAATCATTTCTATTGAAAAAACCAGAACTAAACAGAAATTTTAATCTACCAACACAGGACTCAAGAGAAGCATAAAAAAGGTAAACAGGGGAAAATATATAAAATTTAAAGGTTAAACTGTTTACATCCCTAAATAGGAAAACTATATCTATAACTCTTGACATTTGTATTTGTCACTGGGGCAGACAGAGGGAAGCATCACATGGACTGAGGGTGTGATTATGAATAAACTCTGATGTTAGAACATCAAAGAAAATACATTAAGGGGTAGAAGAAGACTGTACTTGAAAAAAAGAAAGGAGAAGATATAATAGGACAATTAGTTCACATGAAGAGGTGCAAAAAGCCTATTACAATGGAGAGAAAAAGGGAGGGGGATGCTCATTGTATGAAGCTTGATCTCATCAGTTTGGGTTCTAAGAGGGAATAATTTAATCATTCAGTTGAGTATAGAAATTTATCTATCCCTATAAAAACATTAGGAAAAAGAGGAAAGAAAAGGGAGGAGCAGGATAGAAGGGAGGGCAGAAAACTCTAGGAAAACAAGATAAGAGAAAAGGGGAAGGAGTTATAGAAGAGAAGATAGTGGTTAGAGTGGTTAAAAATAACTATTAAGAACTGATTGGAAAAAGAAAGCAAAAGTATATACAGTTGTGTAAATAGGATAGAGAGAAATACAGAGCTGGTAGCCATAACTGAATATAACTGTGATGAACTCTGCCATAAAATGAAAGCAAATGGAAGAATAAATAAAAAAAAAATCCTATAATATATTGTTTACAAGAAACACATTTGACATAGAAAAATACATACAGGGTAAAGGTAAAAGGCTGGAACAGAATTTATTATGCTTCAGCTGAAGCAAAAAAAAATATGAGGATAGCAATTCTTTTTCAGATAAAGCAAAAGTAAAAATGGATCTCATCAAAAGAGATAAGGAGAGAAAGTATATTTGATAAAGGGTATTGTAAACAATGAAGTAGTAATAAAACTAAATGTTTATGCACCAAGTGGTACAGGATTTTAAGACAGTCATTGGAAGAAATAGGAAGCAAGACTATACTGGTGGGGGACCTCAACTTTCCCCTCTCAGAATCCAGATATAACCACAAAATAAGCAAAAAAGAAAGTAGGAAGGTTAACAAGATCCTGCAAAGCCTAGATATGAAAGACCTTTGGAGAAAATTTTCTTTGGCAGCAATTCTGGCAATCTACCCAAAATGGATGAATATTTACAAAAATATAAATTTACCTGATTAACAAAAGAGGAGATAAATTACTCAAGTTGCCCTATTTTAGGAAAAGAAATTGAATAAGTCCTTGATGAACTCACTAAGAAAAAAATCTCCAGAGCCAGATCGATTCATAAATTAATTCTACCAAACATTTAAAGAACAATTAATTTCAATACTTGGAATTATAGAAACATAAAATAGATAAAAAAGGAATAATGCCAAATTCCTTCTAAAACACAATTATGGTAAAAATACCTAAGTCAGAAAGAGCCAAAACCAGTAAAGAAAATTACTGACAAGTCTTCCTGATGAATATTTTTGCAAAAACTTTATTTTATTTTGTGGAACTCATTTTTGTTATTTTTAAACATGTTAAGATATGTTGAATCCAATATATGTGTACTTATTTATACAATTATCTTGCTGCACAAGAAAAATCAGATCAAAAAGGGGAAAAATGAGAAAGAAAACAAAATGAAAGTAAACAACAACAAAAAGAGTGAAAATGCTATGTTGTGAACCACATATGCTATTTTGTTCCCTGGCTCTCTCTCTGTTTGTAGATGGCTCTCTTCATAACTGAACAAGTAGAAATGATTTGAATCATCTCATAGTTGAACAAAGCCACATCCATCAGAATTGATACTTGTATAAATCTTGCCATATATAATGATCTCCTAGTGCTGCTCATTTCACTTAGCATCAATTCATATAAGTCTCTCTCTCTAGCTCTCTGAAATCATCCTGCTGGCTGTTTCTTACAGAACAATAATATTCTATAACTTTGTTATACCATAATTTATTCAGCCATTCTCCAATTGATGGGCATCCATTCAGTTATCACTTTCTTGCCACTCAAAAAGGGGTACCACAAACATTTTTGCATATGTAGGTCCCTTTCCTGCCTTAAAGATCTCTGTGACATTGCTGGGTCAAGGGGTATGCACAGTTTGATAACTTTTTGAGCATAGTTCAAAATTGCTCTCCAGAATGGTTTGATTTGCTCACAATTCCACCAAATATGTGTGTGTCCAATTTTCCCCACATCCCTTCCAACATTCATCATTATCTTTTCCAGTCATCTTAGCCAATCTGAGAGGTGTATAGTGGCATCTCAGAGTTGTCTTAATTTGCATTTCTCTGATCAATAGTGATATAGATCACATTTTCATATGACTAGAAATAGTTTCAATTTCTTCATCTGAAAATTGTTTGTTCATATTCTTTGACCATTTGTTATTTAGAGAATGCCATGAACTCTTATAAATTTAAGTCAATTCTCTATATATTTAAAAATGAGGCCTTTATCAGAATAATTTTTTATTATAGCTTTTTATTTACAAGACATACACATGGGTAATTTTTGAGCATTGACAATTGCAAAACCTTTTGTTCCAATTTTCCCCTTCTTCCCTCCACCCCCTCCCCCAGATGACAAGTTGACTAATACATGTTAAATATGTTAAAATATAAGTTAAATACAATATATGTTTACATGTCCATACAGTTATTTTGCTGTACAAAAAGAATTGGACTTTGAAACAGGGTAAAATTAACCTGTGAAGGAAATCAAAAATGCAGGTGGACAAAAATTAGAAGGACTGGGAATTCTCTGTAGGGGTTCATACTCATTTCCCACAGTTCTTTTGCTGGGTGTAGATGGTTCAGTTCATTACTGCTCTATTGCATCTCATTGTTAAAAAGGGCCACATCTATCAGAATTGATCATCATATAATATTGTTGTTGAAGTACATTATGATATCCTAGTCCTGTTCATTTCACTCAGCATCAGTTCATATAAGTCTCTCCAGGCCTTTCTGAAATCATCCTGCTAGTCATTTCTTACAGAAAAATAATATTCCATAATATTCATATACCACAATTTATTCACCCATTCTCCAATTGATGGTCATCCACTCTGTTTCCAGTTTCTGGCCACTACAAAGAGATCTGCCACACACATTCTTGCATATAAAGATGCCTTTCCCTTCTTTAAGATCTCTTAGAGATGTAAGCCCAGTAGTAACACTGCTGGATCAAAGGGTATGCACAGTTTGGTAACTTTTTGAGCATAGTTCCAAATTGCTCTCCGGAATGGCTGGATGTATTCACAATTCCACCAACAATGTATCAGTGTCCCAGTTTTCCCACATCCCCTCCAACATTCCGCATTATCTTTTCCTTCATTCTAGCCAATCTGACAGGTGTGTAGTGATATCTCAGAGTTGTCTTAACTTGCATTTCTCTGATTAATAATGACTTGGAGCTTCTTTTCATATGGCTAGAAATAGTTTCAATTTATTTATCTGAGAATAGTCTGTTCATATCCTTTGACCATTTATCAATTGGAGCATGGCTTGAATTCTTATAAATTAGAGTCAATTCTCTATATGTTTTGGAAATGAGGCCTTTATCAGAACCTTTAAATATAAAAATGTTTTTCCAGTTTATTGCTTCCCTTCTAATATTGTCTGCAATTGTTCTGTCTGTACAAAAACTTTTCAATTTGATATAATCAAAATTTTCTATTTTGTGATAAATAATGATCCCTAGTTCTTCTTTGGTCATAAATTCCTCCCTCTTCTACAGGTCTGAGAGGTAAACTATCCTATATTCTTCTAATTTTTTTATAATCTCATTCTTTATGCCTAGGTCATGTATTCATTTTGACCTTATCTTGGTGTATTGTGTTAAGTGTGGGTTTGCCATACTAGTTTCCAATTTTTCCAGCAGTTTTTCTCAAACAATGAGTTCTTATCCCAAAAGCTGGGGTCTTTGGGTTTGTCAAACACTAGATTATTAAAGTTTTTGACTATTTTGTCTTGTGAACCTAACCTATTCCACTGATCATCTAGTTTATTTCTTAGCCAATACCAAATGATTTTAGTAACTTCTGCTTTATAATATAAATTTTAGGTCTAGTACAGTAAGGCCACCTTCATTTGATTTTTTTTTCATTAGTTCCCTTGAAATTCTGGACCTTTTGTTTTTCCATATAAACTTTGTTTTTATTTTTTCTAGGTCATTAAAATAGTTTTTGAGAGTCTGATTGGTATAGTGCTAAATATTAATTTAGATAGTATTGTCATCTTTATTATATTTGCTTGCCCTATCCAAGATCATTTAATATTTTTCCAGTTGGTTAGATCTGACTTTATTTATATGGAAAGTGTTTTATAGTTTTGCTCATATAATTCCTGATTTTCCCTTGGCAGATAGATTTCCAAATATTTTATATTATCAGTAGTTACTTTAAATGGAATTTCTCTTTGTAACTCTAACTGTTGCATTTTGTTAGTGATGTAGAAGAATGCTGATGACTTATGTGGGTTTATTTTGTATCATGCAACTTTGCTAAAGGTGTGAATTATTTCTAATAGCTTTTTAGTAGAAGCTGTGTGGTTCTCTAAGTATGCTATCATATTATAAGCAAAGAGTGATACTTTGGTTTCCTCATTACCTACTCTAATTCCTTTAATCTTTTTCTCAACTCTTATTGCTAAAGAAAGCATTTCTAATACAATATTGAATAGTAAGGGTGATAGTGGGCAACCTTGTTGCACTCCTGATGTTATTGGGAATGGTTCTAGTTTATCCCTATTACATATGATGCTTACTGATGGTTTTAAATAGATGCTACTGATTATTTTAAGGAAAAGTCCATTTATTCCTATATTCCCAAATGTTTTTAATAGGAATAGATGTTGAATTTTATCAAATGCTTTGTCTGTATCCATTGAGATGATCATATGGTTTTTGTTAATTTGGTTATTGATATGGTCAATTATACTAATAGCTTTCCTAATATTGAACCAGCCCTGCATTTCTGGTATAAATCCTACTTGATCATGACCTATTATCCTGAGGATAATTTTTCTATAGTCTTTTTGCTAATAACTTATTTAAGATTTTAGCATCAATATTCATTAGGGAGATTGGTCTATAATTTTCTTTCTCTGTTTTCAAACTACCTGGTTTATGTATCAGTACCATATCTGTTCATAAAAGGAATTTGGTAGGACTCCTTCATTCCCTTTTTTTTTTTCAAATAGTTTATATAGCATTGGGGCTAATTGTTCTTTAAATGTTTGTAGAATTCACATGTAAATCCATCTGGTCCTGGGGACTTTTTCTTAGGGAGTTTATTAATAGTTTGTTCTATTACTTTTTCTGAAATGGGACTATTTAAGCAATTTGCTTCCTCCTCTGTTAATCTAGGAAGCCTATATTTTTGGAGGTAGTCATCCATTTCACTTAGGTTATCAAATTTATTGGCATAAAGTTGGGCAAAGTAATTCCTTATTATTTCTCTAATTTCCTCTTCATTGGTAGAAAGTTCTCCCTTTTCATTTTTAAGACTAACAATTTGTTTCCTTTTTCTAATCAGATTTACCAAAAGTTTATTTATTTTATTATTTTTTCATAAAACCAACTCTTAGTTTTCTTTATTAATTCAATTGTTTATTTTACTTTCAATTTTATTAATTTTGCCTTTTAATTTTAGAATTTCAAGTTCAGTATTTGATAGGGGGGTTTTAATTTAGTCTTTTTCTTGCTTTTTAAGTTGCAAGCCCTATTCATTGATCTCTTTCTCATTTTATTCAAGTAAACTTCTAAAGATATAAAATTTCCCCTTATTACTACTTTGGCTGCATCCCACAAATTTTGGTATGATGTCTCATCGTTGTCATTATCTTGGGTGAAATTATTAATTTGATGTTTCACCCACTCCTTCTTTAAGATGAGATTATTTAGTTTCTAATTACTTTTTGGTCTATTTACCCCTAACTTTTTGTTGAATGTAGTTTTTATTGCATAGTGATCTGAAAAGAAACCATTTACTATTTCTACCTTCCTGCATTTAATTTTGAGGTCTTTACGTCCTAATTATTGGTCAGTTTTTGTATAGGTTCCATGAACTGCTGAGAAGAAAGTATACTCCTTTCTGTCACCATTCAGTTTTTTCTAAAGATCTATCATAACTAATTTTTCTAATATCCTATTTACCTCTTTAATTTCTTTCTTATTTGTTTTGTGGTTTGATTTACCTAATTCTGAGAGTGCAGTATTGAGATCTCCCACTATTATAGTTTTGCTGTCTATTTCTTCTTCCAACTCTCTTACCTTATCCTTTAGAAATTTAGATGCTATACCACTTGGTGCATATATGTTTAGTATTGATATTGCTTCATTATCTATGCTACTCTTTAGCAAGATATAGTTTTCTTCCTTATCTCTTTTGATTAGATCAATTTTTGCTATTGCTTGATCTGAGATAAGGATGGCTACCCTTGCTTTTTTACTTCACTGAAGCATAATAGATTCTGCTCCAGCCTTTTACCTTTACTCTGCATGTATTCCTCTGCTTTAACTGTGTTTCCTGTAAACAACATATTATAGGGTTTTGACTTTTGATCCAGTCTGTTATCCACCTCTGTAAATTAAGACAATTCTGAGATAGCACTACATATCTCTCAGATTTAATAAGATGACTGGAAAATATAATGGCAAATGTTGAAAGTGATTTGAGCAAACTGGGACACTAATACATTATTAGTAGAGTTGTGAATTTATCAAACCATTCTGGAGAGCAATTTGGAAGTATGCCCAAAGGGCTATTAAAATGTGCATACCTTTTGATCCAGCAGTGTTTCTAATGGGCTTTTAGCCCAAAGAGATCTTAAAGGAAAGAAAGGGACCCACATGTGCAAAAATGTTTGTGGTATCCCTTTTTGTAGTGGCAAGAAACTGGAAATTGAATGGATGTCCATCAATTGGAGAATGGCTGAATAAATTATGGTATAGGAATGGAATATTCTTGTTCTATAAGAAATGATTTAGCAGCCAAAATGGCAGAGCATTGACATGGCTGTATCTGACCTTCTCTGACCTTTTCTGACCTTTTCTCAAACCAACAACAGATTAAGCCTCTGAAGTGGTTTTGGAGTGATAGAACGCACAATTATTTCAAGTAAAACACATGTCCAGAAGAAGATACTTTGGGAGAACTTCAGAATTCATCTGTTTCAATCGAGCAGGAAGATAGGCTGCTGAGCCCAGAATGCAGCATAGGGAGCCTGGGACAGGAGCTGGTGTGGGTAGCCAGAGCTTTGCAGCATCCACACACTGGAGAATTTTCTGTGAGACTCTTAGGCTACTCTGTCCTGTTTGCAAGTGGGTGGTTTAGCAAATTAGGTGCAAGAGACCCGTGAGGAAATACAAAAGACAAATTGTGAGCCACTAAGTCCTGTAAGAATGTAGGACATGGCCATGATTACCCAGCAATGGATGTCAGTTAGCAGAACTGCCCCAGGGCAAACAAAAGCTGCTGTTGCTCCTTTGTGTTAAGAGCAGACCTCAATCCTTAAAAAATGAGAAAAAAAGCAAAAAGAACTCTGATCATAGAAATCTTTTATGGAGAGGACAGACCTGAAATCCTAAGGTTCCTAAAGGCAAATGAATTCCAGATGAAGCCCCAAAGGGAGATAAGAGCTGATCCCCATTTCACAAGGCTTTCTTGGAAGATTTCAAAAAGAATCTCAAAAGAGAATTAGAAGAAAAATGGGAAAAGGGAGTGAGATCTTTACAAATTCTATTTTTCTAGAAAAGAAAAACAGAATTTATCTGAAGAAAACTCTTTCAAAATAGATATGGTGAAATAGGAAAAACATACACCTATCTATAAAATAGATTTGATGAAATGGAAAAGGCATATAACTCTTTACAAAATAGAGTTGATGAAATGGAAAACGCATATAGCTCCTTACAAAAATAATATGAGAAAGAAACCAGTTTGTTGAAAAAAAGAATTTGTAAGATGGGAAAAAATGCAATGAATAAAACAACTCATTTAAAAATTAAATTGACCAAATACAAAAAAACTAAAAAAAGTAACTGAAAAAAATAATTAGTTTTGAAACTTAGTATTGAACAAATGAAAGTCAATGACAATAAGACTTCAAGAATCAGTTAAATAAAACCAAAATTAAAAAGAAAAAATAGAAGAAAATGTGAAACACCTTTCAGAAAACCAAATGGCCTGGAAAATAGATCTAGGAAAGACAGTCTAAGGCTTATTGAACTTCCTGAAAGTCATGATAAAAATAAGAGCTTTGACATTATCCTTTAGCAAATCATCAAGGCAAACTTCCCCAATGTTCTAAAACCAGAAGGTAAACTACTATTGAAAGAATTCACCAATCATTCAGGAGAATGAGACCCCAAAATGAAAATTCCAAGGACTAGCATGGCTAAATTTCAGAACTATTTTAAGTAGCCAGAAAGAATAAATTCAAATATCAAGGAGCCATTCTCAGGATTAGTCAAGACCTAACAGCGTCCACCTTGAAGGATCAAAAGGCCTGGAATCTGATATTCTGAAAGTCAAGGGAACTTGGATTGCAGTCAAGAATAAACTACCCAGCTAAATTGAACATTATCTTTCAGAAAAGAAGGTAGACATTCAATATAGGTGAATTTTATTTATTTCTGATGAAAAAACTAGAGCTGAACAAAAATTTTGATCTCCAAATACAGAACTCAAAAGAAACATGAAAAGGTAAAAGGAAAGAACTCTTGAGAACCATATTTCTGTTGTGAATATACTTAGAGAGTACAGGTATAATTTGATTTTCATTTTAATTTGATAATATGACAAAGAAGCTAAAGGTGCAAAAGGGATTGTACTGGACAAAAGTGGAAAACTGAGATAAAATTAGGGAAAATTGCATTTCATGAAGAGGGAAAAAGACCTATTATAATTGAGGGAAAGAAGGGAGGGGAATGTTTGAATCTTAGTGTCATCAGACTGGCTCAAAGAAAGAATATCATTCATATTTGGTTCCACAGAGAAAACTTGTCTTATTTTATGTGGAAGTGGGAGATGAAAGGGGAAAGAAAAGAGGGCGATGAATAGAAAGGAAAACAGAAGTATTAGGGGAAAGATACAAGAAAGGTGGAGGGGCTGTAAAGGGGGAGTGTGGTTTAAGGGAAGGAGTTGTCAGAAGGAAATACTGGGGAGGAAGGAAGGAGAAAAGGAAAGAGAAAAGCATAACTTGGGGTAAATAAGATGGCAGTAAATACAGAATTAGTTATTTTAAGTGTGAATGGGAATGGGATGAAGTATCCCATAAAAATAGAAGTAGATAGTAAACTGGATTAAAAGCCAGAATCCTACATTATGTTGTTCACAAGGAACACATTTAGAGCAGAGTGAGACATACAGAGTAAAGTTAAAAGCCTGGAGCAGAATCTATTATGCTTCAGGTGAAATAAAAAAAGCAGATCAAGCAAAAGTAAAAATAGATCTAATTTAAAAAGATAAAGAAGGAAACTATCTTGCCAAAGAGTATCAAAGATAATGAAGCAATATGAATACTAAACATATATGCATCAAGTGGTATAACATGGAAATTCCTTGAGCAGACTAGAGAATCAACTTAAAGGCAAGAGGCATATCATGAAGATGTTCTAACAACACTTTCTATCTTTTTTTTATTCACATATTTTTGTCATGAAAGGCTCCATGTTTACATCTCTTCTTCAGTAGAATTATAGACATATTGGTAAGAAAATATTTAGTCAGACAGGGGAGGATCATAGTAAGAAGAGAAAAAAATAATTTATTTTAAATCCAAATCTTAACTTCTAAATGATAAATTATCACATTTCTAAATCAGTCCTTAACATATCTTTGCTTGTCTTATCCTATCCCTCTCTCAAGATCCACAAGGTATAGATATTGAAGACTGGGAATTAATTACATGACAAAGACACATCAATAATAGAATCTAGAAACCATAATAACCCCACAAAAATGTTTTTCAAGTTGTGTTTTTTACTGCTTTCTACAAGCTGATTTATGTGTATCAATGCTCATATATTCAGGCTTATATAGTCAGTAACAGATGCATTATACAAGTCTTAAAAAGAGCAGATTTCATATTTTTAATACTTAAAAGGATCAGAGTAGCTCTGGACTTTCATCCTGCCCTTTCTAACTTCATAGAATAACTTCATAGAATCTTAAAGTATAGGCTTTGATATTGCCTATACTTTATTGGTGTAGCATTTCAAATCCCACAGTTATCCCCATATTATAATATGACTTCAGAATAGGATTTCCCTCCATTTTTTCATTTAAAATGTCATTTGGAAATTATATGTCATGGTCATACTTTTTATACTAAACCAATATTATAACTGAAAAGAAATACATGAAAACTAAAATGACCTTTGCAAACTATATCTTAAATTTTAAAAAGGCAATCAAAAGTAAAAAAAAAATGGCTTTTATTTAGAAGACCACAAAACTTTCATGAGCTACTGTACCAAAAGTTCTTTGGAGATTGTAAAACACTATATATATATATATATATATATATATATATATATATTCATAGTACTAAATAATATTCATAGTAATAATTACATGACAGGAACCATACTTTCAGAGAAATTATATTAACATTAGCAGTAGTGATTGCAATATGATTAGTAGAGGCATTCAAAAATAAAATGGTATTTGTGAAGCAGAGATATAGATAATTCTTTACTATCATATATAGACCAAATTATTTAATACAATTAACTAATAAATATTTAAGAAAAAATGAATACCTGCATGAAATTGATTTGAATAAATTAATATTTTCCCTGAGGCAATTGGGGTTAAGTGACTTGCCCAGGGTCACACAGCTAGGAAATATTAACTGTCTGAGGCCACATTTGAACTCATGTCTTCTTGACTTCAGAGCTCTATCTCCTATGCCACTTAGCTGTTCCACAAATTAATAACTTGATAGATTTTATTTAAAGAATAACAGAATCACAGAGCAAAAAGCAATGATAAATGGTTCAATCATTTTGAAAGAAGTATTGTAACCAAAGAGTCTAATACTTAGTGTTAAGAAATATTTGTGGTACTCAAAATTCTGTCACTTTTTTTTGGCTGGGTGACTTATGCAAATTATTACTATCTTGGGGAACCAACTGCAAAATGACTTTTAGAGAGGGGTTATTGGATTAGATGATCTAAGATCTTTTTCAGTTTTGAGATTCATTATTTTATATAAATTAGGAAAATATTCTAAACTATATGAGTGATTGGAGACTTGAATACTCTAGCAATAGATTTGAAAGAATTCTAAAGATTGAAATTACACTAGAATAGTACTGACAACCATCTGTCTTGTGTGGTTTATGCTATGCTCTGTATTGAAGGCTTAGCCCGTATGACCTCTGGTTTGGATCTCTATGATAGAACCCTTGAATTCACTTTAAACCAAATATACTTCAACAAATGAATAAGAGATGCTCTATTATCCAGTGAATTGAAATGAATATTAACAATCAAGCCAAATCAACAAATTTGCATGACTTAATTGTCCTAACTGATTGTTTAGACAGCTCAGATACATATGACACTTCTTCAATCCAGATACTTCATTTTTTGTCCATAGCTACACCCTCTGGCTGTAAAATAGCAAGGCCAAAAAAATCTCATTAAAAATGGAACAGATTTGATCTTCATTCATTATAATCAGTGCCACTTTGGGAACATGTTCCTATTGATTTTGCCAAAATAGTCAACAGATTTAGCAACTATATAAGGGGAGTACATGAAATGTTTTCTCTGTTTCTCAAGTGATATTGCTTCAAATATCATATTACTTTTTCTAGCTAAGGAAAAAGAGAAATACATTTTGAAATCAATATGTTGCAGACCACATGTTCAAGATAGTGAAAAACTACTGGACTCTTTTAGTTTAATTAGTTTTAAAGTTTTAAATGTTAATTACAATGGTACTTCAATATTATCTTTTTTCTTTCAAATATAAAATATGGTTAAAGTGTTCTCTCTAAATACTATTATGTTCTGTTATTGAGAATTCTTTCAAAAGAGTTTGCTTTATATCATTAATAAGCTCTCAGTAAATTCCTATTCTTCCCAAAGAATCTACATGTTGCAGAAAATTTATAATAGCAAATTAGAGCAATGTTGTTTTGGTCTATACTATCAGCAATTGCATTGAATTTTATTTAGAATTAAAGTGAGTTCACTAGGAAAGAACCAAGTTTTCATTTTTTTCTTTTTTTGATATCTTGTTTATCCATTTTTTTGGGGAATAGCTCCATTGACAGTTATCTATGAATACACACAATACCCTTTTATTCTATATGAAAAGGGAATCAGTCTCGTTTTATAATAAAAATAATGTATTTTTGGTTTTAGTACTTATGTCTTTGGGCAAATTTGATGCATTATGGACAAAGATATTCTGAACATTATTGATACTTTAGGCAAGAAATTAATTCATAACAACAAAATTTATTCATAAGGAACTGGGAAGCCTTCCTGCCTTTCACTTATCAAACTTTCCTGTTCTATTTAATATTCCATATTTCATAGATGACATCAATCTCAGACTAATCAAAAAGCAGCCTGGTGAAACCACTTACTAAGTCATCTTTCCTACATTCTTCCAGCCTCCAAACCCTATATACTGCTTGCTCCCAAATCAACATGTCTTCTCTAAGAAGAGGGAAGAATACAAGCTGAATAAAGGAATAGAAGTATACAGAAACTGTGAGTTCAAAGGTGAAGAAGGAGAAGAAGGAGAAGAAAAAGAAGGATGAAAAGGAGAAGGAGAAGAAAGAGAAAGAGGAGGTGGAGAAGAAGAAGAAGAAGAAGAAGAAGAAGAAGAAGAAGAAGAAGAAGAAGAAGAAGAAGAAGAAAACAAAGAAAAAGCAGAAAAATGAAAAGAAGGAGAAGAGATCATTTTCACAGAAAAACAAAATTATGAAAAGAAAGTCAACCAACTAGAAAAGGAGATCTAAAGTCTTATAGAAGTAACACTGTGAAAATTAGAATTGGACAAGGGGAAACATGTGAAGCTATAAAAGACCAAGAAATGCTGAAACAAAAGATAAAGAATGAAAGAAAAATAGAAGAGAATATGAAACATTACTGGAAAGGAAATCAAGAAGAGAAAACATAAGAATAATCGGACTTCCTGAAAGATGTGACCAAAAAAAAAAATCTGACATAATTTTACTAGAAATAATTTTTTAATATTGTCCCAAAGGGTTAGAACATGAGGGCAGAATAAAAATATAAAAAAAAATTCAACAATCACCACCTACATATAAAATACATAATGATATTATTGCTAAATTTAAAAACCCCAGATTAAAAAAAAAAGTTTACAAGAAACAAATAAATAAATAAGCAATGCATATATTCCGAAGATACAATTTGAATTGTGCAGGATTTATTAACACTTAAAATAAAAAATCACAGGTCCTGGAATGTTATATATTAATAAAGAAAAAACTAAGACTGTAAATAAAAATATCATATCCAAAAAAATAAGTATAATATTAAATGGAAAAATGGACATTCAATGAATTCAAGATTTTCAACATATTTTCTCAATCAAAATGAAAAAAAATAATATATAAAGGCCAATACATGTGTTGGAATATAAACCATATATCTAAGATTGACATCAGTAACTGCATAGTCCAAAAAGTGATTGGGAGGAAGATTCTGGGAAGATGGCTAAGTAGGTCCATTAATTTCAAGCTCTTCAGATTCCCCTTCTAAACATAACAAATTTGTGCCTCAGGAAAAAAATAAATGAGGGAATATTAAGAAAACTTGAGGGAGAACAGGTATGCTCCTGGGACAATCCAAAAAGATCTGAAGAAAGATGCTAGGCTGGGGATTAACCACTGTGAAGTGCAAACACCTCCTACCTAGCTCAGCAGAAATACTTACTAAAGACTTTTGGGGTGAGCTACGGAGCCTCAGCAGGAATGACAGAAACTTTCACCTCTCAAACAGCTTGAAGAATTGGGGTCTGACCCCAGAAAGCCTGAGGGACCCTTCTCTGATTAGGAATGCTAGGCCCAGTTATGCTGTAGAGATACAGCCCTGTGTAAGATGGAACCAGAACACTTTTGCAGTGCAGAAGCACTTGTGCAGGGATGCTGCTGATTGTGGACACTTGCAGGAGTGGTAAGCTCTTGGTTTGGAGCGTCAGATCATAAGGGAGAGCTCAAGTGAAGCTACAAACAACATTTCCCCACCCCACAATTAGAGGTGCTTATACTAATAAATTTTATTTTAAAAATAAATTAGCAAAGAAGAAGAACTCAACCACAGAAGTTTACTATGGGAACAGGACAGTCCAAGGTTCATCTTCAGAGGAGCACACTGAAGTTTAAAAAAAAAAAACTTCCACCCTAAAGAGTAATGTGAAATAGCTCCCTGCCTAAAGAGAATTTATAGAACTCAAACAAAAAGGAATTTAAAAATGAAATGAGAGACATTGAGGAAAAACTAAAACTAAAACTAAAAACCATCTGAGAAAAAGAAGAGAAAAAAATTAACCAATTAGAAAAGGAGATACAAAATCTCAAAGATGAAAATAACTCTTTGAAAATTAAAATTTGGCAAGGGGAAATCAGTAAAGCTATGAGAAAACAATAAAAAAACAGATTATAAAGAATTTAAAAAATAGAACAGAATGTGAAACATCTTATAATAAAAATAACAGATTTGGAGAACAGATCAAGAAGAGAAAATACAAGAATAATTGGGCTTCCTGAAAATTATGACAACGAAAGAACTTTGATACAATAATGCAAGAAATAATCCAAGAAAATTGTCATGGAGTGATAGAACATGAGGGATAAATATAAATAAAAAAATCTACTGATCACCACCTCAATAGGATCTTTTGTGGAAAATACATAGGAATATCATTACCAAATTTCAAAAACCTCAGATTAAAGAGAAAATTTTGCAAGAAACAAGAAAAAAATTCTAATATGCTAGAACTACAATTAGAATTCCATAGGGCTTATTAGCAGCCACAGTAAAAGACCACAAGTCCTGGAATCATATCTATCAATAACAAAAAGAAGTAGGGCAGGAGCCAAAAATATCATATCCAGAAAAATTTTTCATAATACTGAATGAGAAAAAGACATTCAATGAACTTGCAGATTTTCAGGACTTTCTAACAATTAAGCCCGAACTCAGTAGAAAATTTAATATACATATAAAAGCCAATATCAAAGATCATTTTTAAGGGACTTAACATGGATAAATTGTTCTTTTTTTTTTAACATGGGAAATGTATATCATAAGTTTAAGATTGACTTCATCAATGGGGTAGCTCAAATGAAATATTGGAGCAAAGTTAAGATAAAAATAGTAATTATGTTATATGAATTATGTGCAAAGGAAAATAGACACAAAGGCATTAGAGAGAGGAAGAGCGCTCATAGTTCCAAAAACCCACTCACATTGAAAATGGATTAAATAGGCAATGCTACATCTGTACCATGAAGGGTACAGCATACTCCAAAATTTATAAAGAAATAAATGGGAAGGGAAGAGTTGATGGGGATGATGCAAAGTGTGGGATAAAGACAAAGGAGGGATCCATAGGCTGGGAGAGGTAAAGTAATAGTAAGGTAAGTTAAGGAGCAGAATTAAAGCAAAAAATTCGGAGGGATAGAAAAAGTATATGTGTGTGTGTGTGTGTGTGTGTGTGTGTGTCAGGGGGGTATGTAAGTGTGTATATATGTCTATCTATATATTTACATATGTATACATAAGTATATCTTTTCTCAACTATAGTCCGCTTGGGGAATGTGGGGTAGATTAAAAAGGGAAAAAAGAATGAGGTAAAAAAGGTGCATAGCAGAGGTCAAAAGAATAATTTATAAGGAAATAAAGAAAAGATGGATACTCATAAATATATATTTTGATAATATATGTGTATATATTTATATCTATCTATCTTTATAGATATAAATATATACTTTCTTGAACTGGTAATTAATTGTCATATTTTTTAATCCTCCCTGATAGTCTGTTGGTACATGATAATGTTCTCTTTTTTTTTTTAATTCCTTTTCTGTTTTTCTTGTATTCGTTTTAAAAATTAAATAAATTAAATTTAGAAAGATTGGGGCAGAGCTGAGTATGATCAATTTCCATAATAGAAGCTTATCTGGGAAAAGGTAAAAAGTAATTATGTTATATATATATATATATATATATATATATATATATATATATATTAACACAGAGTGATTAAATGACCCAGGAGGATTGGTACTTCTGAAAATTTACTCACATAGGGTATAGGTTAAATAGAGCACAATGCAGATATGTGTAATGAAGATAAAGCATCCTCCAAAATGTATAAAGAAATAAGGGGGGAGAAAATATAAGGTGGAATATAGAAGGTTGTATAGATTTATGGTAGTGGGACATGATACATAGATTAATGGGAAATGAATAAAGAGTGAAGGAAAGAGGATAGGATAAGGCAGGGATAAGATCAATGGGAGTGGGATAAAGAGGGAGGGAAAAGGGGTTGGAGAATATAAGGAAGGGATCCATGTGTAGAATACCGTAAGTATTAATATAGTAATAGCAAAGCAAATTAAGGAGTAAAGGGAAGAGTTAGCAGGGATAGAAAATAAAATAAGATATATATATATATATATATATATATATATATATATATATATACACTATAACAAGGTTTCATAGTAGAATTTACTAGGAAAAAAAAGTAGGATTGGTTATCATTGATCTGAGACAAAGTCAAATTCAAAGACTCAATCAAAAGAGAAATCTGCATTGCATGTCAGGTATATTAATATTGCTTTAAATGCATATCTATGTATTGCAAATACATATGCATTTATATATATTTATATGCAAATATATGCCGGTGTAGGTAGGTGTGTTCTTACTTAACTGTGGCCTATTTGGGGAGGTGGGGGAAGTGAAAGGGGAAACAAAGAATAAAGTAAAAAGTACAGACCAAAGAACAGAAGAATAACCTACAAGGAAACAAAGAAAAGATCAATACTCATGAATCTCATGTCTTCTATTATAAAAAATGCTTTCTTGAAATAGAAATTTACTGTTACATATTTTGAATTCTCCAAAATCTTCTGCTAGACAAGATTGTTTTGTTTTGTGCTGTTTTGTTTTTTATTTTTCCTTTTTCTGTCTTTCTTCTATTTTGTCTTTTCTTATTTTTATTTGTTTAAATAAATAAATATTTTGAAAGGAATAAAACATTTCCAACACATATTATTTTCAAAAGATGATTGTACACAAAACTGTAAATCTAGTTGCGTAAAAGTTGCTATTCTTTTAAATATATAATAATCTATCATGTAAATTTTTTAAAAGTTGATAATGTTAAAAGAATATTAAAAAAATATTTCCTATGGATCATTTTTCCATAAACATTATAAAGCATAACAAAAAAGAGAGTCCTCTCCTCCCACCAAGAAAAAAAAAATCCACATCAATGAAAAATAAGATTATTCTACATTAGCATTCCAATAATGCACCATTTCTATTGAACTCTAGGTCAGTTTCATGTAACACATACTTAATGACTGTTTACTTGCCCATTTAACGAACTGCAATAGAAGCCTGATTCACACATCAGGTAATTGCTTTGTGTAAAAAACCATTGCATGTAATGATTTAGTTAGGATAACGGAATAAATATGAAATCAGTAGGAATTTTTTATGAAGTGGGATTTTTGGCATATCATAATATGTGTTTTTTTAAGTGTGAAAGATTATATAACTTGACTATTTAGCATCCTTTGTAGATATGAAATAATTTAACTGGAATACATGTTATACTCACCTTCATGTATCAGATTTCCTAGTTTTCTTCAAAGTTCAATTCAGGTAATTTAGCTGACTGCTATATGAGATCTTTACTGATTCCCGCAGCAACTTGTTCTTACTTACAAATTAACTTTTATTTTACATTACATTGCCTTAATGTACTCACATGTGAATATGTTGTATAGGTTATTTCCTGTAGCGTATAATCTCCTTCAGGGTAGGGACTGTTTCATTTTTTTCTTTATATAGCCTTAGTAGCTAGCATCCTGGAACATAGTAAGAACTTAATTAATTCTTAGTGATTGATTGACTAATAGGCAACACAGTTAAGCCTAACATTTTTTTAAATTCAGAAATCATATCCATTATTATAAGTAAAGTACTGTATCCTATTATTATTTTATGTGTCTACTTGAAATATTTACTTTCCTAAATTATATTGAAATGATTTAAACCTATTATGTTCCAATTATGAATATGACTGACAGTTGAGGTGTGACCATAGACACAGCAATTAACCTCTCTGATTCTTGGGCTACTCCCTTAGATTCTAAGATGTAGATTGGTTACAATCTGGGAATTCCCACACAGGGACAAAAAGATAAATTTTTTTGAGATAACGTACTGACAAAAGGGAAGATGGTTAAATTCTTTTTCTATATGCAAATTACTCTATTTTAAAATAAAACCAATTCTTATAACAAATCTTTTGCTGAATTCAAAACATCAGCATCTCAATCTTAAAATAGATTAGAGATTAAAAATTAACTTGGAATTACCTTTAAAAATAAGCAAGTTGAAATGTAAATATTTTTGAGGTAACTGGAAAGAAAAAGTTATTTTTGAATTGAACATGATATGCTTGTTAGAAGGAACTCACAATGAAGATAGCCTTTTTGGTATTACAAGTAGGCATAATCTCTGCAACCTATCATCTTAAAGAACTCTAAAGAAATGAGGATACATAAGGATCCCTGCCAGATGCATGTTGATATAGAAAACCACATATTAACGGGATCTATATCCCATATTGTATTTTCATTTATTTCATTAAACATTTCCTGATTACATTTTAATTTGGATTGGGACACAATCCAGAGTGCTTTGGACTGTATGTGGTCTGAAGACTGTGATTTGACACCTCTAATTTAGATGGTCTAGACTAAAACGCTGAGGGATTAAATAACTTAGCATGTTTCATGCATGTTTCAGAAGCAGGAATTCAGCTTCGATCTCCCCAGCTACTCAGTTGGTGCTCAATCCATTAAGCCATGCTGCCTCCTCAATCCATTATGCCATGCTGCCTCCTAGGCAGAAAATGATAAAAATCTATCTTATATTTAGTGTAGGAATGACTTGTGACTAAAGATCATCAAAAACTAAAAATAAAGTTGGGAAAATAGGTTACTATAAAGTACATGGGGATAAAAATTAAAAAATATAGAGACAGAAATATTTCTAAAAGTTACTTACATATATGAGTTCTCATTAATCCATTACTTAATGATAAATTGTCCTACCAAACTTCTAATTGACAGAATTTAGTGAAGAAAAGTATTTTTTTCCTGCAGTTTAGGATAATGTCTGAAGCCCCATATGTTATTCAATTGGAAATATTCCACTAGGGTGACATTATACTCATCTTCAATATAAAAATGGATAGAAGAAAATGTTATCAATGGGATGATATAGGTGATGTCTTCAGAGGTAGGACCAAGTCTATATAGTCAAAATCAAATAGAGGCTGAATAATATCTCTCTTGAATAAAAAGACATTGCAAATTGTCAAATAATTTTACACATACAGACGTTAACCAAAATAAATCTATCTCCCCAAAATTTAAAAAAAATATTTATGAGAATATACATAAATGTATTATTCCATTTCTTTTCACAAATGTCTTTAGTCTGAATTAGTTGTCTATATGATCTAAATACTTCAGATGATTTCATTTTCACAAGCAGTCATTTGTTTACATATATACGTGTGTGTGTGTGTCCAATATTCAATTACATTCATATACCATCATTTTTTCAGTCATTACACATAGGTGGACATCCCCTGAATTTTCAATTCTTTGCCCCCACAAAGAGAGCTGCTATAAATATTTTTGTAAATATGATATATACTTTTCTATTTTTTAAAGTTATCTTGGAAATACAGAGGTAGCATAGGTATTGCTGGATATGCACAGTTTTATAGGTTTTTAGTCATAATTCCAAATTACTCACAATTCACAACTGGATCAGTTCACAACTGCTGCAACAATGCATCAGTGTTCCAATTTTCCCAAATACTTTCCAAATTTTATCATTTTTTCCTTTTCTGTCATATTAGCCAATCTGATACCAGTGAGGTGGTACCTTAGAGTTATTTTAATTTCCATAAGAAAATAATTTCCTGCCACACACAGGTTGCTATCAACTTTTTAATAGACTTCTGGAAATATTCATCTCATCAAAATGATTCATCTTTGTCACTTAGAAGAATCAATTTAAAAAAGAATTCCTGTAGAACAATGGTCATCCCACATAGAATCCCCAAGAATCAGTCTAGACCTTGATCACTTCTGGCAACATATGTGATCTTTCCAGGGCACTTCAAGACATTGAAACATATGATTTGGTCACTGTTTTCTCATTGACCCTGTAAGAATTGGGAAGTTATATCAAAGACATTTTGGGCCCGAGAAAAAAAGAGTCATAAAATTGATTGCACATCCTTCCTCTACCCATTTTTCAAACCTATAGTGATTCTGTGAGGCTCTCCCTTGGATTTCTCCTGAGACTATGAAAAAGAAAATTTCCCTTTCAGCATCTGTGGCTGCTGTTGGTCAGGATACATAGAATATATACTGTCTAAGTGATCCTGCATCTGAGATTCTGCCCTCTTTTTATATTTTCTGCTTTGTCTGTCTTTCCTTGGAAACAAGTGATTACAAACACACACACACACACACACACACACACACACACACACACACATTATATAAAGAGAGAGAGAGAGAATATGATCAAAATATAGGTCAAAACTAAAATACATGTGTTAAGAATAAAGGACTGCTAAAAAAGATAAATAGATATACCTATATTTTATATCTGTATATATTGATATAGATATGTGTGTATCTTCCAAAACATATAACACAATAGGAATAGAAATCATTATTAATGTACACATATGAGTCAGGAACATGTCTTTCTGCATAAGGAGAATGGAGGAGGGGGAATGAGAGAGAAAGAGAGACAGAGACAGAGAGACAGAGAGATGGAGACAGAGAGAGAGATTAGATTTTTGTGGAGGTATTGTGAGGTTCTTCACTTGAAACTTCAATCAGTGCTAGCTCTTCTGTGGTAGGAACCCCACACCCCCTAGGCTTCTCAGAAGAAAAATATGTCCAGTTCTAGGATGAGGAAATGATCCCAATCCTTAATCTGAAGACATGGACTTTGAGGAAATGTTTTAGACAAATGCAGAGTCAAAATAAGCTGAAATTGTTGTTCAGTACTTCTACAAAATATTACATATTTTGATGTTGTAACTATCACCTCCTAGAAGGATAAGAAGATTTGCATTTATGGTATCACCTTTTTAAATCTGTGACATATCCTGTAAATAAAAGGCTATTAAATAAAAAAAAATAAAATAAATCTGTGCCAAAATATATTTATGTCTTTTGTGTTTCAGGTTCTTATTTTGAGTGGAGGAAATAAATACTTGCCTTTTTAAAAATTATATTATTTATATTCTAAGTACATTTCTGCTCTTCTCAATTTTGGAAAAGACTCTAGAAATAAATCTAACTTAAGAAATGAATTTCCCTAGAACTCTAGGTTAGGTTTATAGAGAGTCAGTGACAGTGAAGAAAAAAAAGAAAAAAAAAGAACCTGGTCCTTTTCTTTATACTCCCTAGAATTAAACAAATCAGTTTATGATCTGAGGACTTCTATAGGATCCATGACCAAGAAAAAGTATTGCACCTGTTTACAAATGAAACCATCCTGATGTCTTCATTCTCTAAAATGTTACATTTTCTAAATAAAACCAAAAATTATTCAAAATATTCTATTCTAACTTTGCAATCCAAGAGATGAAAGTACTACAATAGAAAGTCTATAAATTAAATTATGATATGTAGTTTGAATGGACAGCGTCTAGAGCTTACATATCATCCTATATGTATATGTGTGAATCCACTTCTTCCTCCTAGATAGAAATGTAAATATATATATAAATTTATACACATATGTATGTATGTCATACATATATTCAATTACATTATGCAGATTGAATAATTAATAACATTTAGTCACTCTAGTATATATACATATATCTGTATATATAATATATATAGATATAGCCACTCCAATATACACATATATATTTACATAATACACACATATATGTATTTATGTGCATGCTTATACACATTAGGTAGAGTTCTATAAGTTGTTTATTCAACCTGAATATCATTGTTTAAATTAAAGCAAACCTATAGCTTTAAAAAACCTTTTTTGATATTTATACTAAATTACAATTATGGATCTCAGGAGACTACAATATTCTGGAATTTATTGCTATAAGGACAATGTTATATATAAACAGGTGCAATATTGCATTTTATATATAATATATCATGAAAGGTAAATTTTATTAGATGTATATTCAAACTGTATATCAAAAATAATATCTTATAGTTGGATACAGTTATCCCTTCCACATCACAGGGTTAAAGGTGAGGTATTCCTACAATATGGAAAATCCAGATTGTAAAATATTACTTTTCCCTTTTTATACTGGAGAAGAAATATGATTTTTTCAGTTAGATATTTGTTCATAGGCTCTGTGTTGTATGTTGGATTTCACATGTCATCTGCAGTTTCTACAAAACTTCAAAAAAAATCCCCATACAAATAAAGTGATTTAAAAGATATCATTAAAGTATATGCATGAGAAAGAAAGATTGATCTTATGGCACAAGGCAGGGAAAGCCCTTGGATAGCCCATTTGACCCATGATTATATTTGTAATTTCATTGGAAAATGAGAAATGCTTTTAGTGTTTTGATAGAATTCTATGGTCAATGTACAGGAAGACATAGACCAGAGATACATTGGAAGGGTGGGTGCAGATAACTTATTTGTGCTCTCTTTCTTTGGAAGCAGTATCTATATTGGTGAGACTATAGATCCAATTATAGTATATTGTTCTTCTATAAGTGTCACAATAAGGAAACAAAACATAGTAGAAGAAAAAATGTATTTAGATGTCAGAAACATGAATTCTAATCCTAATTTCCTAGCTCTAGCATTGATTGACTGTCTTATTTATCTTTGGATAATCAATTTCATCTATCTGGTCTTTAAAGGAACTCTATGACATAGAGTTCAATTGCTGTCTAAGGAAGGAACTATTATATGCCGTATGACATATGGGCATATAATAGTTCCTTCCTTAGACAGCAATTAAGTAAATATTAGTTCTTCTATTATTTGAAAAACATTACAAAAATACTTTCAAAGTATTCTACTGTAAATATTGAATATCTAGCTTACATATTCATTCATTTTTTTCTATTATTTCTGTTTTCTTCTTCCCATAATGGAAATAATGACTTTTTCATTCTATTATATGGCCACATATAGCACTTTCTGGAATATAGGAGAGGAGAATAGGAAATGAGGATTAACAAAAAAAAAAAAATAGCTTCTGCATCATTAAATCCCAATTTACTTTCCATACAAGAAAGAAGGAAACCAGTGAAGCTCTCAGACTATCTATCTTTGTTTGTTTCTTCCTAATAAAACATTTATTTTTCACTTGGTACACACATTTAGGGGTGCTCACAATTTATTCTACCACTTAAGAGTAAATTATCTTCTCAGCCTTCTAATTGGCCTAATTTAGCAAAGATGCTTTTTTGCTTAGGATCATGATGAAGTCTGAAGCCCTGTCTATTAGCCAAGTAGAAGGAATCCTCTAGAGTGAAATTATTCTCATCCCTACAATGAAATTGGCAAGAAGGAGATACTTAGTTGAATAATGCAATTGAGGTTTCCAGAGAATATGGCAAGATCTATATAAATTGAAGTGAAGGACTGAACAGAATTTTTTGAATTTACATTACATAGTTGTACAGAATAGCTTATAAATGTATAAACTGACAAGTTGGCCTAAACAACTCTTTCTTACCATACCTACTGGGAAAAGAAATCCTAATTTAGAAAACATTCAAATAAAATTTACATTTTTGACCTGATTCCTCCCATGAAAAAAAAAAACTATCTTTAAATCTTAATTAGCTACCAATAATCCCTTAATTCTACAGACGTTATTCATTTAATAAATAATAAATTTCACCTTTATAAAGTAGCCACTTTTTCTAGAAAATTACATTGACATTCATACTATAGATAAAACTAAAAGATAATAAATTGGTATCATAGCAAATAATAAGAAAGACCATTCCTAATATATTTGGTAATCTTATCTTTCAGTGCTTATCATGACTATCAACAAAAGGACTATCAGGAAAATATTTATAGTGTACAGGTACTACAAAGAATGAGGGAATGGGAACATTTTATTAAGAACTGAAAAAGATCCTTTTGATTCAATATGTTTCTTAACATTAAGTAATTTCAATATAAAAATGGTCATTGGAGTAAACTCTCTCCCTCTCCCTCCCTCCCTCCCCTCCTTTGTCTCTGTCTCTGTCTTGTCTTTTTCCTTCCCTCCCTCTTTCTTCCCTCCCTCTCTTCCTCTTCCCCTTTATCTCTCTCTCTTTCTCCCTCCTTCCTATCTCCTCTCTCCCCCCACCCCATCCCTCTCTGTCTCTGTCCCTCTCTCTCCTTTCTTCTCTGTTTGTCTCTGAGTCGCTCTTTGTGTTTCTCTCTCTCTCTCTCTCTCTCTCTCTCTCTCTCTCTCTCTCTCTCTGTCTCTCTCTCTTTCTTTCTCTCTCTCTCTCTCTCTCTTTCTCTTTGTCTCTCTTTTTCTCTGTCTCTTCCCGAAATAAGGCTGAATTTAAAAAAACGAAATGGTCAAGGACTTATGGCCTACTGTCAGTTAAATGATACAATGTTCTTCTCTCAAACACTAAAGCAAGAGTTAGGAAGACTTAAGAGTTTTATTGTGTCCTCAGACATTTATTAAATGTGTGACTCTGGAGAAGTCACTTCATGTCTGATTGCTTGGATTTACATCTATAAAATAGGAATAAAATCATCTACTTATCAAAAAAAAAGAAAAAAATGTTTGTAAAGGACTGTATTTAAAAGATGATTTAAAGAATCATCTAAGTACTTACTATTATGATAACAGTTCAGGAAGAGAAGTATTACTTTTTCCTGTGTTAGAGATGAAGGAACTGTCATAGAAATATTTAATTAAGGGAGTATCAGTCATGATTAAAGCCATGTCTCCATGACTCCAATTTAAGCATTTTGTTCATTATTCCATACTGAAACCAAAGCAACATCAATATAATAACATTTTGTTGTCAATGTTCTCCAAAATAAAGAAAATGAAAATGAAATGATGGGAGTAAAGCTTTGAGTAAAGTTGAAATAATCAGCATCTCTTAGAGAAGTTTAACCAAAGTAAAACAATCACCAAAATGTACAACTCAAAAGAGACCAGAAATCAACTAAGTCATCAAATACTTTAAATCTTTGCCAAGAAGAAAGACAGGACAACTATGGGTAAGACAACTTTAGAATTTAAGCTAATTTGAAAGATGTTGCAGAGGAGGATGGCTGTGTTGCCTCATAAAACATTGAGAAGTGATAGAGGGGAACATGAGTTTGCTTAGTTCTTTCATGAGGTACAATTAAGTGAGATCTTTTGAGATTATTTTTAAGATAAAACCAGAATGACTATATCAAGAAGAAAAAATAGAATAAATTTGTCAGCATCCTGGCAAAAAAAGGCATCATAAATAGTGGAGCCACCATATTTTATCTTTAACTTTTCAATCCTTTTTATGTTAAATGAGGACCTGGAAATGGTATACATGAATAAAAATTTAGACTATACAGCTGAACCAAAACAAGTGCTGGTGATTACATAATGTTGAGGGACTGGTTTGAAAAAAATTTCAAAAAGGGAAAATAAATATGTAAAAATAAATCACAGATGATAATACAAATATTTTTAAAATATCAAAAGTGGAAAATGCAAAAGAGAAAGAAAGAAAGAAAGAAAGAAAGAAAGAAAGAAAGAAAGAAAGAAAGAAAGAAAGAAAGAAAGAGATGGAGGGAAGGAGGAAGCGAGGGAGGGAAGGAGAGAGGGAGGGAGGAAGGGAGGGAGAGAGGGAGAGAAAGAGGGAAGGAGGGAAAGAAAGAGAAAGTAAGAAACACAGGAACAAAAAAAAAAAATAAAGGAAGGACACTATAATTTTTGACCTAAGAGAAGATATGAGAGAATGTACTTTCTTCTTTTCTTTATAAAGTAAAGGAATTAGGTCTACAATATTGTGTTTACTATGGAACTTGGCTGGTGCGTCGACTATGGGTATTTTTTGATTTCACTAAATTACTCTTTTTTCTCTTTTCTTTGTTTATCTGTTTCAAGGGAGAGTTCCTTGGCTAGAGAAGCAGGAAAACTTTAAAAAAAAACTTTATGTAAAACAATAAATATAAGTTAAATGAAATAAATCAAGTTAAGAGTGATTAAATAGTCTTTAATGACATCTAATTCAAATATCTATTGTTTTTTCTTTTGTTTTAATATTTTTATTTACCCCAATTCCATGTTAAATAATCTTTATAACATTTACTTTTAAAAATTTGAGTTCCATAATCTCTCTTCATCCCCACCTCATTGAGAAGGTTCATGTGAAATTGTGGAAAACATTTCCTTAACAGTTATATTGCAAAAGAAAACTTAGATATCCCCTCCCCCCCTAAAAAAACCCCTCAAGATTAAAAAAAAAGTAAGTTTCAGTCTGTATTCAGACAAATAATTTCCTTTGGGCAGGGATAGCATTCTTCATCATAACTCCTTCAAAGTAGTCTTAGATTATCGTACTTCTAAAAATAGCAAAAATCATTCACCACTAAGCATCCCACAACTTTGCCCTTATTATGTACACAGAATATTTCTTTGCTTGAGCTCATGGAGGAATTTCTATCAAATAACTACTTTCTTATCTCTCAAAAGACTTTATAAGAAAGATCTATCCACACAAAGATTAAGGGCATCTATCATGAAAACACAAAAAAAGAATTTGGATCCTTTTGTAAACTGAATATTTCTACATGTTCATATTATTGAATAAATCGTGCCGACAATAAAAGATTTCACTGTTGCAACTTTTTTGCTTAAAGTATTTGATCCAATATAGAAAAATGCAGCCTGGGTTCTCCTTCAATTTATGCAACATTAGTGACAACTTTATTCATTGATATATTGATTGGAAACATCAAAAAAAAACCTTTGAACAACAGATGGATGCTTACCAAAGGATTTGATTCTTTCACAGACAAGTATAGAATAAAGAAGGTTTTTTATGGATTATAAAGTCTTCCAGAAGCTCCTACTTTTGACAGACACTGCCCTAGTTAAATTGAACTATAAGGTACTGCCTTTATTTAAATGTTCTTAATGAGAATAATCTCTGTTTTGATGATCAATAGCTTTGATGAAATAAAATGAAAGCCTCTTCAAGAAGATCTACAACCCTTCAAAAAGTTCATAAAAGGGTTAATAGTATAAGCCAAATGAGAGTTAACAATAGACAGACTTAATGTTATGGTAAAAGATGGGAAGCAATTCTTAAATTTTTTTGTTCCATGGATACCAAGGAATTCCTAGTAAAACTTATTGACTCTACAGAATAATGCTTTCAAATACCTCACATTACGTTTTGTAATGTAAATATATTACAAAAGAAACTAATTAAATTGAAACAGTTAAGAACTGGTGTAAAATAATGCCTACAGAATGTTGGATGAATCCTCTTTAGCAGAAATATGTGAGATTTTAAATGAGAAAGGCTTCAGATCTTGATAATCAATTTATAATCTGAATTCTCCAGACTTGGAAGTCTATTGGAGGAAGTATCCATAATGATATATATTGTGAGTCCATGGAAGTATGTGAATAGTTTTATGTTTGTTTGTTTATCTTTCAATCACAATTTCCTAAATTGGAATTAATAGTTTTCATGATAGGGTTTAAAATTTATAAATGTAGCTCACAGATGGTAAAAATAGAGATAATCTGAGATCAAATCTTTTCTATACAGTCTCAAAATGGACTCTCTTTCCTCTTTTATGGGAGTAGAAGGACTGTATTATTTTTGCTAGCAGCCTAGTTGAAGGAAAGAAAAGAAAGGCCCAGAACTGTGGGAAACTGAGGAATTTTTCCCATTTCCAAGCATCTCTAGTGTGTCTATCTAACACCCCTCAAATAATTTTATTTCAGAAAAATGATTCTTGCCAAAACACTCTGAAGGGAGGGTGGCATTTAGCTTGAATTCACCAGCACAAAAAGTTTGTTATTGTTCCATCATTTCAATTGTGGCCAATCCTCCATGACTCCATTTTGGAGGTTTTTCTGGTCAAAGTTACTACAGTGGTTTGCCATTTCCTTCTTCAGATCATAGTACAAATGGGGAAACTGTACTTTTACTCAACTTAACAAGCTGACTTGCCTAGAGTCATCTAGCTAGTATGCATATAAGACCAGATTTGAACTTGTATCTTTCTGGCTACAGCTCTAAAGCTTTATCCTCTGGACCACCATGTTATCCACAAAATGCTAGTTACACACATATATACACACATACACACACATACATATACAACATGTACAACTCTTCTAAACATATTTCCATGTTTATCATGCTGCATAAGAAAAATCAGATCTGAAAGGGAAAAAATGGGAAAGAAAAAAAAATGCCAAAAAATGACAAAAATGCTATGTTGTGATCCATATTTAATTCCCATAATCCTATCTCTGGATGCAGATAGCTCTCTCCATCACAAGACTATTGGATTTCTTTCTCATTTTTCCCCTTTTCATCTGATTTTTCTTGTTCAGCATGATAATTATGGAAATACATACAGAAGAATTGCACATGTTTAACATAAATTGGATTATCTGCCATCTAGGGGAGGGGGTGGGGAGGAAAGAGAGGAAAATTTTTGGAACACAAGGTGTTGCGAGGGTGAATGCTGAAAATTATGCACGTTTTGAAAATAAAAAACGAAATACCCATATTTTTAAGAATTAAATGACACAATCAAGGTTTTATCCCACCAAGTTCCTTGGTAGAGTAGGTCCATCTCTCATTATAATATTTATCCTGCCTCATTGTTAACCAATCAGAGTTGATGGTGATCCTCAGGAACATTCACTCTTCCAAGGGCGTATAAATTGTGAGCCCACCACCACCATTATTTGTCTTTGGCATTTCCAAGTGTCACTAATCAATTTTATTGGTAACATACTAGCATTATTAACAAAATGATTAATCACTCAGAACTTATGTTTCTCGAACTTTGTTAACATCACAGACTTAATTAACCTTTATAATAAAATTATTCATCCTTATGTAAAAAAAAAAAAAAAGCCTATTGGAATTGGCCTGAACCACCTTATTGTTGAAAAAAGACACATCCCTCTCAGTTGATCATCACATAATCTTGTTGTTGCTATGTATTATGTTCTTTCAATTCTACTCACTTCATTTAGCATCAGTTCATGTAAGTTCTTGCAGACCTTTCTGAAATCCACCTGCTGATAGTTTCTCATAGAACAATAATATTTTGTTACATTCATATACCATAACTTATTCAGCCATTCTCCAACTGATGGGCATCCACTCAATTTCCCATTCCTTGTCACTACAAAAGGGCTACTACCAACATTTTTACATTAAGTAGATTATCATCCCTTTTTATGATCTCTTTGGGATACAAACCCAGTAGAGACATTGAACAGATAATATTTTTTTAAATTCTAAACTTTAAGATTTACAAATCATTTTACATGTACTAACTCATTGGATTTTATTTATTAAACAATCCTGTGAGATGTGTCCCATTTAGTATTCCTTTTTTGTTTGTTTTGTTTTTGTTTTTTGGCGATGAGGAAACCAACACTGAGTGAAATTAAGTGAATTGTTTAGAATTTTAAAGCTAGCAAATTTCAAAGGAAATATTAAAATTCAGGTCTTTCTGATATCAAACCCTGCATGTTATCAATTCTATCACTTAGTTTTCTCAGTCAGTGGGAAGTCACTGAATCCATGAGAACAGCAGAGTGATGTGGACATTAATATACATTGGAAAAATTATTTGGGCAGTTTTAAAAAATATATTTCATTGGGGATGGGGAACAAACAATAATAGCAGAATAATGAAAAGGCTATGAGCATCATACAGTGAAGGATGAGGACTTGAACTCAGGTGATGGTGATTTTAGCAGATAAAAGGGAAGGAAGTGAGAAATTACCCCCCATTAGATTGTAAGTTACTAAACATCAGGAAATGTCTTTTCTCATTTCCAAATAGTTAGCACAATACCTGGCACATAATAGGCATTGAATAACATTAATTATTGATTGAATAAAGTAAATTGGGCTTGATTTTATCAAAACTTATTGTTCATTTTTAGAGATGAATAAAAAAATCCTGAAAGAAAAGTTATGAAAATATGACAGCTGAATGCAATATAATCCATTATTATTTCTTTAGTTGCAATATTGAACTGCCCTGTTGATAGACTTCTGGAAAATTACTGTTCTATGCTATGGATTGATGATTTTCACTGAATCTAGTTACTAATGTACTGCTTTGCTCTCATGAAGTTGAACAGGATCAATGGAGTATCACAGTGGTCATAGGAATGGCCTCATTTAATCATTCTGCCTGTCAGTACATGTTGATCTTTTTTTAAACAAACTTGATATAGGAAAATCCAGATTTATACAAAAAATAAATTGGAGGTTGATCCCTTCCTTTACAGAAAGATTCTATGCCTTTTAAATGGGTCATAATAAGAGTCCTTTAAATAGTAAGTTCCCCTGGTACATTTAAAATATAAAATTCTATTTTAAAAGAATCTTTACATAAGATTTTTCAGGAGCACATTTATTGCATAGAATACAGCTGAGTTTTATTAAGGTTTCAGGAGTTAGATAGAGGGGTCATATTTTCTGTAACTGAAAATGGAACACACGATCTGCCAAAGAATATTTTTTGCACAAAGCTTCATTAAAAGTCTACTTTTTTAAATTGAAATTAGGACTATCCCAGAAAAAAATATTCCAAGAATAAGGGTGTTGTAGAAATGAGTTGCCTATACTGAGTGCATCTATTTTTTCCCTGTCTGTAATGTCCTTCTCTCTAGTTCCTCAAATACAATTCTTACCAATCCTTTCAACCCATTTGCAACTTCCCCATGATTCTTCCCCTAACTCTCTTCCCCACACTTCTCCCTCCCTCATCCTGGTATGAGGATGAACTTTTTTCTCCTTTAACTCATAAAACCATATTTTGCCATGTCATTTTATCTTCATATTATATCCTACGAGTAATTATTGGTCTATCTGTCATTACTCTTCATAACTAACTAAAATTCTACAAGAGTTCAGAATATATCTTATTCTTTGTATTCTCTACAGCACTCAATTACCCCAGAAGTGGAAACTAATCAAAGAGTTGAAATAGTTTTCCCCCAAAATCATACCACTATTAAATAGGATGACATATTTAAAGCTAGGAAAAATTTCGGGTATCATCTAGCATCCAGTATCTTTCTTTATCGTTATTGTTTTACTTTCAGTCATGTCCTACTGTTTGAGAGCTTATCTGTGTTTTTTATTTTGTTTTGTTTTGTTTTTGGCAAAGATACTTGAGTGGTTTGCCATTTACTTCTCCATTTCATTTTACAGATGAAGAAAGTATGGCAGTGTTAAGTGACTTGCTTATGTCACATGGCTAGTATGCATCAGGGGTCAAATTTGAACTCAGGAAGATGAGTCTTTCAATGGATTTGAAATCCAATTCTATGCTATTTTTTTTTCTACTGAAGGAAATTCCCAACTCCCTTCAAAGTGAAAACAAAGGACATCTCTCATAAACCCCTCACCTTTTTCCCTTCAGTATTTTTGGTATTCCCTGAAATTGATGTGCACAGATTCACATATTCACAAAGATAGGTATATGTATATGCTTGTGCATTTATACATATACATGTATTAGTGTGGCGAGAATGTGTATGTATATATGTATATATATATGATAATATATATCATATAGTATATGTGCTTAAAATTAGGGTATAGCATATAATATCTAAGGATAATATATGAGTGCATATATTTATACACACACACACACACACACACACATATATATATAATACACACATATATATATCTCTAGACTGATGATTTCTTTGGTACAAGTGACACAAATAACTAACACTGTAGATTAGCAAGTATTCTTCAATGTATAGTCATAGAAAATTTTTAAAGACATTGAGAAATTAAGTAATTACAAAGATCACATAGCCAGTATGTATTACAGACAATTTTGATTCCCGATCTAGACTGTTAGGACAGATCTTTGTTCCATCTAGTTGTGTCTCATATCTATATATCTTTATCTCTATTCCCTAGAAATATAGCCATATAAAATAGAAACAACAGCCAAGAATGAAGGGAGAAGAGAGATTTTGTTTTTGTCTTTAACACTGGCACTTAGAAATACCTGACATATAATAAATCTTTAATGAATGTTTATTGAATTGAATTAAAATAATAATAATAATAATTAATTCCCTGCAAAATATTATAAAATATACATTTTTAACTTCTGATATTGTCCCATTGTCAAATGGTTTTAAAAATTATAAAGGACATCTACATTAGACACATTGTAAGCTTTCTAACATACCCATGAATCAAGTATTCTCAAATGCACAAAAGAATGTATTTGGATTTTAATTTGTGTGTGTATATATATATATATATATATATATATATATATATATATAAGATCTCTTGGTACTACTGGTAAAATTAATGTGATAGCTTTAACAGGTCATATGGGATATATGTCAAAACACATTGTGCCTGTCATTTTTTTTGGTCTAAATAAGGGCATCATAAGATCATGTTTTTGGAGATAGAAAGAACCTTAGAAATCATCTAATCCAACTTTCATTTTCTTTATGAAGAAATTAAACAAACATTTTTGCACTTTAATAATGTTTAGTAAGAAATCAGTAATTTTTCATGATCTTACCAATAAATTCCAGTAACCCAAATGTAGAATTGTTGGAGCACTGTTTGGCTTTCACTTTTTTTTAAACTAGGAACTAGGTGAAGGATACATCAAATCCAAGGAGAAAAAGAAATGTTTCCCAGGGAATTGTATTTTATTGATTATTGTAGTTAAACAAAAGTCCAAGTTCAACTGGATCATACTTCTTGGTCTTCAAGTAGATGTAACTTTGCTGAGTAGAAAATTAGTATGAGGTAATGCCATCATAAATAATTGCTCAAAGCCCCCCTCCCTTCAGCATTATAGAAGCTGAAATTTTGAAAAAGAAGAAAGGCCTTTAAATGTAAAAGCATAGTGAAAGCAAGCTCTTAAGGTAATTGAGGATTTTTCATTGGACAGTAGCTTTATATAATACATAGCCTTAAATCCAAGTTCGGAGTACCCTCTAGCTAATAACTGCAGATCAAAGCAGCTTTTAGATTTTTACTGCTAGTCTTCACTATTACAAACAGAATTAGAGGAACTAATGGAATACACACAATTAAATAGCCTTCCATCCAACATGATACAGTGACATAAATAAGGGAAGGGTGTTTGTTACAAATAGCCCCAAAGCTTTTTAATGCATTTTTTAGTTCAAATATTGAAATCGATGTTGGCCTGTGTCTTTGAAAAGGAAAAATCAAACACTGGATTTAATGAAGAACATTAAGATGTGCGACTGTTATTTCCAGGATTTATTTTTGCCTCTTTTGGGAAACCTAATTTAAAACTGGAATAGAAAATGAAATAACCACTTGCCCACTGTGATTTAGCAAGTTCTTCAAAACTCTCCCTGACCTCAATATTCTAGGGTAATGGTTTTATTCTGATCAAATATAATTTAATATTTTGAAATTTTTTAAACTTAGGATTTTTAACTGCTCCATTATGTCTTTGTGATGTTGAGTTTTGTCAAAGCTTTCCAATTAATAAGAATGATAATGATAATAATAATAATAGCTACTATTTATATATCACTTTAAGTAATTTATAAATATTACAGATATCAGCTCATTTTATTCTCACAACTCTGGGATATAGGTTCAATTATAATCCCTATTTAATAGCTGAGGAAACTGAGGCAGATAGAAGTTAAATGACTTGCCAGGGTCATACAGCTAAGTAAGTTTCTGAGACCAGTTTGAAATCAGATCTTTCAGACTCCATGTTCAGCATTCTCTCTGCTCTTCCACCCCTCTACTTCATATCTAAGAGTCCGGATTCATAAAGTCATGCATAGAGTGAGCAATGGCTTGGTGAACTGAATCAAAATTGTACAGAGAATCCAAGGAGAGGAGCCAGGATTAATGAAGGAAAGAGGAAGTAGTCAGTGCATAAGTGCCAACCCCATTCAGGCAATGCCTGGCTTATAGAGGGAGTCACCAAGGAAAGTCCTTCTCCACTGGAGATTTTTCAATTAACAGAGTGTGTGTCCCATTTCTGAAATTTTTGCTTGAGGGCTTAGAATTTAAACTTCCATTGCTGCTGCCAAGTCTCTAAAAATAATGCCTCTCATGAGACTGAGTTTGTTGAAAAGATTATTATTTTTTCTAAGCAATTCTCATCTAGAAGATGAATTTTCCATTGAAGGTTAAACTACTTTCAATCATGCTATTAAAATCAAGGATGTTTGCTTTCAAAATAAGTGATTTTATCTGTTCAGTGTTCATCTGGCATTTGGCAAATCTGCATTTTGTAGGGTATCTTTTATTTGCAAATGGGATCTGAGTTTATACATATATGCACAGACATAGGTACACACATACATATATTACATAAATATTTATATTTAACTGTGCAAATATGGATATATGTGTGTGTGCATGTGTTTGCATATATCTATATACATACACATATACATATATGTGTATTTCTTCAAGGGCTATGAGAAATGATTCTAAGAAAAAATATAGAAAAATCATGATATTGAATATAATCTTACTTTATTGATATAAGATTCAGTTACTATGTGTATTCTCCTCAGTGATTCTTTTTTCCCCTGACAATGTCATTACTATACTGCAGGCCTTTATCACCTTACATCTGAAATATTGTAATATTCTTCTTGTTCTCCTTGCTTCAAACATCTGCCAACTCCAGTCTGTTTTCCATAAAGGTTTCAAACTGATCTTCCTACAGTGTAGATCTGGCCATGCTTTCCTCCCCTCCTCCATTTAATAACATGTTTCTTCCTATTATCAACAATACAATTTTGTGTTTGTCTTTTAAGACTCCTCCTATCCTGGTTTTCTCCTATCTTTTCAGTCATTTTTGTATATTGCTCTGTGTTGGTCACATATACTCTGTGATTCAATGACACTTATATCCTTACTACTTCTGGTAATCATTTCCTGACTCTTGGCATTTTCCTTGGCTTTCTTCCACATTTGGAATTTTCTAAAAATAAAAATAATAATTTCCTACATGTTAACTCTACCTGTTTTTTTTTTTCAGTTTCAACTGAAATCTTACCTATTGCTAGAAGTCTTTCCTGATTCCCTCTTTCTGTTAATGATTAACAATATCACTTCAAATTCACACTTTCTTACATACAGTTGTTCTTTTGTTATTTTCCCCATTAGAGTTTAAGCTCATTGAGAACAGGTTGTATTTCCCTCCTTTTCCTTTATATCTTCAGTAATTAGTACAGTATCTGGTGCATGGTTATGTACATAAGAAATTCTTGTTCTGACTTGACTGATGAAGATCCAGTGAGTTTATGATCTTTTCTAGGCAATAATGGATGGCTTTCATAAGTTGTTTTGATCAAAAAAATACCTGATGGGCAGCATTCAAGATGAAGCTATAGAATGAATCAGAGGTATGGCATATGAAAAGGAACATGGGTAAGTTTATGGGTCACTGTATTTGGATTCAAGAGGATCTATGTTCAAATTCTTTCTAGACATTTGTAGACTCTGCAATTCAAGTCAAGTTTATATCAATTAGGTAAACATTTATTAATAATTAACAATTAATAATTCTTTCATTTCTTCAAAGTACTTTACATGCATTATTTCATTTAATGCTCTTAACTATTCCATAAAGTAGGTGACACTAGTATTCCCATTTTACATGTAAAAAAGCTCATAGAGCCTAATGGTATCATAGCTGAAGGGGACCTTAGAGGTTATGTTACATTTCCA
Organism: Sarcophilus harrisii; assembly: GCF_902635505.1. NCBI lineage: Eukaryota > Metazoa > Chordata > Mammalia > Dasyuromorphia > Dasyuridae > Sarcophilus > Sarcophilus harrisii. Next base: position 109,449,758 of record NC_045431.1, on the reverse strand, counting down.
TAGTCAAAATTACTAAGCATTTGAGATAGAATTTTACAATTCAATTACCTCTCTCAAAAATCATTCATATCTTCTCATCTTTGCAACCATTTTCTTTTATTCTCTGCTAAAATTTCTCTAATGTGTAGACCATATACCACTAGAAATGGTGCTCAAAATACTGTGACACTCTTTGGATATTGATGGAATACACCTATCAACCTAACAATTAATTTAGGAATTTGGGGAAAATTGATGAATACAGTTTTGTTGTTGTTGATGTTGTTGTTATTTGAAGGAATTCATTTTTCTGACTTCTTTTACTATAAAGATAGCTTAAATCAAAGAAAGAAAAGAGTTTATTAAAGGATCTAATGAAATGTAATTATATATTTGCCAAACAAAAAAAAGATCTAAAGAATGTAGGAATAACTGTCAGTCTCTCTAATGGCACATTACTATAGAGATTTAATATAGTAATGAAAAATGACCTCAAAATGTAACCACTGTTTTCAATGATAGTGATACATTCAATATTTAAACATTTGAATTCCCTTAATGTCTGAATTTTAAAGTACTACTTGGGTCACATTGAACCCATTTCTCCCATTTATTCAAGGTACTTCCTACTTTGAAGCTGAAAATAAAAAGTATTAATGCATATTAGTCCATGGCAATCAACCAAAAATAATTTATTAGTACCTAATCCATGCCAAACATTGTGCTACACAAAATATAAAAAGAGGCAAAAGACAGTCCTTAAGGAGCTTACAATCTCATAATATCAAGGGAAAGCATAATGAGAGTGAGAAGAAATTCAAAGGAATGAAATACACCTTTCCCTTTCTGTTTCCATTTTAACTGATCTTCATGGCAGTCTGATTTATATGTGTACTGTATTCATAGGAAAAGTTATTATTTTTTTATTAGAAGCATATGCCAAGTTATTAAAAATTTGTAGACCAACTACTTATTTTATTATTTCCCTATAAGTAAAATTGAAAAATAAAATAATTTAAAGGCACTAAGATATTATTGAGGAGTATATCAGTTTCCATGTACAAAAGTGATATTACTGATTTTTCAGTCAAAAGCAGAGGCAAGCCTAATATAATAAGAGAAGAACAGAACTTTCTGGTTCTTGATCATGTGTAAGCACAGAACCCTTAGCACAGTGTCTGACACAGATTATAAATCTTTGTTTCCTCTCTCTTCTCCCTTGCTATGAGACTTTTTATGTCATATAATCCATAACTCCCCCTTTTTTAGATGAGGAGCTTGAGGCCAAGAGACCAAGTGATCTTCCCCTAATCTCATAGGACCTAAAAGGCAGAACTGGAATAATCAGTTAAACTTATCTCAAAGTCAGTACTCTTCTAATTGCACCATGTTTCTTTTAAGGTCACTGAGCAGAACAGAACGGAGGCATATGGCTTTAGACTTGAAAGGGAATTTAGAGATTACTTGCTCCAATCCCCTCATTTTACAAATTATTCCCAGAGAGATTGATTATTGATGCAATCTCAAACAGAAAGTCCTATGACTCCACATTTAGGGATCTTCCCAATGTGATATATAAAACTGGAAAAAGCTTTACAGATAATTTATGCATTCCATTATTTTGGAGATGAGAATGCAGAGACCTGGAAAAATAGCATGACTGATCCAGGGTCATAGAATTATTACTAGATCAGATTACAGCACACGTCTACTAAATTTCAATTCAGTTTTGTTTCATTTGCCATAAAGACTCAGCCAATATCTCTCTTTTGCATTCATTCTACTTCTGCCCTCCTAACATACAACTTTATTATTAATAATAACAACAGTATTTACATTTCACTTTAACATTTGCAAAGTACTTTACAATTAATATCTCATTTTATTCCAACAGTTTTTAAAGGTTATTGTTATCATTATCCCCATTTTCTGGATGAGGAAATAGTCTGGAAGAAGTTAAATGATTTGTCCTGGTTTACACAGCTAGTATGATCAGCATTAGAATTTAAATTCTTTCTGACTCAAATACAATATTCTATATAGTTCACCAAGGGTATTAAACTCAAATAGAAATCGATAAACTATACATAAGAATCTCCACAGACCATATATTGACTGAGAAAATAACACATGTTTATATATTTCCTTTTTTGTTAATACACCAACACATTAGAGATAAACTACATTTTAATTAGTTTCAGGCTATATTTTGGAGTGTTTTGGGACATATGAAGGCCACTATCCATATGATTGACAACTCAACTTCACCACCTAGTTCTCTGTAATCTTGTAACCTGATATACTAGGAGGCTTATTTACCACTTTCTCCTGATATTCCAAATATTATTTTAAAATATTTTAATTAAAATATTTTCTTGTTAGTAAGTTAGTAGCAACCTACCCAAATCTACCATGCATTTATCTTCCATCTATACTCTGAATAATATTTCTTTTAAATTCTTCAGGAGTTCTAGTATTCAATAACCCAGAGACCTAGAACAACATTGGAAGGATATTAGTTTTTAAAAGATGGATTTTTGTTTCTGGGGGGCGGAGGGGATTCATCATTAAAAGTCCTTTGTAATTATCCAAAGGCAATTCAGTTAGTTTTCTACTTCTTTTTCCCTTTTGGACTTGGCTTATATCCATCTCTAATATCAGTCAAAGATAGGTATATCGATGGACAAGCTCTAGTAGAATATTATAATCCATTCTTCCTCTTTCTAAATGATTTTTGAATTGTTTTACATTTCATAAACCAGGATGCCAAATGTTCCAGATGATTGATTCAATATACAGAATGAAATTTTTTAAATGACCAGTATGGTTATTTTACTTGACTATGAAAATTTTTCTAAGGTTTTTTCTTCTCTTTCAGAAAGAAGAAAAAGGGAAGGGAGAAAAAACAAATGCTTGTGAATTGACAAAAGCAAAATTTAGTTAATATGACCAGCACAGTGTTTTTATTGAGATATTTTTTTAAAATGATAATGGAAAATACTTGGAGAATTTTTTGAAATAGAATAATTTCTTCCAATTTTTAAATTAACGTTAATTTATTAAAGCTTTTTATTTTAAAATATATGGTTACTAGCTTCCTCTGCAAAACAGGAATAGGTATAAATGGGCTGCAAACAGCAGGGAAGTATGGGAGTGCTCTAGGAAAAAGTTCTCCCTCCTCCTACTGGAAGTGATTCAGACTTGGTTAGCATGGGCTGAGCTGTGGAAGTGCCCAGTGAAGAACCCCGCTGTGTGGATTAGCAACTGCCCTGAGGCTAGAGGCTGAGCAGTGAAAGTGTCACTACCCCAGGCCAAAACCCACCATGGGGCTTTGGATATTAGCAGCTGACCAGTGAATAGGCTCGCAGAGACTCAAAATGTCTCTTGTGAGTTTTACCAATCAAGCGCTATTTTTGAGGCTGATTTTAATAATTGGTTGTGAGGTCATGAGAGGAGCTTAGAAAACACCTTTGCCTGCTCCACCATCTTGGCTCTGCCCTCCCTCAGTATTGTGATTTTGATGACCACCTTCCTCTAAGAGTCCTCCCCCTTTAGGGTCCCTCCCCCTTTTTTATGCTTTTCCCCTGATTCTTGTGTTTTCCCTTCTATTAGCCTTTCCCTTTCTTTTTCCCTCCTACTTCCCTATAAGGTAAGACAAGTTTCTTTATGATACCAAATATGTCTGATATTCTTTCTTACAGCCAAATCCGATGAGAGTAAGATTCACAAAATGCTCATCTCCCTCCTGTCTTTCCCTCAATGATAATAGGTTTTCTTTGCCTTTTCATGGGATGTAATTTTCCTTATTTTACTTCCTTTTTCCTCTTCTTCCAGTATGATCCCCTTTCCACCTCTAGTTTCTTTTTCACATTATCATAATAAAATTAAATTAAACCTGCATTATCTAAGCATACCCATAACAGAAATATAAGTCTCAAGATTTCTTTCATTTTTACCTTTTTATGCTTCTTTTGAGTTCTATGTTTGGAGATCAAATTTTTTGTTCAGTTCTGGTCTTTTCATTACAAATAGAATTCAAATACAAATACAAATATTTTTTGAATACAAATATTCATTTACAAATATAGGTGAAATTTGCCTACATTATTGAATGCCCTTCTTCTTCCTTGAAAGAAGAATGCTCATTGTAGCTGGATACCTTATTCTTGGCTGTAATCTAAGTTCCTTTGCCTTTCAGAATATCAGATTCCAGGCCATTAATCTTTTAAGGTGGAAGTTGCTAGGTTCTGGGTCATTCTAATTGTGGCACCTGCCTACTTACATTGTTTCTTTCTGACTGCTTGCAATATCTTTTCTTTGGTATGATAGTTCTGAAGTTTAGTGATGATATTCCTTGGAGTTTTCATTTGGCGGTCTCCTTCAGGAGGTGATCAGTGGATTCTTTCAATGGCTATTCTACTTTCTCATTCTAAAATATCAGGGGAGTTTTTTCTTTTATGATTTCCTATAAGATAATATCTAGATTCTTTTTTCATCATGGCTTTCAGGAATCCAAGTAATCCTTAGATTGTTTCTTCTTTTTCTATTTTCCAGGTCAGTTGTTTTTCCTAGTAGATATTTTATATTTTCTTCAATTTTTTCACTTTTTTTGTTTTTGTTTGACTGATTCTTGATATCTTATTGAGTCATTCACTTTCATTTGCTCAGTTGTAATTTTTAGGTTATTTTCTTCAGTTACATTTTTAGCTCCTTTTGCAATTGACAAATTAAATTTTTTGTTCATTGTATTCTTTTGTCCATTTTTTCCATTCCTTTTTGCATTGATGTCATTTCATTTCCCAATTTTTCTTGTAACTCTCTTTTAAGATCTTTTATGCAATCTTTGAACAAAGCCTTGAGAATTGAGGTACAGCTCATGTCTCTCTTTGGGGCTTCTTCTGGAGTTGCTTTGCCTTTTGGAACCTCAGCATTTGAGATCTGTTCTCTCTTTCCATAAAAGCTGTCTATGGTGAGAGGGTTTTTTGTTTGCTTGTTTGTTTTTTTATGGCTTGAAGTCTGTTCAATGCAAAGGAGCAACAGCTGCTTTCATTTGCCCTAGGGAAGATCTGCTGATTAATTTCCAGTGCTAGGTAATAGTGACTAGGTCCAGGATCTTCTGGGGCTCAGTGGTTTACAATTTGTCTTTTACAAAAGGCAAATAAGCCAAACTACATGGTTGCAACCAGGACAGAGTGGCCAAAGAGGCTCACAGAAGATTCCAAGGTGCATGGAAGCTACAATGCTCTGGCTTTCCTCCACTCCACCTTCTTGGCCTACCCTCCCTATGCTGAGGTCTGGGTTTGGCAGACTGTTCCCTTGCCTAATTGAAACAGACCTGTTCTGAAGTTCTTCCAAGGTATCTTCTTATAGAAATGTGTTGTACTCCAAATTTTTGTGGACACTTTGACTTCAAAACCAGTTTAAAGGCTTAATCTGCTGTTGGTTTGAGAGAAAGTTAGAGGAGATTACAGAAAGTTGTGTCTGTTCTTTGCCATCTTGACTCCACCCCTGTAAATTTTCGTTAAATGTTAAAGCTCTTTCTTTTTTTGCTAAGAAATAAGAGAAAGAGAGACCTGTGTTTGGAACCTGTCTCAGAGACCCAGATATCTGTGTGACCATGGACACTAAGACAAACTCTATTGGGCTCAGGTATTAGTTTCTATAAAAATAAAAATAACAACATCTACCCCACAATGTTGTTGTGAAGACAAAAGAAGACAACATCTATAAAGGGCTTTGAAAACTTTAAAGTGCCTTATGAACGCTAACTATTGCTGTTTGTTGTTGTTATTGTGAATGTTATGCTACACTCAGAAATATACTCAATGATTGGAAAACCCAAGCCCTTACAGGGAACTGACAGATGATCAGAAGGCTCAATTCTGTTCTTTACTTCATCATAATTCATTCTTAAGTCTTTACAATTTCCACAACAATGTCTATTCTCTTCCCCACAAAAGTACCCATCACCCCTCCAACTCCTGTTGCTATTCAGTTTTCTGTTCTTTGCTCTCATGTTTTTATATAGAGTTTTCTGCACAAAAATGGTGCAGTGCTTTACTATTTACTTCTCTGAACTATTTTACAGATAAGAAAACTGAAGCACACAATGTTAAGTGGCTTACCTAGGCCATATAATTAAGAAGGTTCTGAAGACAGATTTGGACTCAGGAAATGAACCTTACTGAACCTAACCAGAGCACTTTATCTTACTGCCCAACTTCTTTGCCTTCTCCCGTTTAAATATATACTATTTAAGAATAAGGGTTATCTAGGGAATGAAGGAGTCCTACCAAATTCCTTCTATGACACAGACATGGTACTGATACCTAAACCAGGTAGGCTGAAAACAGAGAAAGAAAATTATAGACCAATCTCCCTAATGAATATTGATGCTAAAATCTTAAATAAGATATTAGCAAAAAGACTACAGAAAATCATCTCCAAGATAATACACTATGATCAAGTAGGATTTATACCAGGAATGCAGGGCTGGTTCAATATTAGGAAAACTATCAATATAATTGGCCATGTTAATAACCAAATTAACAAAAACCATATGATCATCTCAATAGATGCAGAAAAAGCATTTGATAAAATCCAACATCCATTCCTATTAAAAACACTTGAGAGTATAGGAATAAATGGACTTTTCCTTAAAATAATCAGCAGCATCTATTTAAAACCATCAGTAAGCATCATATGTAATGGAGACAAACTGCAACCATTCCCAATAAGATCTGGAGTGAAACAAGGTTGCCCACTATCACCGTTACTATTTAATATTGTATTAGAAACGCTAGCTATAGCAATAAGAGCTGAGAAAGAGATTAAAGGAATAAGAATAGGCAATGAGGAAGCCAAATTATCACTCTTTGCCGATGACATGATGGTATACTTAGAGAACCCCAGAGATTCTGCTAAAAAGTTATTAGAAATAATCCACAACTTTAGCAAAGTTGCTGGTTATAAAATAAACCCACATAAGTCATCAGCATTCTTATATATCACTAACAAAATCCAACAGTCAGAGTTACAAAGAGAAATTCCATTTAAAGTAACTACTGATAATATAAAATATTTAGGAATCTATCTGCCAAGGGAAAATCAGAAACTTTATGAGCAAAATTACAGACCACTTTTCACACAAATTAAGTCTGATCTAACCAATTGGAAAAATATTAAATGCTCTTGGATAGGGCGAGCAAATATACTAAAGATGACAATATTACCTAAACTAATCTATTTATTTAGCGCTATACCAATCAGACTCCCAAAAAACTATTTTAATGACCTAGAAAAAATAACAACAAAGTTCATATGGAAAACAAAAGGTCAAGAATTTCAAGGGAATTAATGAAAAAAAAATCAAATGATGGTGGCTTAGCTGTACCAGATCTAAAACTATATTATAGAGCAGCAGTTACCAAAACTATTTGGTATTGGCTAAGGAATAGATTAGTTGATCAGTGGAATAGATTAGGTTCAAGGGATAAAACAGTCAACAAATATAGCAACCTAGTCTTTGACAAACCCAAAGATCCCAGCTTTTGGGATAAGAACTTACTGTTTGATAAAAATTGCTGGGAAAATTGGAAACTAATATGGCAGAAACTAGGCATTGATCCATACTTAACGTCGTACACCAAGATAAGGTCAAAATGGGTTCATGACCTAGGCATAAAGAATGAAATTATTAATAAATTAGAGGAACATAGGATAGTTTACCTCTCAGACCTGTGGAAGGGGAAGGTTTTTATGAACAAAGCAGAACTAGAGATCATTACTGATCACAAAATAGAAAATTTCGATTATACCAAACTGAAAAGTTTTTGTACAAACAAAACTAATGCAGACAAGATTAGAAGGGAAGCAATAAACTGGGAAAATATTTTTACAGTCAAAGGTTCTGATAAAGGCCTCATTTCCAAAATATATAGAGAATTAACTCTAATTTATAAAAAATCAAGCCATTCTCTAATTGAAAAATGGTCAAAGGATATGAACAGACAATTCTCAGATGAAGAAATTGAAACTATTTCTAGTCATATGAAAAGATGCTCCAAGTCATTATTAATCAGAGAAATGCAAATTAAGACAACTCTAAGATACCACTACACACCTGTCAGATTGGCTAAAATGACAGGAAAAAATAATGATGATTGTTGGAGGGGATGTGGGAAAACTGGGACATTGATTCATTGTTGGTGGAGTTGTGAACAAATCCAACCATTTTGGAGAGTAGTTTGGAACTATGCTCAAAAAGTTATCAAACTGTGCATACCCTTTGATCCAGCAGTGTTACTACTGGGATTATATCCCAAAGAGATTATAAAGAAGGGAAGGGACCTGTATGTGCACGAATGTTTGTGGCAGCCCTTTTTGTAGTGGCTAGAAACTGGAAACTGAATGGATGTCCATCAGTTGGAGAATGGCTGAATAAATTGTGGTATATGAAAATTATGGAACATTACTGTTCTGTAAGAAATGACCAACAGGATGATTTCAGAAAGGCCTAGAGAGACTTACACGAACTGATGCTGAGTGAAATGAGCAGGACCAGGAGATCATTATATACTTCAACAACAATACTAGATGATGACCAGTTCTGATGGATCAGGCCATCCTCAGCAACGAGATCAACCAAATCATTTCTAATGGAGCAGTAATGAACTGAACTAGCTATACCCAGAAAAAGAACTCTGGGAGATGACTAAAAACCATTACATTGAATTCCCAATCCCTATATTTATGCACACCTGCATCTTTGGTTTCCTTCACAAGCTAATTGTACAATAATTCAGAGTCTGATTCTTTTTGTACAGCAAAATAATGTTTTGGTCATGTATACTTATTGTGTATCTAAGTTATATTTTAATATATTTAACATCTACTGGTCATCCTGCCATTTAGGGAGGGGTGGGGGAAGAGGTGAAAATTGGAACAAGAGGTTTGGCAATTGTTAATGCTGTAAAGTTACCCATGTATATATCCTGTAAATAAAAGGCTATTAAATAAAAAAAAAAAAAGAGAGAAATTGTCACCAAATTGTAGTTGATCTACTTTTTAAAAATCTATAAAATCATAACCTAGAGCTATATAAATATAGTTTTTTTTACCTAAATTTCAGATTCAAATAAAAATTTAAGATATTAAATATAAAAAAAAAGAATAAGGGTTATCTTGTGGGATTTATTTCTGTTTTGTTGTATTTTTGTGTCACAGCTCAACTATTTTTATAATAGCTTTTTACTTTTCAAAATAAATGCAAAGGTAGTTTTCAACATTCACCCTCGTAAAAGCTTGTGTTCCCTAATTTTCTCTCCTTCCACCCTCCCCTCTTCCCTAGACAGCAAGCAATCCAATATAGGTTAAATGTATGCAATTCCTCCAAACATATTTCAACATTTATCATGCTGCAAAAGAAAAATCATATCAAAAAGGGAAAAAAAGCAAGAAAACAACAACAAAAATGGTATAAATATTATGCTGTGATCCACATTCAGCCCCCATAGTGCTCTCTCTCTGAATGCAGATTGTTCTCTCTATCATAAATCTGTTGGAATTGGCCCAGATCACCTCACTGTTGAAAAGAGCCAAGTCCATCACAGTTGATCATCACATAATTTTGTTGTTGCTGTGTTATTCTTACTTTAACTTAGCATCAGTTCATGTAAGTCTTTCTAGGCCTTTCTGAAATCATACTGCTGATTGTTTCTTATAGAATAATAATATTTTGTTACTTTCATATATTATAATTTATTCAGCCATTCCCCAACTGATGGGCATCCATTCAGTTTCTCATTCCTTAACAGTACAAAAAGGGGATAGCCTCAACTCTGGCATAAATATTCCAGTACTTTATCTTCTGTATATTTGTCTCAATCCCCCACTTCTAAGCATTTTCACAGGCTGTCCTACATACCTGGAATTCTTTCCTTCTTACTCTCTTCCTCTTGGCATCTTTGGCTTCCTTCAAATTCCAGCAAAAGTCCCACCTTCTGCAGGAAGCCTTTTATGGTAACATATAAGAGTAGTGTTTTTTCTGCTGTTGATCATTTCCAATTTATCACACGTATATTTTGCTTGTACATAGTTATTTGCATAGTGTTTTCCTACCATGAGGTCCATGAGAGCAAAGATTGTCTTTGGTTTTTCATTGTAGTCACAGAATTAAGCAAAGTGCTTGGCAAATAGTAACTGCTTAATAGATATATATGGCTATTTATTACCTTTTTGTTACCATTATTGTTATTGATCATGAGGAGAAGAATAATACAGAAAAACTTTTTTTTGGGGGGGGGAATGAGAAGAAAGTGTATAAAGGAAAAAAAGCATATTAGGAAACTATTGCAATTTTCGAAGTAATAGATGACGCAAGTCAAACTGATTGGATATGGAGATTGGAAGTAATGGGGAAGCACAATTCAATTAAATTTGATATTATACTATTAGAACTAAAAAGACCTTAGAAAAAATTTATCCCCCAATTTCCTCATTTTACAAAAGAAAGAATACTTGGAAAGAAAGGTTAAATGACTTTTACATGGCTAGTCAAGGATGTAACTAGAAGAGACAGGATACAAACAGGTTTCTCAATGTATATTCAGAGCTTTCTCTATCATCCCAACACCCTCATTTTCTTTATAAAATCTTTGTTAGCAACCTTTTAATATATTCAATTATGATTTTGTAATTGAAGTAATTGATTTGTCATTCAACTATAAGAATCAAAATCACATAGGGCTTTAGGAAAGAATAAAAAAAAAAACTCCATTTATAAAAACATTCAAAGTAACAATGACTGAAAAAACAAAACAAAACAAAAAAAGAATTCCAAAGAGAAAAGGGCAATGATTAAAGGCAATAATGATGGCTTACTTTGGCTGTCCATACTTACTTGTCCTGTCTTTTGTTCTCCATTAATATTGTAGCAGGTTCAAGAAGGATCAGAGTTGCTAGTAACAGGTTAACAATCTCCAACAGAGAAAAAAAAAATCTGTTCAGCTGTCAGGTCCATAACAGCAGGTTTGAGGTTAACTTGTTGCCATGTTTCATAACATCTTCTTTCCTCCCACTAAGCCACAGACAGACAGCTGACTACACTCAAAGACATTGTTTTCTTCACAATGAAAAGCAATTGCCAGAGTTCTCACAGGAAGACTCCAATTACCTAGAAACATCAAAAAATATTCTACCCAGACATATGTACTGCACAAACCTTTTCCAAACTGAGTTTTAAGCATCAATGTATTAAAGGTGAATATACCAAAACAAATTAACCTATGTATTAAAGAGAAGCGAAAATGTACTGAAAACATAGAGTGAATTTTCAATATGGGTAAATTAAATTGCAAGAAGTAAATTTGAATAATTGAGAAATAAGCTAAAAAGAGAGCTGAGTTTGGAATACAATATGTTTTCTTCTGGTCTATATGGTTCTGAATTCTTTCATCTCTGCTGGTAACACAATTTTTTTTTATCATTTCATGGCTTAGTGAAATACCAAGATAGTTGTATGATTCCTAATTATTGATAGTGATAACCAAGAGCAAAAGTATGAATTCTAAGCTATCCTTAAAATATTACAAATTTACAAATTTCTAATCCATCATCTAGTACCCTGTCAGAAATTCCAATTTGAGCATGTCTAATCACTGTAAATAATAATGGGATTAGAGAAAAATAGATGGAAGGACACCTCAGATTTTAGCTAGTCCTGAAACTCAATTTTATAGATGGGGAAAAAAGATCCAGGAAATGGCTTGTCCAAGATTACAAAGAACATTTGTCACAGAGGTAACATATGAACCTAGGTCCTGAACTTCAAAAGTAAGCACTTTTCCAAGTGTGCCATATTGTCTTCAGTGCATTTATTCTAATAATTATTCTTGAATCACTATGAAGTTCCAGATTATGGTATTCCTAATTCTCATACCCAAAGAGTATTACCAAAAAATCTTGGTACATGTGAAGGCTAGGTGGGCTATATTAGTCATTTAAAAAAAAACCCTTCTGCAAGAGGAGAGGTGTCTCATTTGTAGTCATAAATAGAACCTGAACTACGTGCTATGTACTGTACAAAGGACAAATGACTGGAAAGGCATCTTAACTTAAGGAGAGGAAGATAACAGTATACTTTCTTAAGGTATGAAGAAAGATACTGTAAACTTCTAAAACTGTAGACTATAAAACAAGATGAACAGATTATCTCAGTCATGATCTAGTTCTGCTTATTTTAACATATTGCACTTAATATCCAAAAGAAGAAATGAAGTTACAACTAAATGAGGGAAGAAAAATAACAGTAGCTAATAATAGTATTTACATTTAAGGTGTCAAAAGCATTTTACATGAACTAGCTCATTTGATCTTCCCAGTGCCTTTTTAGGTAGATACAAATGGAATCTCAATTTTACAGATGAGGAAACTGAGGCTGCAAGATATTAAGTGGCATGTTCAAGGTCACACAGATAATGAGGTCAGATTTAAATTCAGCTCTTCCTTACCCCAAAACGCACTCTTTGAACTTTTCCATTTACATATAAGAATGACTCTTTAAAGACAGATTTTAAAGAAGGCTTTGAATGAGAAGATTTTCTTATATAACCAAGTACTACAGAAAACAACATCTCATGAAATAGAAGGTCAATGGGTATTCTAATACTAACAATTAGTCTTTGCAAAAAGAATTCCCTGAAATTTGCAGTGTGAGTACTTATATTGTTGAAGGAGAAGTGGTAGACAACTTATATAAAGAACAAGATTTGACCTTAGAGATCAAATTGATATGTCTTCTGATTCTTGGTGAATTCAGTGGTAAGTAAAGGTAAACATGGGGAGAAATAGATGGAAAAGTACAACCCAGGAAAAAGAAACAGAGGTTTAAGACTTGCCAGTTTAATTATTTAAAAAAAAAAAGCTTTGATAATATACAGCTTTAAAAAAAAAGATTGGTATACATTGGACATGGTAAAAACCAATTGGAAATAAAAGATGAAATGAGTATATGTTTTAAAAGCTAAGATTGGTACTTGATGTGGGAGTTATCCCTGAGACAACACTGTTGCCTCCTAGCCCACAGGAACAGTAACTCAAGACTTGAAAATGATTGTCATAATCCAGCTCACTTGTAGAGTATAACACCTGCCTTTAGTCCAGCATGTTAAGCCCTTCTTCTTGGCTTGGGAGGGAGGGGAGGGAAGAAAGCTTCCCTTTGCAAACACCATTTTCCTCACATTGAAATTAATCAAACTTCTATTCATGTCCTGATTTTTCTGTCCCTAGCCTGCTCTGTTTGTTTGCTCTGGCCACTCATAGGTAAGAGACTATTTCTAGTCCTGTTGACAATTATAACAATTACATCCACATGTTTGATCAATATATAAAAAAAAATCCACAATGGAGTCTAAAAGAGCTCAGAAAGCACTTAAGTCAGCAAATTTGTGATTTATTGCCCAGGAAAAGATGACTTACCCAAGCAACAATAGACGATGATAAAAATGCATTTGGAAATATTTTTATGAAGAATGATCATGGATAATTATAAAATTGTTACTTTCATAAAGCAGACAGAGTAAATCAGTGGAGAATTTTTGTTTTTGTTTTTTTAATGTCAAGAATATATTCAAGTAAAAAAAAAGAACATTCAAGAAAGAAAATGGGGGAGGAGAGAACACAGATGAAAAAAAATTTTTTTTTATTTTAACAAACTGGTTTTTCCATCAAATATGGTAGAACCACCACACTTAGAGCCTGACTATCCAAATCTCTGTTTATGAAAGAAATAGAAATGGTACTAAGTGAAAAGCAGCTAGATTTGACCAAGTAAAACTTATCTATATTATCTATATTATTTATATAATGTATAATTGTGAAATCATTGAGATACTGATGTACACGGTTTCTGAAGGAGGAAAATATAGCAGAGATGTGTGTATGTGAACATTGAATCTTCTAATATAGAAATTAAAAATAAAAAATATCACCAAGACAAAATAAATAACTATACCTGAATAGAGAGTGAGTCAGGTAACATAAGATTTTCCAAATATCAATGGAATTGGCTGGATTATATCCTTAATATTTCACAATTAATTGAAAAATATAGAAAACATGAAATATGAATTCTCATGGTTATTTTTATTGGTTGTGTAATTCAATTTGGTAGAACAAAAAATATGTTATACACTCTTTTTCAGTGTGAGATCTCCCATAATTACATAAAAGACATCAAGGATTTCTTGGAATAAATAATGCCATTATTATAATCTTGTTCAATGATCCTTTAATAATAGCCATCAGATGACATAAACAGGGAGATGTATTTTTTTTTGGCTGAGGTAATTGGGGTTAAGTGACTTGCCCAGGGTCACAGGAAGTGTGCTCCTGACTTCAGGGCTGGTGCTCTAACCACTGTGCCACCTAGCTGCCCAAAGAGATATATTTTCCAGTATGATAAAGAGAATACAGTATAGTATCCAGGTCAAAGAAGAATTTCCCGTGTATAGTGAGTTACTATTTTTGGATAGCACAATATTAATTACATAAAGCTCTAAGGTATTTGACAGTTTCCTTAAAAATGTCAATAATCACTCACAAAAGTTTGACCTGTTCTTTTACACAGAAAAGTGATAATTAAACAATCTACAAATCTTTATTAAGATTCTACTATATGCCATATACTGTGCTAAATGAAAACCAAGTGGATAGAAATATAAAAGTAGGATTTTATTGATTAGGTGATAGCATTATCAGATCTGCAGTTTACAAAGATGACTTTAACAGGTAAGTAAAGTGTGAACTAGAGAGGAGGAGGGACTTGAGTCCCATAGACAAACAAAAAGCCTACTGCATGAACATGAAACAGACCTTGTCCAGCAGTATAAATGGATAAAAATGGAAGGAAAAAATCTATCCCCTATCCTTAAGAAACCCATATTATAATGGTAGAGACACAATACAAACAAAATTAAATTGAAGATTGATAATGTCAATGGAAGGTAATTTCAGAAGAAAGCACTAACAGCAAAGGTAATTAAACTCAGGTCCTCCTGACTTCAGGACTCATACTCTGCCCACTCTTTATCCATCTAGGTAACTCTGAAAGTTATATCAGATTTTTTTTCTGGCAAGGCAAGTGCGGTTAAGTGAATTGCCCAGGATCAATCATACAGCTAGGAAGTGTTAAGTGTCTGAGATTGGATTTCAAGTCAAGTCAGGACCATGCCCTATCCACTGTGCCATCTAGTTGCCCCAGGGGGGACATAATTGAGAAAGGATTGTTGTAGAAGGTATGTATATATATATATATACAGACTGTATATGTATGCGTTTATGTGTATATGAAAAATAACATGAAGATAGGAAAAAACAGGATGCAACAACAGATTAGCTATGTTGAATGGGGTGGTAAAGATAATAGCAAGGTTTTAAGAATGAAGACTGTATAGTGGGGTCTTCAATACTAATTAGAAAGTTTATAAGAAAGGAGGTTTTGGAGGCAAAGATAATGAATAATGTTTTGTAAAGGTTGAATTTGATATGCTCTTTCAAGATTCTAAAAGTCAATTTATGATATCAAGCTGGAGCTCAAAAGAGAAAACAAAGTTGGATAAATAGATCTGAGAATTATCTACACAGAGATGTTAAATGGACTCATGAGGACATGATAGCAGAAGGCAAAATACTTATACAAAGGGAGAGAAGAGCATATGTGACAGAATTCTGAAAATAAGCAAGTTTAGTAAGAATGATCTGTATGCCGATTCAGCAATAGAAACTGAAAAATGGTGAGACTGTAATGATCCTCTGCTAAAAAAAAAAAAAGAACCAGGACAGAGAAGTATTATAAAAACTAAGAAAGCAGAATGTATAAGAAAAGAGTGATCAATAAAAGGTCAAAAAAGGATAAGAATTGAAAAAAGGTATTTATGATTTAAGAATGAAGAGATCATTAGAAACTTTGGAATGATCACTTTCAGTTGAATGATGAGGTTGGAAATCACATCACATTTAAGTTTATAATTAAGTGAGAGAAGTAGAAGTATCTAGTTCTGATAACTCGGTGTTAAAGAAATTAGCTGATAAAGGGAGGAGAGATATAAAATGATAGATAACAGGAAAGTAAGAACACATGAGGATTTTTAAGAATGGAGGAGACATAAGTATGTTTGTAGGCAGCAGAGAAAGAGCTAGTAGAGAGAGACTGAAAATTAAAGAAGTGGGAATCATTGTGGGAGTAATATATACAGGAATAATCCCATGGGATCACCTTTGAAAAGATGTTTGTTTCTACCTGTGATGCAAAAAAGGACAGTTATTCTTGTAATGCAAGGGTAAAAATGAGATAGTAGGGAGAAAATATTTGAGTGATGTGAAATGTGGAAGAGGAGAAAAAAAGGAGCTTTTGGTCTCATCTGATAAGGCATGGTAAAACATGCATTGGAGCAATGAGAAGGGATACCAAAACTCCAAACAGAACTTGTAATCGATGGAAAATTAAAATAATTAGGGAAATATATTAAAAATGTTTGCTACAACTGTGTCCTCAACATGAATGGCCTACTAAGATTATATATCTTATATACCACAAATTTGTAACAAATCCATTCAGAATGGATTTTTCATAAGTTTATATTGATTTTTTCCATATCATCACAGTTTCCTGCAGTGTTCTTCCCTTTCCTATTCCCAGAGAATTATCCCTTATAAGATTTTTAAAGACAACAGGAAAGGAAAAGGAAACAAATTGGTACAAATAATCAATACTTTTCTATTAAAGCTTTTTATTTACAAAACATATGCATGGGTAATTTTTCAACATTGATCCTTATGAAACTCTCCCAAATTTTTCCCTCCTTCCTTCCACACCCTCCCCTAGATGGCAGGTAGTCTAACACATGTTAAATATGTTAAATCCAATATATTTACACATATTTATATAGTTATCTTGCTGCACAAGAAATATTGGATCAATAAGGAAAAAAATGTGAGAAAGAAAACAAAATGCAAGCAAACATCAACAGAAAGAGTGAAAATGCTATGTTATGGTCCACACTCACTACCCACAGTCCTCTCTCTGCATGTACATGGCTCTCTTCATTATTGAACAAATGGAACTGGTTTGAATCATATCATTCTTGAAGAGAGCCATGTCCATCAGAATTAAAGGATCAATACTTAAAAAAAGACCTCAAAGCACATATAATGCATAACATCTGTGGACATCCCATTTCCACAAAGGGATACATTGAGTGCATCTTCTTTTATTACCTCTGGATACCTTTCCATACATGGATTCATCACATTCATCATTTTTGTAGCTCAGTATTATTCTATTATATTCATGTACCATAATTTGTTTGGCTATTCTTCCAATCAAAGGAATTTTATTGAGTTGCAGAAGAAGAAGCAATTCTAAAATCCTATTTTTCAAGGATTTGATTTCCTTATCCACTTTGTCTTTAAATTAGTGGGATGACTTCTCCAGACTGTCTTGCCAAGCTTCCCTCTCCTTTTCCCATTTTTCTTCTAGCTCTCTTGTGAGAGCCTTTTAAATTTTTTCTATGAGGTTCATCTGTGCTGAGAATCAGATGATCTCCTCCTTTTGGGATTCACCTGGAGACAGTCTGTTTTTAGTCTCCTCAGGGTTTAAAGTCTGCTCTCTATCCATGTAGAAGCTGTCAATCATTAAGGTCCTTTTCATTTTTTTTGCTCATTTTGTCAGAGAAGAATCAGAGACAGACTAGCAAAGAGAAAAAGAAAAAAAAAACCAAATGGAATCTGCTTTTTTGGGGGGAGGGACTGAGTGGTGTTACCGAACTTCCTCTACAGACTGCGGGGGGCAGCAGCGAGGCACTAGCAGGACTGTGCTGGGCCTGCGCTCTGAGACTCTGAGAGTATGCTGAGATGCTGTGGGGGAGGGGTGTCCAGGTCCCGAGAAACTCCAGCTGTTTGGGGTTGTATTCTTCACCCCCAGTGTTTTTAGCTTCTCTGCTGGACTACTAACTTGCTGTATGGCTCTTAATTTAGTCAGTGGCCTAACTAAAGGACTTGTAGGCAACATTGAACAACTAGGAGCCTAACAATTCTAACACTGATGTTAGATAAACTTCCAGATATTCCAGATAAATTTCCAGATAAACTTTAAGAATTCAACAGTTGCTTTGCCATATTATATGATCTAACAAAAGAATGCCTTTACCATGTCAACATTTAGGAACCAACCTAAATCCAGAATCTATTTCAGCCTGTAACAATGCACATGGGCATTTGGAGAAATCTCAATTCAAATAGGAAGATGCAGCCTTATATTTCAATGGTGTTGCACCAGCTTGTAGAAATTATTAACAGACTTAACACATTAAGGATATTGTTAGAGAACACAATAATAATTGGTGCTTTTGTTTGTCCTCAAGAAGTGGCCATCATGTAACCACAGTTTATAAGACCCTGATGTGCCTCTCTGAGGAATATAAGGAATAATGAGAAAAAAGGTGGCAGTGTTGTATGGAATTGGTGAGCACTGAAATGGAATAATCCAAGATTTCATATTTTCTGTGATGCTATTTTATTGTATATTAGTCCAAAAGATGATCTGACAGACATATTCTAAGAAAAAAATTGGAGATTTTTCTCTGACCAGGTTCCTCTTTCTTTAAATGGGTATTTAGCAGTTTAAATTTGGAGCTTAATTTCATGCAATTAGTCTTCATTCCCATGATTAGGGTATCTTCAATTTTGGGAGCCTTTGAGGGATCCTCTGTATGCATGGAAAATGTTACACTTTATAGGGGAAAAGGGTAAACCAGTAGGGAATACAGTACAATCTCAGCCCTACTGGGAAGAGTAAGAAAAGGAATTCTTGCTGTCATTGTATTAAGTCAATGTTGGGAAATGTTTCAACATCTGGAGCCTTTATAGGTGTAAATCTGTCTCCTATTACAACTCCACATGTGAAGAAGCAAAAAAAGAGAGAATCTATTCACAAAACAGCACATTCTGAAATATTATGGGGGAATTGAATCAAAACAAGAACCATATAATTGAACCATAGGGATAAGAGAGGAAAAATGCTTCAGCATACAATATAGGAAACAAGAATGGAAGTTATAAATGGCAAAGAAGCTTTTAATTTTTTTTAATTTAATATGAGGGTTTTCTACATAATTTTCCCAATTGATAGGATTTCTAGTTATTTGCATGTTAATGAAGAACTACACAAATAGAGGTAGTACAATTAAAATGGAAGCAGGTTTCTGTGAATTCCAATTTAGGTACCCCAAAAGAGATTGGAAAAAAACAAGACAAATTCAAACAATATGAAGTGCTAAATGAGTCTCTCTTTTCAATTTTTTGGGGAATATTCAGGGGAATAATGAGGGAAGATCATATCAAACTAAAATTGATATCTTAAGTTTATATTTAAAACATTAATATAGTGAATATAATTTGATGGTTGTACTTCATTAGCTTTAATTTTTAGACCAAGTCATTATTAATGTGTAGTTTAAGGTTCAGGCATACATTCTAGCTCATAGTGATTGAAAGTAATTTAAATTAGTGGTTTTGCATCACTTAAATGAGACTGGTATTCATTTACCTTTGTAGCGCCAGTTTTTATTACAGCTCATCAATTCAATATAGCCCTACATTAAACTCCTTTAGGATTCTATGGATTTTACTTTTATTAAGACTATACAAATAGAGCACCATAGTGTACAATTGGACCTTGAAATATCTTTTTTAAGATCTGTTAGGAATAAAATTGATGTTGTATTGTGTGTAACCTGCACAAGGTAGAAAGCTAATATAGTTGTGCAAAACCTTTACTTCTGAGCTATCAGTGCAATGTGCTTTCTGCATGATCATATAGTATTAGTGATTTTATCAAAATTTTGTTTCTCAATCTTATTTCATGGTAAAAGATCTCTAACACTGCATAAATGCTAGTTGATATATCAAGAAAATTATAGAAGTAGATGACATGATGGCTATATTTCAGTATTTATTCCCACTCACATATATCTTCTAAGCTTTCTTTTTTGTTGTTCAAAGGATGATTTTTAAAGAGATGTTTAAGTTATGGACACAATGCAGCATCTCTGAACTGAATGATATATGTTGGTTGGTGGCCCTCTGTGCCCTAGATACATGTATAAGGGGATGAGTTAAAAGCAACAGGGTGAAAGATGGTTTGAGGCCTCTTAATTTCATTTTTTTAACTTATCCATTTTCTTTACTTACATGCATTCTTGTAAAGAAATCCTTATTATGTTTTTTTTTTTTACAATGGACTTCTGGTTTGATTCTAATTCCTTCCTATCACAAAAAAAATGCTGTTATAAATATTTTGTGTATCTGGAGAGTTTATTTTTGATCAATGGCTTTCTTAAGGTATAAGTCCAAAAAGGGAGTCTCTTTCAAAGGATATGCTCATTTTAGTTACTTTATTTGCACAATTGCTTTCCAAAATATTTATACCATTTAAAAGTTTCACCACCAATGTTTAAATGTGTCTCTCACTGCACAGTGCCTCCATCACTGATTATTGACCAAAATAATAATATTAATTTTTCAATTTTCAGGATATAAGATGAAATAGCAGGTTGATTTTTATTTGGATTTCTCTTATTGTCAGTGATTTGGAGGATTCTTTCGTGTAGTTGTTTTTTGAAAAATGTTACTTTTTCCAACTCAATTTAGCAGCATGTGAATTGATGTAAAGGTGGCAGATGTTGCAAATAATCCAAGGTTGGAGCTTAGCAAAGCAAGATTGAAAGGATGAAGAAAGAAGAATAGAATAAAGGGAGTTTTCAAATATTTGTATGACAAGATGAGAAGATATATTGGTCACATGGAAAGTTTGCAAAATGACAAATAGACAATAAGAATGTTCCATTCACATCCTCATGATGTCAAGAGAAAGTGAGGAATATCTATCTTAAATTGGATAAACTCACTGTGAAAAACCTTTGGGGACAACATAGACAATAAAATCACATAATATTCAGACATGGATGCATTAACATGCATTAACATGATTATTTTTTAACTGTGTGCTAAACTCTAGTGTTGTTATTGTCATTTTTATATGTTCCACTAAAATTCTTCAAATGTTACAAAGCTGAGCTATTATTAGTATCTTCTGGATTTGTCATTCTGATGCATAGCTCTAATAACCCATTTTTCTTTGCTGCCTCTATGATTTCTTAAGGTACAGAAGACTCCCTGGTAAATATATTAGCTTTGTACCCCGTCTTAAGATCCTATTCAGTATTGGGACCTGCAAATGTGCTTGTTTTTCCCTTCTTAGACTTATAATAAGCTAGGAACAAAGACACCTAAGCTTATCTATGCTCATACACTTCACATTTTATATATTTAGAATAGCACATCACTCAATATTCCAAAGCTATTTTAACACTAACCTTTTGCTACTTTGACTTAGAGATTTTAACCCCTTCATCTCCAGTTCCTCCTCTGGTACTATTTTGTGATTAGTGAATGCTTCATCTAGTCCTGTTTCCAGCCACAATCTCCACTTCTTAATCTCATCAGTCTTGCCAGTAGTATTGCAATTACCTCTCCTCTCCATAATAGTTTGGGAAATATGGTCAAATCAACTCTCAATATTTCTAGTAGGGGTGATATGTCATATGATATAATATGATCCCATCCTAGTAACCTCTCAAACCAAAATGTCTCTCCTTTATACATTTTTCTCTGCCATTAGGAGGATACAAATATTATCTTTGCTTTTGTACTTGTATCTCCAGTACCTAGCAAAGGGTCTGACACATATCCTTAATACCTGTTTTTACACTTTAATAAATCAAGTCAATTAGTTATAATGGGACAAATGTGATCAGTGTAGACTACCACTTCACAAAATGCAGAATCAAATGATCCCTCCATTACATCAAATCTGATGAAGTTCTTTTCTGAGTTATTATTTCTGGTATTTACTGTAACTGAGATTGCTCCTCTTAACTGTAAGTAATAAAGAGCAGCTCTTTTTCTCAGAAAGTGGAAACAACTCAGCATTGTGCTGAATAAACAATCTGTAGGATATAATGTCATCATAAATACATTTAATTTAAATTACCCAAATTGATTGATTCATTCCATTTTTAATCCCTGGACCCTTTTTCTTGGGAAACATTTTATTGGAACTACACTTAAAGGATGCTTGTTATAAAGCTGCTAACCCAGAAGTGTGGGTTTACAATATTTTTATCAACTAAAAACTAAGTTTAAATAGAATATTTATGTTTATTTACAATAATACAGTCAGTCTGCCCATTGCAGTTACTGGACTCTACAATGAAAAAGATAATTCCAATGATTTGTTTTTTTTTAATACTTCAATTCAGCTGCTGTGTGTCTAATTTACCATAGTTTATTGTAAAGAAAGATTTTACAGTAAACTCTGGCTCACCTGGTATTCTATCAACCAGAATTCTATTATCCAGCATTTTTACATTTCTACAGTACAATGACAACTAAGGTTCATGATGATGAACCCATCCTTACAAAACTGATACAGTAAAGGAAAGAAAATCAGAAAAGCAAACCACACCAAAAAAATCTGAGAAATTTCAAGGTATCTGAAGAATTTCAATGACAATCTCGGTACTAGATAACAAATAATGATAAAGAAACTGAAATATTGAGTGGTTGGTTCTTATCTGAGGTTTTACCAGTGGGTAAGCAACAAAACTGAGATTTTAGACTCCAAATTCAGCATTCTTTCTATTGAAGGTAGATATGGCTATGTGGATATATCAATATATAACTCTGGTATCAAAAATAGCATATGATATTAACAAAACATTTCAAAAATAATTGAATTCCATTTGAATCATCAAAGGAAAAAAATAAAGCATTTTGATTTTATTTTTATCATATATTTATTTTCCTTATTTTCATCCTTTGAAAATGTGTAACTACATATGCAATACCCCTAAAGTAAATGACTCAGAATGGGAGAGCTGAAAGAGACTCCAGTTGTCATCCAGTTCAACTCCATCATCTTGCACCTAGAGAGCTCAGGTGACAGGTGAAAAGAATGGTAAATGGCAGAGCCAAGATTCTGCAGAATTCCCAGATAAGGCCCTTTCTATTATCTACATACTTCCTTTACTATAGCAGAATATATTTTCCTAGTTATCATTGCAGACAACTAACATTTTATTGTAGTCTAGATTATAGAAAACAGAAAAACAGAAATAAGTTGCTATGATCTCATTAATATCATTACTCAAAAGAAAATAAACCTTTGAGAATGTTGTAAAGTAGTCCTACAAAATACTTTTCTAGTAAATATTCATCAATCATTTCTAAAATAAAAGTATATATGACACACTTAAGTTTACAATGCATTGTTAGTATTTTTTCTTTGGCTTTATACAAAAATGATAAATCAAAACTAGATGTTTGGTGTATGTAGATTTCTGAAGTATAAATTTTCATACAGAATATTTAACAATTGTTTCTTGTGTCCCTGTATTCAGCCAAGCATCTTGATTTCAGCTCTATTCCCCTTTCTTCCCCACCACCTTGACTCTGATGATCATGACTTCATTCATATCCAATATATATAAATTTTACATTCTGCTTAATTTCTGAGCTGTTGCTGCTAATATGCTCTTTCATTGTTTCCAATCTGCTCCAACTGAATGTATGCAATTTCATTACTGTGCCATAGTTTACAGCTACTTCCTCACTGAGTCAGGGAAGCACGTAATCTACAGGCACATTAGAAAAACAACCCTGTTTTATAGCAAGATACTATGTTCAAAAGTGATGGCTGCTGGATGGTTTCTATGGTGTTGAACAACAACAACAATAACAATCCAGCAAAGCATATTCATAAAATAGAAAGAACTGAAATGTTTTTTCTTTGTGGTTGTTTGAGATTAAATTACAATGAAAGGGCATGTTGTGGCAATCAGTTACAAGACATACTCCCTATGTGGTTGTTTTGCTTCAACCTTACATGGGAATGTATGTGGGGTATGAACTTTAAGTAGATTATTTATCACCTGCAATTGTCTTATAAAAAGGCAACAATATGTTAGGCACTGACATCTTAAAAATAAATTTTATTGTAAATGCTTAGAAATTAGTATCAAAGAAAATTTTATCTTCTGAAGGTACTTGACTCCACAGAGTTTATTTGACTCCACAAAAAAAAAATTGTGTTTTTTTGGATTTTTTATCTTGCCTGGACATTCTCAAAGTTTTCCCATACCCCAACCCTTTAGAAGCTAAAACATATTGGAATAGATTTCTTTGACTTTTTCTAACCTAAATTTGACACAAATGAACTAAACTCAGTAGTGACCTGTACAGAACATTTAGAATGTCCATAAATGACGTAAATAAATGTGGTTGTGGTGGGGAGTAGTGTCAAAAGAAAATCTATACTTTGTCATACAATTTATTTAATGAGACCCTTGCTCATCTGATATTGTAGAGTTCATAAAATTTTTCTTTTTAAAATGTCATTATGAAAATAACCAAATTTCTGAACAAATATCTATCAAAAAGAAAAAAAATAGAGAAATTCTATGGAAAAATTTGGTTAAAAGTCTACAAATAAAATCTACATAAAATTTCTTGTTTTGTAACTTTATTGTTGGGGTGGACATAGGTGAAAAGAGTAGAAAAAAGTTGTAAATATGTTTAGAAGTAATAAATGATATAGATAAAAAATTTTATACTCCATACAAGTCTCAAACATATTTATCATGGATGTATTTTTAATCAAATGGGAAAATATGAACATGACAAGACTAAATAGCACTACAAAAGGGAAAGTGACTATTTGTTAGAAAACAATTCATTAGTGATATGGAAATAATTACTCGATCAGTTGTCTGTATACTCAAATAAAAGATAAAAATCAATGAAAAACTAGAAAATAGAATACAGATATAATTTATAATTTAAATAATACCAACCTATTCTACTAAAATAAGTTATCTAAATTAACAAAAACAAGTTAATAATGAGAAAATTTTAAAGGAAACAACATTAACTCTGATTTCAGCAATTTGAATCAGAAGTTTATTACATAAATCAATTAATATAACAAGGAGATCACAAGACTCTTGAAACCACCTCAACCAGAAAAAGTCAAAAATAATAGATGCTTAAAATATGGAAATATTTGTAAAAAATTACAGAAAAAGGATAATGGCAGATTATTAATAGTATTGGCACATAAAATGGATTTCTAATAGTTTTACTGAAATATGTATATATGTATCTGTGCATATTTAACTTAGTAAATTAAAATCATAAAGTAGGGGTGTCTATTTAGCATACTTTACCTTAAACTTACTTTTACCCTTATTTATATGAAGTGAATTACATGTCTTTCATTTCACACAGTTATTGCATTGTGAAGCTTGTGGTTTTTTATACTTGTGGCTAGAATTTTTAAAAAGAGATTTAAATAAACTATATGGTCAAATTGGGGTAGCTATAAAATTCTGTACCTATGATCTTTGAGGGTATTAATTCTATATTCTATAGTACTGATTTTCTTACTATAAAACAGATGGCAGAAAAGATATTAAACTTCCTGAATTCCCTTTGATGTTCAAAATGTTTTCTTTTGTCCTAATTTTCTTCACAAATTTGAAAATAGCAGTCTGACTTGAGGCACTGTCTAGATGCACTCCAAAGAAAGCTGTGAATTATCTTTGTATCATAATGATGGACTTGCTGTCTAAACAAAACTCTGCAGTTTATATTGGTTATATATTGCTGGGCATCAAATTTTCATGCTAATATTTTCTAAGACACTAAATTATATTCTATTTTTAATAAAATGCTGAGAAAATAATTAAAATATGTTTTAGAGAAATTAGAAAAGATATTTTAACTTCTTTCTTAGAATATAATCTTATATCCTGAAATCCAATCTAAGACAAGAAGAATGATGTGTTTCTTTGAAGATTTTAAGTATCTTTTTTCCTAATGCTACACTCAAGAAAAATATTGACTGCTGGTAACAGAAATCATTCATTTTGGTCAGCATTTGTTGCATTTACTATGCCAAAACAGTACTGAATAGTGCTTTCACTTTAAATTCTACTTTCCTAGGCAACTGGATGATATAGTGGGCACACATCAGTCCACACTCAGATATTAAACTAGCTATGTGATCCTCAACAATTCACTGAACTTTTCTGTCTCAGTTTTTTCAAGCATAAAAATGGGAATAATAGTACATATGACATAATGTTGTTGTTATGATTAAATTAGATAATAGGTATAAAGTGCCTAGCATAGTGACTGGAACATAGTAGGTAAATTTATAAGCTTATTTCCTTCTTTCCCTATGCCCTACAGTTCCTAAGCAGCATACAGTTCCATAACAGTCATGAGAGGAAATTTGTACGAGTGCTTATTTGTAATGTTCTCTTCTCTAAAATATGATGGTGTCTGGGGGAGCAGTTTTCCTGGGGGGCTTCTGGAGGCAGCCTTAGTTTCAGTTCAAAGTAATAATCACCTCAAGTGCATCCAGGAGTTAAAAGTCCAGTCCTTTATTGTCTCTTCCAAAAGAGTCTGGTTAACTTTCTTACAAGCCTATCTCTCTCCTTGGTTCCAAGAGCTCCTGTTGCTTGTCCTTTGTCTCTGCCAACTTCAGCCTCTAGCTTTCTCCTACTCCAAAGCCTCCAGCCAGCATAAAGGTGACATATATGGAATGAATTGACTCCTCCTCCCAGAGTGGGACTGTGGGTTCTCTCTGGGCTTGTGGGAGCTCCTCTTAGACTGTGGAATCTCATACTGAATCCTGACTTGTGAATCTCCCAGTGTCCTATCAATTCCAGTGACTTAGCACCTTGTAAGAATTATAACATGTCCTGCTTTCTTTTGATTTATAACATAGGTGGTCATGACCTCCCTGATTTCTCAAGGAGGTAAGAACCCCACAAAATAAGGTGATCACATCTTCCCTGACTGCTCAAAAAAGAAGTGAAATACCATAAAAAGGAGGTGGTCACACCCTCCCTGATTTCTCAGGAAGGGAGATGAAAACACCAAAGGAAATAGGAAATCAAATCAGATTAGCGGGTTTCTAAAGGGGCTCTCTCTTAAAACAGTTATCCATAAATCCATCAATATTGGACATATTACACATAATTACATAAGCACACAGTAATATAACACAGGCTAGAAGTGATGTAACAAATAACATGAATCAGCATGAGAATTTATACATGGCCATAAGTCCTAGAAATAGTCCAAAAGAAACCTATTGTCCATTTGTTCATGTGCCAGGAATCCAATAATTCTTGCAAGTTTTAAAGTCCTGCAATAATCTCATCAACAATTTTTCATCTCAAGGAATCCAATGATTCCTGCTGGTTTTTAAGTCCTGCAACAGTCTCATTAACAGCCATGCTCTTTCAGTGTCAGATGTTTCTTAGACCTTCTTTGTTTTGAGGTTTTTCTCCTTTTCTGTCTCTCTGCAGGTGCTCATTGCCATCCATTTGTTTCCTTCTCCATCTGTTTCCTTTTCTATCTGTAAAAGTACAAGCAAAACCCTTCCTCCCAAGCAGTTAGCCTATCTAATTCCCTTCTATTTACTACTTTCTAAATCTCTCCTCATCATTCTGGCAATTACATTGGAGCTATTTGCACTGGACACTGCCCTGTTGGTTTAAAAAGCCTGTATTATCCCCATTTGCAATCCCTTTCTGCTATCTGATTGCTTTTTGACTGACTGTTCATGTAACCCCTTTATGCCATCTGATTACTTTTAAGCTGATTGATCACATCAGAGTCCTGACCTTCTAAAGACCTTATGGGTGTATACTCAGCTGCCATCATGCCCCATTTATCTTTCTTGGAGCTGGGCCCTGCCTCTCATTTCTCTGGGTCAATCTACATTGAGAGGCCCAGTGGAAACCCCAGTTGCATTTTGGACATGATGTTTTGGGTTTCTTTCTCACCCTGTCCTCTCACTCTATTTCTATATCTACACTGAGCTCTCAGATGTCCAACTTTTCCATTGAAATCATCAACAATTTTCTCTAGAAGTCCCTTGCCAAGAGGGATCCTGTCTTCCCATATTCATCATAGTCTGGGTATAATAAGCACTTTGTGCCCACTATGGCACAGCATCTTATGATTTCCTCTAAAGGAGCATCCTTATGTAGTCCCCATATAATTCTTTTGCAAACCTAATTTGCATTTTCCTTAGCCAGATATCTGGTCATTATTTCTGTAGCTGCATTTTCTCCAATGGTTCTTGTGACAGTCATTTGCAAACATCCCACAAAATCCACAAAGGATTCATTAGGACCTTGTCCTATTTTTGTGAAGGGTTCCCCTGGATCTTTTTGTCCAGGATGGGAACCCCAAGCTTTTATAGCTGCAGTTGCGATCTCCTCATAAGCTGTTGTGAAGTAATTAATCTTTTCTTCTGAATTCTCTCCATACTGATCTTCACTGGCTAGTTGGTCAAAAATGATTTGTCCATTAACTTCTGTTTACCTATTGTGTCTGGCTTGAATCCTACATAATTCATGATATTCCAAAAGCCACAACAAGTTTTGTCCATGTCCTTTTCCAATCACTCGGAGTTAAGATTTCATAAGCCAAACTATCTAGCAATATTTTAACATAAGAGGATGTAGCCCCATAAAGAGCGCAACCCTTTTTCAAATCCTTAATTTGTTCTCCAGATCAAAAGGAGTGTATCTTCTCCTTTTTTTACCTGAAGAGTCAATCTCTTCAAGCACAGGGTATGCATTTATAAAATCAGATACATCCTGTCCTTCATTTTTTGCCTTAACTAATGCCTTTTCTAATCTTGTCACAGGCTGCTTCATAGGTGGTTCTGATTGCATTAGTGCCTCTCCCCATCCTCCTTCTCCCACCACCCATGCAGGGTTAATTGAAGGGAATAGGTCAGAGGATGGGGAATGATCTCATTTCTCCTGCTGTGAATTCTTATCTGATTCTTCATCATTTTCACCTAGTTTAGTTGGCACCTCCCCCTCCTGCTCTTTCTTCTTTTTCCTTATTCTAACACTTACATAATTTCCTAAAGCCAGTTGTATTAAATTATATGTATTAAGTGTGTCTTTGGAAATTGAATCAGGTCCATTTTTATTATAGAATTGACAAAGTTCCTCTCCCACTAATTTCCACTCATGTAGATCCAATTCGTTTTCCATAGAGAACCAAGGAGATATATACTGTACAGTTTCTAAAAGTTCAATGATCTGCTCCCAAATTATAATCAAACCTTGGCTTTTCATAACCCTGACAATGCTCTCTACACATTTCCCTTTACAAGAAGGCTGTTTTCTAAATATCTCTCGCATTTCAACTGAAATTCTGCTTTAGCTCTTTAACAAACTTTCCTTATTGTACTCACCCTAATTTCTGGGTCGAGGAGACTTTTCCACTGGAATCAGGATCAGAGACTTTTCCACTGAAATCAGGATAGTGTCTATCCCACGTTCAGATGCCAAAATGCAATGTTCTCTTCTCTAAAATATGATGGTTCTCTCGGAACAGGTTTCCTGGGGGGGCTTCTGGAGGCAGCCTTAGTTTCATTTCAAAGTAATAATCACCTCAAGTGCACTCAGGAATTAAAAGTTCGGTACTTCATTGTCTCTTCCAAAATAGCCCAATTAACTTTCTTAGAGGCCTATCTCTCTCCTTGGTTCCAAGAGCTCCTGTTGCTTGTCCTTTGCCTCTGCCAACTTCAGTCTCTAGCTTTCTCCTATTCCAAAGTCTCCAGCCAGCAGAAAGGTGATATATATAGAATGAATTGACTCCTCCTCCCAGAGTGGAATTGTGGGTTTTCTTTGGGCTTGTGGGAGCTTCTCTTAGACTTGTGAATCTCACACTGAATCCTGGCTTGTGAATCTCCCAGAGTCCTATTAATTCTAGTAACTTAGGACCTTGTAAGAATTATAACACTTGTTGACAAATTTGAAAATTAATGGCATTGTAACACATGTTAAATGCACATGTTAACAAGTATCATATGGTATCAATAATGATCACTATCAGAGAGTTCTCTTTAACTGTTCTCAAGGAATGTACTGTTGAAGTATTTCTATATTTATTGAGAAACTTCAGTTGTGACAATTAAATATAAATACATAAAAAACTGAATAGAAGACTTTTCAATCACAGTCTACATAGTCTACAAAATGTCAGAGATTAAGACTGAAAGCATAGGGCAGAATATTTTATTGCCCTCCCCAAGAACAATGCTAAAGTTGATTTATTTATCAATCTCTATCCAAGAGGTAAAAAACTGTGGTGGATGAAGTAAGAGCAGGAGAGGAGAACAGATGACTAATCCTAGATTTTAGAGATCAAAGGAATGATCCATAGTCTTAAAATGTGTCACTTAAATAGGATTGAGACACATTTGAAACATCCTCCAATACTCAGCCAGTTTCATTCTGCCCCAGTACCTTTCTACTCAGATATTGAGTGGAAAGGTAAATGATGGTATGAGAAGGGGTAACTCTTCAAGGAAGGTTTTTTTTGTCTTCTACTAGTGGCCAGAGTGAAGAGAAAGAGAAAGATCCTACTTAAGGACCATGGCAAGGCTAAGACCTAGCTAATGGAACTCAGGGGTGAAAAGGAAATCTCAACATTTTTGCCATGTTTTCCGAAGTAAAAGCTACTTTTAAAATAGAATTTGTATTATCAAGCCATTCTCCAATGGTCAAAGGATATGAGCAGACAATTCTCAGATGAAGAAATTGAAACTATTTCTAGCCATATGAAAAGATGATCCAAGTCATTATTAATCAGAGAAATGAAAATTAAGAAAACTCTGAGATACCACTACACCCCTGTCAGACTGGCTAGAATGATAGGAAAAGATAATGTGCAATGTTGAAGGGGATGTGGGAAAACAGGGACACTAATACATTGTGGGTGGAATTGTGAATACATCCAACCATTCTGGAGAGCAATTTGGAACTATACTCAAAAAGTTATCAAACTTTGTATACCCTTTGACCCAGCAGTGTTACTACTGGGCTTATATCCCAAAGAGATCTTAAAGAAGGGAAAGGAACCTTTATATGCAAAAATGTTTGTGGCAGACCTCTTTGTAGTGGCCAGAAACTGGAACCTGAGTAGATGCCCATCAATTGGAGAATGGCTGAATAAATTGTGGTATATGAATATTATGGAATATTATTGTTCTGTAAGAAATGACCAGCAGGATGAATACAGAGAGGCTTGGAGAGACTTACATGAACTGATGCTGAGTGAAATAAGCAGGACCAGGAGATCATTATATACTTCAACAACAATACTATGATGATCAATTCTGATGGACCTGGCCATCTTCAGCAACAAAATGAACCAAATCAGTTCTAATGGAGCAGTAATGAACTGAATCAGCTACATCCAGTGAAAGAACTCTGGGAGATGACTAATTACATTGCATTCCAAATCCCTATATTTTTGCCCGCCTGCATTGTTTTATTTCCTTCACAGGCTAATTGTACGATATTTCAGACTCTGATTCTTTTTGTACAGAAAAATAATGGATTGGACATGTATACTTATTTTGTATTTAATTTATACCTTAATATATTTAGCATGTATTGGTCATCCTGCCATCTAGGGGAGGGGGTGGGGGGAAGGAGAGGAAAAATTGGAACAAAAGGTTGGCAATTGTCAATGCTGTAAAATTACCCATGCATATAACTTGTAAATAAAAAGCTATTAATTTTTTTAAAAAACCTAGTGTCACCTCTAAGCCATGAAAGACTATGAGAAAGAAAAAAAAGAATTTGTATGATGTAATTTATTTTTTGTTATTTATAGTATTTCTAAAATCCAAAGAAATATATTTACAGAAGACACTAACACACACACACACACACACACACACACACACACACACCTTAGGGGGAGTCTTTACATCAAGAATCTCAAAACATATTTCCATTCAAACATAATATTAATTTCCATGAGCTCAAAGTCAATAATCATAGATCTATAAATGGTTAGTCAATAGAAATTATTGAATGTTAAGCATGGGCAAGTCATTTTACGAAAGAATTGAAAACTACTAGGAACATCCATATGTTATATAACAGATTGCTTTTCCTTTAGACACAACTAAGTCAAACAAGTGCAAAGATTTTCGGTTGAATTAAGCTTGTTTACCATGACAAAATGTGACAGGAAGTTAACTAATAATAGAATGAAATCAATATACCCAATGTGTTTATAAAATTCTCACTATTGCTTCTTCCTCCCTGAAACTTTCCACTACTATACTCTCCAAGTTGATGTTTCTTTGTTTGTCTTCAATAAACATTTGTCTATTTTTAAATTTTCTGTATATTTTCAACATCAAACTTAACTTCTTGTGTAAATATATATTGTGGTTCCAAGGAAATTGGCACTAAGAAAGATAAAACCACAAATAAGGAGACATACAAATAATTAAAATGAATAATATATTAAGTACCTAAGAGGATTATGATTTATATTTTACACAGGGGCAAAAGAGGAAATACTCATTTCTGGATGAATTGGAAAAGAGGGTCAAGAAATGTTTCTTGGAGAAAATTCTGATAGACATGATGAAAAATGCTATCCCTTTCTAGAGAAAGAACTGAAGGGAGCTTGAATGCAGATCTAAAAATACTTTTTCTTTATTTTGTTTTTCCTGTGTTTTTTGTGCTTAGTTTTCTTTCATAGCATGACTAATATGAAAGCATGTTTTTCATGACTGCACATGTTTTAACTATATTAGATTGTTTGCTTTCTTGATGAGAGGGAGGAATGGAAGGAGAGAGAAAATTTGGGTCCCATTTTTTCTTAATAATGTTTTATTCTTCCAAGAACACATAAAGATAGTTTCAACATCCATTTTTTGTAAGATTTTGTTTCAAATTTTCCCTCCCTTCATTTCTCAATAAAGACAGCAAGCAATCAAACTTTAAGTAATAGATGTGCAATCCTTTTAAATGTATTTCCATATTTGTCATGATGTGTAAGCAAAATTAGATCAAAAGGAAAAAAATACCATAGGAAAGAATAAAAAATAAACAAACAAAAAGGTGAAAATACTCTGCTTCGATCCACATTCAGTCTCCATAGTTCTCTTACTGGCTGCAGATAGCATTTTATGTCCCAAGTCTATTGGAAATGTCTTGTATTATCACCTTACTGAGTGAGATGAGCTAAGTATCATTGTTGAGTATCACATAGCCCTGCTGTTGCTCTTGTACAATGTTCTCCTGGTTCTCCTCTCTGCACTCAGCATCAGTTCATGTAGGCCTTTCCAGATATTTCCAAAAGAAGCCTGCTCATTAATTTATTATAGAATAATATTCCATCATATGGCATATATTTATATACCATAAATTATTCTGTCATTCCCCAAATGATTAATGTCCTCTCAATTCTCAGTTCCTTGCAACTATTTAAACAAACTCTGCTATAAACATTTTTGTATATGTGAATCCTTCCCCCCACTTTTATTATCTCTTTTGAATAGAAACTTAATATTGACACTGCTGGATCAAAGGGGAATTCAAAATTTTGTTGTCATTTGGGCATACTGCCAAATTGCTCTCCAGAATGGTTGAACAATTTCACAACTCCACCAACAAGACATTACTGTCCATGTTTTCATAGCCAATCTGATACATATGAGGTGGTACCTCAGACTTCTATTAATTCGCATTTCTATAATCAATAGTGAGTTGTAGCATTTTTGCATATGGCTATAGATGACTTCCATTTCTTCATCTGGAAATTTTCTATTCATATTCTTTGATGTCAATAAGATTTGGAGAATGACATATTCTTATAAATTTGGCAATTTATAAATTATATATTTACATATATTTATAATTTATTTATATGGCAGCTTTGTATATATTTTAGAAATGAGGCCTTAATCATAAACACTCAGTGAAACAGTTGTTTCTCAGTTTTTTGTTTCCCTTCTAATTTTGATTGCATTGATTTTATTTATGCAAAAGCCTTTTAATTTGATATAATCAAAATTAACTATTTTGCATTTTATAATTTTTCTAGTTCTTTATTGGCCATAAATTCCTCCCTTCTCCAAAGATCTGACAGCTAGACTATTCCTTTATCTCCCAATTTGCAATACTATATCATATACAATATATACTATAAGTATCACCCATTATGTCTAAATCACAAATCCATTTTGACTTTATTTTGAGATAAAATGTGAGATATTGGTCAATACTTAGTTTCTGCCACATTATTACCAATTTTTCCCCAAAAAATTGTCAAATAGTTCTTATCTTAAAAGTTGGAGATTTTGATGTATCAAACAATAGATTAGTATAGTCATTAATGATTATGTCATGTATATATAATCTATTCCACTGATGGACTATATTTTCTTAGCAATTACCAACTTTTAAAATTTATTTTTAAAACAAATTACTTTCTAGAATAGTTTGATCATTTCACAACTCCACCAATAATGCATAAGCATCCCATTTTTCCCACATTCTTTCAAAGAGTTATCATTATCTTTTCCTATCATTTTAGCTAATCTGAGACATGTGAGGAGACACTTCAGAATTATTTTAATAGTGATTTAGAAAAATTTTTCCATATAACCGTAGATGGCTTTAATTTCATTATCTGAACATTATCTGTGCATTATCTTTGACCATTTGTTAATTGGGGAATATTTTGTATTCTTATAAATTTGGCACAATTCTTTATATGTTTTAAAAATGAGGCTTTTATCAGAAAAAAGGGCAATAAATATTTTTCTCAGCTTTGTACTTCCCCTTTAATCTTATTTCTAATAGTTTTATTTGACCAAATCCTTTTTAATATAATGTAAATAAAATTATTCATTTTGCCTTTCATAATATTCTCTAGAACTTCTTTGGCCATAAATTTCTCCCTTTGTGAAAGATCTGAGAGGTAAATAATCCCTTGTTCTTGTAATTTCTTTATGATATCATCCTTTATGCCCAGATCATATACCCATTTTGATTTTATTTTGGTATGGGATGTGAGGCACAGATCTATGCCAAGTTTCTGACGTATTATTTTCCAGGTTTCCCATCAATTTTTGTCAAATACTGAATTCATATTTCAGAAGCTGGAATTTGGAGATTTCAAAAATACTAGATTAAAATAGGTCTTGATGATTTTTTCTTTTCTTTTCTTTTTAATTTTATTAAAGCTTTTTATTTATAAAGCATATGAATGGGTAATTTTTCAACATTAACCCATAAAAAAGTTTCTGTTCTAAATTTTTCCCTCCTCTCCATACTCTCTCCTAAATGGCAGGTAGTCTAATATATGTTAAAATATATGTTGAATCCAATATATGTATACACATATTTATAGAGTTATCTTGCTGCACAAGAAATATTAGATTAAGAAGGAAAAAAACATAAAAAAGGTAACAAAATTCAAGGGAACATCAAAGAAAGAGTGAAAATGCTATGTTATGATCTACAATCAGTTCCCACAGGCCCCTCTCTGGGTATATATGGCTCTCTTCATTCACTGAACAATTGGAACTGGTTTGAATCATCTCATTGTTGAAAAGATCCATGTCCATCAAAACTGATCATCGTATAGTCTTCTTGTTGTCATGTATACTGATCTCCTGCTTATTTCCTTTAGCATCAATTCATGTAAGTTTCTCAAAGCTTCTCTGAAATCATCCTGTTGGTCATTTCTTACACAACAATAATATTTCATAACATTCATATATCATAATTTATTCAGCCATTTTCCAATTAATTGATGGGCATCCATTAAATTTTCACTTTCTAGTTTTTGTACAAACAAAACTAAGGCAGACAAGATTAGAAGGGAAGCAATAAATTGGGAAAATATTTTTACAGTCAAAGGTTCTGATAAAGGCCTCATTTCCAAAATATCTAGAGAATTGACTCTAATTTATAAAAAATCAAGCCATTCTCCAATTGACAAATGGTCAAGGGATATGAACAGACAATTCTCAGATGAAGAAATTGAAACTATTTCTAGCCATATGAAAAGATGCTCTAAGTCATTATTAATCAGAGAAATGCAAATTAAGACAACTTTGAGATACCCCTACACACCTGTCAGACTGGCTAGAATGACAGGGAAAGATAATGCGGGATGTTGGAAGGGATATGGAAAACCAGAGACACTAATACATTGTTGGCGGAACAGTGAATACATCCAACCGTTCTGGAGAGGAATTTGGAACTATGCTCAAAATGTTATCAAACTGTGCATACCCATTGATTCAGCAGTGTTACTATTGGGCTTATATCCCAAAGAGATCATAAAGAAGGGAAAGGGACCTGTATGTGCACGGATGTTTGTGGCAGCCCTCTTTGTATTGGCCATAAACTGGAAACTGAGTGGATGCCCATCAATTGGAGAATGGCTGAATAAATTGTGGTATATGAATATTATGGAATATTATTGTTCTATAAGAAATGACTAACAGGATGATTTCAGAAAGGCCTGGAGAGACTTACACGAACTGATACTGAGTGAAATAAGCAGGGCCAAGAGATCATTATATACTTCAACAACAATACTATATGATGACCAATTCTGATGAACCTGGCCATCCTCAGCAATGGAATCAACCAAATCATTTCCAATGGAGCAGTAATGAACTGAACCAGCTAAGCCCAGAGAAAGAACTCTGGGAGGGAGATGACTAAAAACCATTGCATTGAATTCTCAATCCCTTTATTTTTGCCCACCTGCATTTTGGATTTCCTTCACAGGCTAATTGTACAATATTTCAGAGTCTGATTCTTTTTGTAAATATACAAATATATAACGGTTTGGTCATGTATACTTATTGTGTATCTAATTTATATTTTAATATATTTGACATCTACTGGTCATCCTGCCATCTGGGGGAGGGGGTGGGGAGAAGGAGGGGAAAAATTGGGACAAGAAGTTTGGTGATTGTCGATGCTGTTAAGTTACCCATACATATAACCTGTAAATAAAAGGCTATTAAATTTTTAAAAATCAATCAATTTTCAGTTTCTAGCCACTACAAAAAGGGCTGCCACATATATTTTTGCACATGTGGGTGCCTTTTTCTCTTTATGATCTTTTTGGGATATAAGCCCAATCAAAACACTGGTGGGTCAAAGGGTATGCACAGTATGATAACTTTTTGAGCATAGATCCAAATTGTTCTCCAGAATGACTGGATCCATTCACTGTTCCACCAACAATGTACCAGTGTCCCAGTTTTCCCACAATCCCTCCAACATTCATCATTATCTTTTCCTGTCATGTTAGCCAATCTGACAGGTGTGTAGTAGCATCTCAGAGTTGTCTTAATTTGCATTTTACTGATCAGTAGTGATTTGGAGCACCTTTTTATATGACTACAAATAGTTTCAATTTCTTCATCAGAAAATTGTCTGTTTATATCCTTTGACGATTTATCAATTGGAGAATGGCTTGAATTCTTATAAATTTGAGTTTATTTTCTATATATTTTGGAAATAAGGCCTTTATCAGAACCTTTGAAAGTAAAAATTTTTTCCTACTTTATTGTTTCCCTTTTAATCTTGTTTGCATAGGTTTGTTTGTACAAAAATGTTTCAACTTAATAAAACCAAAATTATCTATTTTGTGATATTGCTTCTTCTTCTTCTTTGGTCACAAATTCCTTCCTCCTCCACACGAGAGGTAAATTATCCTAGGGTTTTATAATTTGTTTATAATATCATTCTTTGTGCCCAATTCAACCTTATCTTGGTAAATGGGGTTAGGTGTATGTCAGTGCCTAGTTTCTGCCACATTAGTTCACAATTTTTCGAGCAGCTTTTGTCAAATATTGATATCTTATCTCAAAAGTTTAACTTTTTGAGTTTGTCAAACACTAGATTACTATAGTCCTTGACTATTTTGTCCTGTGAACCTAATCTATTCCACTGGTCAACTACTCTATTTCTTAGCCAATACCAAATGGTTTTGATGATCACTGCTTTATTATGTAGTTTTAGATCTGGTACAACTAGACTACTATCATTTGCTTTTTTTAATCATTAATTCTCTTGAAATTCTTGATCTTTTCTTCTTCCAGATTAATTTTGTTTTTATTTTTCCAAAGCAGTAAAATAATTTCTTGGGAGTCTTATTGGTATAGTACTAAATAAATAGATTAGTTTAGGTAGTATTGTCATTTTATTATATTCCCTTGACCTATCCAAGCACACTTGATATTTTTCCAATTGTTTAGATCTGATTTTATTTGTATAGAAAGTGTTTTTTAGTTTTGCTCATATAGTACCTGACTTTCCCTTGGCAGATAGATTCTCAAATATTTTATACTATCAACAGTTATTTTAAATGGCATTTCTCTTTGTATCTCTTTCTGTTGGGTTTTGTTAGTGATGTATAAAAATGCTGATGATTTATGTGAATTTATTTTGTATCCTAAAATGTTACTAAAATTGTGGCTTATTTTTAAAAGCTTTTTAGTAGAATCTCTGGAGTTCTCTAAGTATAACATCATGTCATCTGCAAAGAGCGATAATTTGGTTTCCTCATTACTTACTCTAATTCTTTTAATCTCTTCCTCAACTCTAATTGCCAAAGTTACATTTCTAACACAATATTGAAAAGTAATGGTCATGGGGAAACCTTGTTTCGCTTCTGATCTTATTGGGAATGGTTCCAATTTATCCTCATTATATATGATGCTTACTGATGGTTTTAAATAAATACTACTGATTATTTTAAGAAAAAGTCAATTTATTCCTGTCCTCTCAAGTGTTTTTTAATAAGAATTGATGTTGGATTTTATCAAATGATTTTTCTGCATCTATTGAGATGATCATAGTTTTTTTCTTAATTTGGTTATTGATAAAGTCAATTGTGCTAATATTTTTCCTAATATTGAACCAGCCCTGAATTCCTGGTGTAAACCCTACTTGGTCATGGTATATAATCCTGGCAATGGTTTTCCTGTAATCTTTTTGCTAATATTTTATTTAAGATTTTTACATCAATATTTACTAGGAAGATTGGTCTATAATTTTCTTTCTTTGTTTTCAAACTACTTGGTTTATGTATCAGTACCATGTCTGTGTCATAAAAGGAATTTGGAATGAGTCCTTTATTCCCTATTTTTTCAAATAGTTTATATAACATTGGAGTTAATTGTTCTTTAAATAGAATTCACATGTAAATCCATCTGGTCCTGGGGATTTTTTCTTAGGGAGTTGATTAATAGCTTGTTCTATTTCTTTTTCTGAAATGGGACAATTTAAGCAATTTACTTCCTCCTCTGTTAGTCTGAGAAACCTATATTTTTTAAAGTAGTCATCCATTTTCCTTAGGTTATCAAATTTATTGGCATAAAGTTGGGCAAAGTAACTTCTAATTATTGCTGTGATTTCCTCTTCATTTGGTGGAAAGTTCTCCCTTTTCATTTTTATGTCTAAAAGTCTGATTTTCCTCTTTCCTTTTTTCTAATAAGATATACCAAAGTTTTATCTATTTTGTTGATTTTTTTCATAAAACCAACTCTGAGTGTTTTTTTAATTCAATAGTTTTTTTTAACTTTCAATTTTATCATTTTCTCCCTTTAATTTTAGAATTTCAAGTTTAGCATTTGATTGGGGATTTTTAATTTGCTTTTTTTCTAGCTTTTTAAGTTGCTTATCATTGATCTTCTCTTTCTCTTTTTTATTCAAGTAAACCTCTAAAGATATAAAATTTCACCCTATTATAGCTTTGGCTACATCCCACAGATTTTGGTATGTTGTCTCATTGTTCTCATTCTCTTAGGTGAAATTATTAATTGTATCTATAGTTTGCTGTTTCACCCATTCATTCTTTAGGATGAGATTATTTAGTTTCCAATAAATTTTTGGTCTATTTACCCCTAAGTTTTTGTTGAATGTAGTTCTTATTGCATCATTATCTGATAAGAAGAGCACTTGAGGCTAACTACCGATTGGACAATACTCTATGGGCATATGCTTGGAAAATGGTCCTTCCCACAATCCTGTGCAGACTCAATGATTGGTTTATACAGAGGATTGTAGGAGGAACTAGGGGGTGGAGTAAAACTAGCCAGGGTCACTCTTGGCAGTAGAGAAGGGAGAAGGTGGTTGCAGAGATTCTGCTTTCATCCTGTTCAATCCTGCATCTAAGGACCAAGAATAAAGACTAAGGACTTTTGCTCCAATTGATTCTGGGGTGTCCTGGGTGCTAGCACAGTCATCACAATCATTATTGATTACAAAAGAGATAATTTTGATTATGTCAAATTAAAAAGCTTTTGTACAAACAAAACTAATGCAGAAAAGATTAGAAGGGAAGCAATAAACTGGGAAAACATCTTTACAGTTAGAGATTCTGATAAAGACCTCATTTCCAAAATATATAGAGTATTGACTCAAATTTATAAGAAATCAAGCCATTCTTCAATTGATAAATGATCAAAATATATGAACAGACAATTTTCAGATGATGAAATTGAAACTATTTCTACCCTTATGAAAAGGTGTTCCAAATCATTATTGATCAGAGAAATGCAAATTAGGACAATTCTGGGATACCACTACACAGCTAAGATGACAGGAAAAGGTAATGATGAATGTTGGAGATGTGAAAACGGGGACACTGATGCATTGTTGGTGGAATTGTGAACAGATCCAACCATTCTGGAGAACTATTTGGAACTATACTCAAAAAGCTGTCAAACTGTGTTTACCCTTTGATTCAGCAGTGTGACTATTGGGCTTATATCCCAAAGAGATATTAAAGAAGAGAAAGGGAGTTATGTGTGCAGAAATGTTTGTGGCAGCCCTTTTTGTAGTGGTTAGAAACTGAAATTGAATGAATGCCCATCAATTGGAGAATGGCTAAGTAAATTGTGGTACATGAATGTGATATATGAATGTTATGGAATATCATTGTTCTATAAGAAATGAGCAGCAGGATGAAGACAGAGAGGAAGAAGACTCACATCAATTGATGTTAAGTGAACTGAGTAGAACCAGATCATTATATACTTCAACAACAATACTATACAAAGATCAATGCGGCTATCTTCAACAATGAGAGGATCCAAATCAGTTCCAACTGATGAGTAATGAACAGAACCAGCTCTATCCAGTGAAAGAACACTGGGAAATGAGTGTGGACCATAATTTAGCATTTACACTCTTTCTGTTATTATTTGCTTGCTTTTTTGTTTTTCTTCCCAGGTTATTTTTAGTTTTTCTAAATCTGATTTTTCTTGTGTAGCAAGACAACTTTATAAATATGTACACATA
Source organism: Sarcophilus harrisii (assembly GCF_902635505.1). NCBI lineage: Eukaryota > Metazoa > Chordata > Mammalia > Dasyuromorphia > Dasyuridae > Sarcophilus > Sarcophilus harrisii. Next base: position 109,408,473 of record NC_045431.1, on the reverse strand, counting down.
TATTGTATTTAACATACTTTAACATTTTTTAAAAAGATCAGATGAGCATTTCTAAAATTAAAAAAGAATATGTTATATCATTTGTTAGACAAATATTAATGATATTTCTTTGTGACACATTTTAACAAGATGTAATTTCCTTTATTATCTTTTTTAATTGGATCTATTTTGGTTTTCTTTTAAGGTCAGGTTTTTTCCTGTGTTTTTGTTTTTTTTTTTTTTTTATTTTTTTTTTTACTTGCTAAAGCATAAGTTTAAATTGCTAAATCTTAATTAAGTTTTTTCCTTTGAATTTCCTTTCCTAAGGTAGTAGATAGATTCTTCCCATGCCTCTTTTGCCTCTGGTTCCAGGACATTAGGGCAGATTTTCTTGATAATTTTTTGAAAAGTGCCTCAGGCTTGATCAAGAAATATTTTGCTTGCCTCCATTTTTGGTCCCTCTCTTGCCCCATTCTCTTTTCTTCCAGGGTCCACACACCGCCTCGGGGCAGGCAAATGGCCCTAAGGGGCCCGGAAGATTTTGGAGAAAGGGAGTAGCCATTCTAGACGAACCTCTCAAAAAAGACTGTGCAGTCCGGAAATTTGGAGAATTTAAAATAAGGTCCCAGGGTCCCCTGCCCCAGGAACAGAGACCTGGGTGTGGTGAAGGTTTCGTACCAAGAAGAAAAATTAGTGTATAAGATAGATTTTTGAGGATTTCAAAGGGGAAAGGGCGAGAGTAAAGGTTAAGAAAAATGTTTTAAAAATTTTAAGTTTTGAAGATGCTGCCCATGGTTTCCCTTAAGGAAGGAACCATTGATGGGAAAAAGGTGAAAAAGAGTTGGAATTGCTTTAATGATTTTATTAATTGGACGATGCCTCTTTTCTTAAAAGGTGCCCCTAAGCACCAATTTAAGCTCAAATTGGCTCCCAAAAAACAATAAAAATTCTGTATGACCCTCCTCCCAAAGCTTCAATGGTTTTCTTAGCTTCCCAAGTGAGAGCCTTTGCTCCATGACTTGAAGGAAGGGTTTTCAACTTTCAGGCCCAGGGAAATGATATTGATTGGGCATTTGGGAGAGTAAGTCTTCTGAGTTTTTGGGTACCATCTGGTTCTGTTTCTGGTTTTCTGGTTCTTTTCTGGGTGTTCTGAAACGGTATTTTCTGGGACCTGGAAAAATATCCGGGTAGTTTATATTTTTTTTAACTGTTTCTAAATTTCCGGGATTTTTCTGTTTTTTTGGTTGAAAAAATTTTAAGTACACCTTAACTGTGCAGTAAAATGGAGCTCCATTGTGTCTTATGTGTCTTGTGTTGAAAGTTGAAGTTTGTAAAGAAAGAATTCAGCCTCTTGTTTAGGTTAGAAAAATCAAAGAACTTGAAAAAATTCTCCCTAGGGGTGTGTGTGTGTGTGTGTTTCTCTGGCTGACTCAGAGCCTGAGAAAAAAAGGAGAAGGAAGAAATTAGAATGAATAATGAATGAATGAATAAAAAAAAAATGAATAAAATAATAAATAAAATAAACAAAAGGTTTAAAAGTTTGGAAAGTTAAAAAAATCTATAAGAGCAGTTGTAACATTTTTTTTTTTTATTTTTATTTAAAACTTTAATTTACAGGATATATAATGGGTAACTTTTAAGCATTGAAATTGCAAACCCTCTTGCCTTTTTTCACCTCACCCCCCACCCCTCCCTAAATGGAGGATGACCAGTGGATGTTGAATATTTAAATATAACTTGATACACAATGGTATACATGACAAAGCATTGTTTGCTGTACAAAAAATCAGACTCTGAATTATTGTCAATTAATTTGAAGGAAATCAAAGATGCAGGGTGCATAAATATAGGGACGAATTCAATGTAATGGTTTTTGGTTCTCCCAGAGTTCTTTCGGGGATAGCTGGTTCGTTCATTGCTTCCATTGGAAATGATTTGGTTGATCTCGTTGCGGGATGGCCGTCCATGGAACGGTCAAATATATTGTTGTTGAAGTATTGATGATCTCCTGGTCCTGCTCATTTCACCAGCATCAGTTCGTGTAAATCCTCCAGGCCTTTCTGGGGTATCCTTTTGGTCATTTCTTACGGAACAGTAATATTCCTGTTTTCATATACCACAATTTATTCAGCCTTCTCCAACTGATGGACATCCATTCAGTTTCAGTTTTTAACCACTACAAAAAGGGTCCACAAACATTCGTGCACATACAGGTCCCTTTCCCTTATTTATAACTTTTGGGATATAATCCCAGTAGTAACACTCTGGATCAAAGGGTATAATTTTGCTAACATTTAAAGAAAGAAGTTTAAATGGAAATCTAGGCCTTCTCTGTGAAGGCAGAGAAAACACAAAGTCTTGTTTGTGATGTAAAAAGATTTTTATTTTAAGAACAATGATAAAGGAATTTGGGAATTGGTTATTTGAAAATCTGCTTGTGATTTTAAAACTTTTAACCTGATGTACTAATTTTTAAGAAAATGGAATTTAGATATTTTAAACGGACATAAGTTTTTTTTCCCTTGAAACAGAGCCCGGCCCAAAGGAGCATCTGAGTGTTCATTAAGAAAGGGAAAAGAAAAACTGGAAATGGATAGATTTGGAAAAAGTAAATAAAACGTGGGCTAAATCTTGAAAAGGGATCCCTATTGGGGACACGAGCAGAGAACCAGAAGTTTTTTCCTGGGACAGGAGTGGGGTGAGTCCCTCCTCTCCCCCACATGACAAATTATTTAAAGGAACATGCTTTTTAGGTTATGATTGAATATTTGTTTCTTTACACAAGTTTTTTGGTTGAGGAATACTTTGAAGAATATTTCTAAAAGTTAATATTTTTAAAAACTTCTTGAATTTTATAATGGGAATTGGTAGTCTGTAAGTTTAAATTAATGTATTTATCCTAGGTTATTTAAAGGGCCCTAAAATAATTTTTCTTTGTCCTTTTTGGGGAAATGTTTTTTTATGGACAATATCAATTTGGGATATTTATGTTTGGGCATTTAAAGCAAAATGGTTTTAATTATTAAATGCACTTATTAACATCTACCTAGATATGATAATTTTTTAAGTTGTGAACTTAGAAAAATTTCTTCCTTTATTACTATAAGGTTTTGATAAGTCTTTAAGATTTATCGAAATTTGATTAATAAATTTTTATTGGAAGTAAAATTTCCGGACTTATAATTTATTAATGCTATTTGGGTTTAAAAGCTCCACCCTCTGACAGTTACTGGGACAATTATTGGAATAAAACTGGGTTAAAGGCTATTTTATCCCATTGCTGAAGGTTGAGTTTTAACTCTTGTTATTTATACTTTTCCTCCTGTAACTATCTCTATGATCGAGCAATAATAGAAACTGTTAATGCACTTATGTCATCCTTGCTATTTTCAGTCTGGTTATATTAATCATTGTATCGTAAAGTTAACAAGTATTTTCCGTCATCTCTTTTTACTGGATATTTGTTTTCTTTAAAGGTTTCTAATAAGAGGACAATTAACAGGGGACAAAGACAGCCCGTTTGCCTGGTCTTAAAAGAAACCATCTCTTCACATAGGAAACTATTTTGGCCTCCTCATATTTTGAGCCTTTTACATCTGAGACTGATCTAAATTGGCTTTTGGAACCGTCAACTTTGATTATCAGTATATACCCAGTCTGCATGGAATGGATTCACTTCACAGCCTGGAAGCATAGTTTTTAAAATGGACCATGAACTGGACCCTGCATCCTATCACTGATAGGGGACTTTGGGAATTTTGATGACTTTGAACCTTGCTTGTATCATCTATCCCTTTTAAGATTTGGGATGGGTTTTTAAAACTTTAATTATTTTTATTTTTGGGGGATTTTTTAAAATGCCACTTCTAATTTTATTATAGGAAATTCACCTTAATTTATATGGGGAATATCATTTGATAATTCCTTTCTGAGAAAAAAAAAAAAAAAAAGGAGGAAAGAATATTTGGCAACTGGTAATTTTTCAAAATACCGAAATTGAACCCTATTCACTTTCCTTAAGCACTTCCCCCACCCCCATCTCACTAGTTCAGATTCAATTTAGTCTTTAGCTTTAGAATCCCTTATTTTTTAAAATTGCCCGCAGACCAGTTTTGGGATTATTTTTTAAGCTTTAAATTATTAATTAGTACTTGAAGTTCAAAGGCCTTTAATTGGCCTTCTTTTTGCTTTGTCCCAAAGTAGATAAACTGGCCAAACCCATTTCTTACACCCTCACCCCTTGAGATGGTATGACCCCTTATCTTATATGGCAATAGAAACAAAATATAGAAATAGAAACAAACATCAAGACCGGGAATGACAGGTAAACCTCAAGGACAACCCAAGCCAGGAAGAATGTTTCTGAATCCTTCCTATGACGGTAAGGCTTTTCCCCATAGGAACAACCTAAGCCAGGCACAGGTCAAGAAATAGAAATTTACATTTGTTTTTTTTTTTTAATAAAATGAAAAAGGGGACCTGTTGGGGCCGCACTAATCTACACCACATAAGGCCAACCTTGAATAGGTTGAATTCAATCCATCATACCAAAGACTTCCGAAAGGAATCTCCTAATCACATCCCTTTGAATGGAGATATTTGGCATCCCCAATCACATCATAGGCTTCCGCCACCAGAAACATCGGAGTTCATCCGCGGAACCAACCCTTTGGCCCCCCCCCTGACTGTGTTTGTCAACCCACCTTCTTTTCTACTCTATATAATCTGTACTATTTCACCCATTAAATGAGGCGATCAGAAAAAAAAAAAAAAAAAAAAAACGAAAAGTGCTGTACTCATCCATCTTTTGATTATGACTTTCTAATAGTCCAGTGACTCTGACATATTCTCTCTCTTGGAGAGTAATTCTTTAGGTCATTCTCTAGGGTTGTTTTTTAATCATAAGATATTTTATATTGTCTTTTATTCTTTTCATTCTTTTGAATTTTTTTGCTTGATTTTTGATGTTTCATAGAGTCATTAGCTTCCCTTTATCCAATTCTAATTTGGGGAGAGTTGTTTTCCTCAGTTAACTTTTGTACTTCTTTTTCCATTCAACCAATTGTACTTTTTTCATATTCAAAAGATGTTTTATCCCCATCATTAACATATCACATTTTTGTCAGGAAATGGTTAACAAGCTTCCTTAGTAGTTGTTTTGAATAATGGTTGTTCATCATTATTATCAGAATTCTTAAATCATTCAAGTATTTGCCTATTTCCTATATAGCATTGTTTGCATCAGATTTGAATATTCTTGAATCCTTCCATTGTATTTGGAGGGAAACAGGGGATGATTATACCTCAAGTTTGTTTTTTGCCTTTTGGGGTATTAATATAACCCTTGGTTTAGATTCCTGGTTTCCTACAATTTGCACTTATGACCCAGGTTGAAGACTCTACTACTTGAATTCAGAATGGAAAAGGAGGAAGGAAAAATCTGAGGTGATCCCACTTATTGAGGTGAAGTGGTGCAATGTGGCCTAAATGAGGAGAAAGCAGGAAGAACTGAGGTTTCTCATTAGATACCATGAGAGAAGGAGTCACTTTATTCCAAGACTGCTGCTAAAGCTGACTCAATCTCTTTTTAAGACATTTCTGGCATTCTCTCCAAGGTACTCCATGACTCTCATATAAGCAGCTCTTTAGTACCCTCCATTTTGGGTGTGTAGTATGATGCCAATTAGAATGTGAATTCTCTTTGATCAGTTCACCTTACACAAGTCTCCTTAAGTTTCTCTGAAACTAACCTATTACTTCTTTTGATGTAAAAATATTATAATACATTTGTATACTATAATTTGTTTAAACCATTCCTCATATTTTCTTAGTTTCCAGATCTTTGCTGTAATAAAAATTATTTTAAACATATTTTTGTACATATTGTTATTTTTTCTCTTTATGGACTGCTTTGACATATAGGCTTAGTAGCAACATTTGTTTAAAGGGAAAGGAAAATGACTGTTCTGATCTACTTCCAAATTGCTTTCTAGAATGTTTAGACCAGTTCACAACTCCATTAAAAAAAACCAGCATCTTAGTGCTCCTATTTTGAATCATTAGCCCTCGTAGTATTTTTGTTGAAATAACATAGTATTGTAGTTTCACTATAGCATTTCTAAATATGTTGAATCTTAGGTTTTTTTTCTTTGTGGTAATTCTGTGAATTTTTTCTACTCATTTCCTTTTGGTTGGTTTGTTTGCTTTTTGGTCAAGTCATACAGATTTTCTTTAATAATTTCCTGAGAAATAGAATCCAAGTTCTTTTGTTTCTCTAAGTTACCTGAGATGTATATTATGTTTTTCTACTTTCCAGGTCTGTCATTTGGGTCTTCATATTTTCCAACATTTTTTATCTAATTCAGTGATCCTTGATCCTATATTTCCATCTCCCAAGCATTATGTGCACTTTCATTTTTCTTTACAATAAGTTTGAATCTTGTTTAATTTTGATATTCACCTTTCTATTCTCTTAAGGATATTTTTAAATTTAGACTTTGGCTTATTTTGGCATTACCAATTCTGAATTGATTTTTAAACAAGTTTTGAATAGCTTTATCAAGATATTTTATGTGACATGTCTTTTTATTTAATTTTGCTTCTGACATCTTCTAGCTGATTTCACTGCCTGGTGATTTTCTTGCCTGATTTCTTCCCTCCTTCATGAGCTGTGCCCAAAAAATACTTGCTAAATTTTCTTGCCAGGATAAATTGATGTTCTGCTTCCAGGGGAGATCCAAAATCTTCCTTGATCATCAGTGAGATGTGGCCTCCCTTCCAACTATATCACAGGATGTCAAATCTGGAAGAAATTTTGGGTATAGAGAAGGAAACTGAAACTCCCTATGTCCAGTGCCTAGACCTTGGTTTCACAGCCATGAACAGGCCAGTGCAGGATAGAATCTCTAATATCATGACTTTCCAGTTCACTGCAATAGGGTTTTTACATTTTGAGCCATGGTCACCTCGGTTTCTACAAGGAGGGGATACTGACTCTTTTCACATCTGGAGCCTAGAGAGCAAGATTCTTTTCCCACTAGATAAAGCAAGATCCAGTGTTTCCCCACCCCATAATTCAGGATCCTCAAAACAACACACTCTTAGTGAGGATGATATTCTCTCTTGAGAGCCAAAGGCTTGTTTGCCCTTCTATGTACCTGCATGAGTTTTCTGAGCACTCTTCCTGACCCAATAGATTACTTGTACTTTTAGAGAGTTGTTTTCTTCAGTGGATTTTTTAGTCTCCTTTTCCATTTGATCAATTCTACTTTTGAAGTGATTCTTTTCTTTCTTAAGCTGTTGACTCTTTTTTATCTAATTTTCTCACATCACTCTTAATCCTTTCCCCAATTTTTCTTCTACCTTTTATATACTTTATAAACTCCTTTGTAAGCTCTTAGTTCTTTATGGTCTTGAGATCATTACCTACTTTTCTTTGGGGATTTTCCCCAATGTGTTTTGGGATTATTGTTTTCTTAATCAGTGTGTATATAGACTTTTCTAAACATAATAACTTTCTATAGTCAGATTCTTTATTGTTGGTGTGGTTTACTCTTTTTTTGACCTTTTTTACTTTCTTTTAGAAGAAGTGTTTGATATCCATTAGAGCATTGAAGGAGCCTTCTTTCAGGCTTCTTTTTTGAGAGGCTGCAGGACCTAGCTATTTTCTTTGTACTTGTCACATTGCCTGGTACATAGTAAGTGCTACATAAAAATTTTAGTGATGATAATGAATGAGTTTATACTTAGACTATATGTGTGTGTCTGTGTGTGTACATCTGCATGCATATATATGTATACATAAATGTATGTATATATATATATATATATATATGTAAATATATATATGAAGAAAGAGAGATAATTATTTTTGCGTCTTTTTTGTCAGTTCTTTGAAGGATAAATTAAGTTATATTTCCCTATTCCCTAAATTAGAGGACTAGTTATTATATTAGTGGTAATAGTAATTTAATAGTGTTTTTGCCTTTTTTACATTGGAATTAGAAACTTTCAAACTGACAAATCAGATTAAAATAGTTTGCTCTCTTAACAAACAACCAAGACTGTCTCTTCTGCAAGCCAATTTGGATGAATAAGAAACATCTTCAGTTGCCCCTGTTGATCCATTTCAGTAGTCAGAATTTAGTGGAAAATAGAAATATCTCTATTAATCAAGAAAATGTTTCCCATTGACATGTTTCTTTGTCAGCAGCTTCATAACCAAAGGAAGAAATAATGTAGAAGGCTTAGGAATTCATTCCAAAATGTCAATAGGATATGCTTCCCTATTTCAAAAAAATCATTAAATATTTTCTCAAAAAATGTCAAATGTGCCATTAATTATAAAATATATCTTTTGGAATCTGTCTGGTCCTTTGGGATGTAACATGACATATTCACATGTAGTACAGGAGACTAATTCAATTCTTTTATGACTGAGACAATCTTTTATTATCATCTGCCAAAATATTTTCAGGATAAAGTTTTCTCTTCTGTGTCACATTTGACAAAGTCATCAATTTTTGTTAGGCACCTAGTGTATACAAACTACATATTAAATTAAAAATAAAACCTTGAGTTTTATAAAGTATTTTGTTTATTTCAACTCAATGAGTTAGACAAAGAAAATATTCAATCTTCATTTTAAAGATGAAGGATACTTTATTTTAAAAAATGTTGCTACATCACAAGAGTTGCATAAGTATTTAAAAAGTACTTTTAAAAAGTACTTGCAGAGTCCTTTTCAAAACTCCTTGTCCACCTTTGGTGTTCACCTTTTACTCAATTCTTACATGTGGTTCAGGAAACATTAGTCTCAGAAAAGAAGCTAACCCAAATTGAAGTTAATCACGAGGTCTCAAACCTGCCAGTAAGCTAAAATGTCTACCTCGAGCATTTGAAGAATTTCTGCAGGAAAGAATGGTGAATAGGCACAAAGACCATTGAATCAGGTGCTATGGAGGGCTTAGAGCTTTGTCAGAGAGATAAAAGTACAAAGTTTTTACTATATCCCAGGCAAGTACCAGTAATCCTGACTTTTATCTTGCCACTGGATTTTGATGACTGGAAGAGTGAGTGATGGAAGCAACTTGATGCAACTTTGCCTCCCTTAAATTCAATTCACCCACAAGTCAAGACATCACCATATGATGTCACTTGTCTTCTTTGAAAATAAAGAGTAAACAAAGACTTCTTAAAAAATGCCTAAATTTAAGTAGCAGAGCAAGGGCTTCTGATCCTAGAATTTGTAGCTAGAAGGGATCTTAGAAAATATCCAGTCTAATTCCTCTGTTTTATAGATGAGGACCTTGAGCTTCAAAGATTTTCCAAGATCAATATAAGTAATAAATAAAAAATCCAGAAATGGAGTCCAGAATCTTTACCTCTAGATACAGTTATCCTCCCTTCCTCTCTCCCTTTCCTCTTCTAGCTCTTTCTGTTTCTCCCTCTGTGTCTTTCTCTCCCTCTTTCCCTTTTTTGCCTTGTTTAATTAATACATCTTATTTTATTTTACTTCAGATTGCTAGTTCCAATTGCATCTGCTTTTAAAAAAGAGGTAAAACAAAAGTAGTAAATAATTTCACCTAATTCAGTATGTCTTTTTCTGTACTTATAATTCATGTAAAACAGCACTTCTCCACAAAGATGAAGGAAGGATGAGCATACTGACATTCCTACTATGGAAAATCCACTAATATTATTCAGTTCATTTCATCTGACTTCCATTGTCTTTTAGCATTTTCTTCATTTACATTATTTTGCCATTATGCATATTATTTTTCCTTGATTAGATTTCTACATGAGTTTGTATGCTTCATTTTTCATTAATTCTTATCAATCACTCCTTATGAAGCAATGTTATTCTCTTAACCATATAGCCATATACTATAATGTATTCAGTCATTCCCCATTGAATAACTCCTACTATTTTCCTCTCACAAAAAGTAATACTATGAATAACTTGGATCTGGATCTTTTCTTTTTGTAATTCATCTCCTTAGGGTATATATATTTAGAATTGAGGAAACTGGGTTAAATAGCATGAACATTTTAGTTACCTTTCTCAAATGACTCTATATTATTGAATAGTTGCACTAATTATCTGCACTAGAAATAGAGTATTAGGGAATGACTATTTTTCTAAAGTTCCTCTAATATTAATTATTCCAATTTAATTATTTTTGTCCATTTTCTGCATGTAAAGTGAAAACTCAGAATTGCTTTAATTTTCATTTCTATTATTAGTGACCATTTTTCATATAGTTGTTGATTCCTTTTATGAAAACTGGATTTCTGACAAGAAAATTCAGTGTATATGATCAGGTAGGATTTATACCAGGAATGCAGGGTTGGTTCAATATTAGGAAAACTATCAATATAATTGGCCATATTAATAACCAAATTAACAAAAACCATATGATCATCTCAATAGATGCAGAAAAAGCATTTGACAAAATCCAATATCCATTCCTATTAAAAACACTTGAGAGTATAGGAATAAATGGACTTTTCCTTAAAATAATCAGCAGCATCTATTTAAAACCATCAGTAAGCATCATATGTAATGGGAACAAACTGCAACCATTCCCAATAAGATCAGGAGTGAAACAAGGTTGCCCACTATCACCATTACTATTTAATATTGTATTAGAAATGCTAGCTTTGGCAATAAGAGCTGAGAAAAAGATTAAAGGAATAAGAATAGGCAATGAGGAAACCAAATTATCACTCTTTGTTGATGATATGATGGTATACTTAGAGAACCCCAGAGATTCTGCTAAAAAGTTGTTAGAAATAATCCACAACTTTAGCAAAGTTTCTGGTTATAAAATAAACCCACATGAGTCATCAGCATTCTTATATATCACTAACAAAATCCAACAGTCAGAATTACAAAGAGAAATTCCATTCAAAGTAACTACTGATAATATAAAATATTTAAGAATCTATCTGCCAAGGGAAAATCAGAAACTTTATGAGCAAAATTACAGACCACTTTTCACACAAATTAAGTCTGATCTAATCAATTGGAAAAATATTAAATGCTCTTGGATAGGGTGAGCAAATATAATAAAGACGACAATATTACCTAAACTAATCTATTTATTTAGCACTATACCAATCAGACTCCCAAAAAACTATTTTAATGACCTAGAAAAAATAACAACAAAGTTCATATGGAAAAACAAAAGGTCAAGAATTTCAAGGGAATTAATGAAAAAAGAAATCAAATGAAGGTGGCTTAGCTGTACCAGATCTAAAATTACATTATAGAGCAGCAGTTACCAAAACTATTTGGTATTGGCTAAGGAATAGATTAGTTGATCAGTGGAATAGGTTAGGTTCAAGGGACAAAACAGTTAACAACTATAGCAACGTAGTCTTTGACAAACCCAAAGACCCCAGCTTTTGGGATAAGAACTTACTGTTTGACAAAAATTGCTGGGAAAATTGGAAACTAATATGGCAGAAACTAGGCATTGATCCACACTTAACACCATACAGCAAGATAAGGTCAAAATGGGTTCATGACCTAGGCATAAAGAATGAGATTATAAATAAATTAGAGCAACACAGGATAATTTACCTCTCAGACCTGTGGAAGAGGAAGGAATTTATGACTAAAGAAGAACTAGAGATCATTACTGATCACAAAATAGAAAATTTTGACTATGCCAAACTGAAAAGTTTTTGTACAAACAAAACTAATGCAGACAAGATTAGAAGGGAAGCAATAAACTGGGAAAATATTTTTACAGTCAAAGGTTCTGATAAAGGCCTCGCTTCCAAAATATATAGAGAATTGACTCTAATTTATAAAAAATCAAGCCATTCTCCAATTGATAAATGGTCAAAGGATATGATCAGACAATTCTCAAATGAAGAAATTGAAACTATTTCTAGTCATATGAAAAGATGCTCCAAGTAATTATTAATCAGAGAAATGCAAATTAAGACAACTCTGGGATACCACTACACACCTGTCAGATTGGCTAAGATGACAGGAAAAAAATAATCATAATTGTTGGAGGGGATGTGGGAAAACTGGGACATTGATGCATTGTTGGTGGAGTTGTGAATGAATCCAACCATTCTGGAGAGTAGTTTGGAACTATGCTCAAAAAGTTATCAAACTGTGCATACCCTTTGATCCAGCAGTGTTTCTACTGGGCTTATACCCCAAAGAGATCATAAAGAAGGGAAAGGGACCTGTATGTGCACGAATGTTTGTGGCAGCCCTCTTTGTAGTGGCTAGAAACTGGAAACTGAGTGAATGCCCATCAGTTGGAGAATGGCTGAATAAATTGTGGTATATGAATATTATGGAATATTATTGTTCTGTAAGAAATGACCAACAGGAAGATTTCAGAAAGGCCTAAAGAGACTTACATGAACTGATGCTGAGTGAAACAAGCAGGGCCAAGAGATCATTATATACTTCAACAACACTACTATATGATGACCAATTTTGATGGACTTGGCCATCCTCAGCAATGTGATCAACCAAATCATTTCCAATGGAGCAGTAATGAACTGAACCAGCTACACCCAGCAAAAGAACTCTGGGAGATGACTAAGAACCATTACATTGAATTCCCAATCCCTATATTTTTGCCTGCCTGCATTTTGGATTTCCTTCACAGGCTAATTGTATAATATTTCAGAGTCTGATTCTTTTTGTACAGTAAAATAACGGTTTGATCATATATACTTATTGTGTATCTAATTTATATTTTAATATATTTAACATCTATTGGTCATCTTGCCATCTGGGGGAGGGGGTGGGGGAAAGAGGGGAAAAATTGGAACAAGAGGTTTGGCAATTGTCAATGCTGTAAAGTTACCCATACATATAACCTGTAAATAAAAGGCTATTAAATATATATACATATATATATATATAAGAAAATTCAGTGTAAGGTTACCTCTTAATTCAAGATAAGTTACTTTAACATCTAAAAAGAGTAAAAAGTGTGTTAAACAATGTAAAAATTTAAAAGAAAAAAACACAAAATTTCCCTTGAAGTAATTAACATTTCCTTTTCTTTAAAGTTCCACAATTTGCTCCTCAACAAAGTGTTTCCCTACTTTGTTGCAACTTCCAGTCTGAAAGGTCTAAGTGGAAATATGTCCCATGAATCCAGCAACAGAGAAATTCTGGGATTAAGAGCAGCAGAAATAAAGGCCTTGCTCAATCCTCAACCTTATCTCTTTTTTTGCTTTTGACTCATTATTATTTCACTTGGGGTGTATTTTATGCAATATCACTATTCCTTCCCCATTTCATCCTTCTTTATATCCAAAGTATGAATTCAAATTTAGTAAAAAATTAACAATTTTACTTATATATTGCTATAGTCTCCTTCCCACCCAAAGAAAGTCTTAAAATTTTGCATCATCATCCTTTAGTGATGTTGGTATAGAATTATTTTTTGTGTTTATCTTTTCTTGCTTTAAAGAATTTAACATTGAATTTTATGTTCTGTTATTTAAAATAAATTTTATTTATCTATATATAAATATAGATATAGATACATATAGATATGTATCTACATCTATAGATAAATGGATATACATAGATCTTAAAATAGGTAAAAAAACCAATTTCCCTTTCTTCTTATAACTTTTGTCCTGTACCATACTATATTGAATTGTGGGTGGGCAGGTGAGTACATGTAAATTCTATTTTAAATACATATCTGACTCTAGACTACTCTGAACCACTAGTTCAGATCATCCTTCAAATTGTATGCCTATATAGAAATAGAACCTGGCCCATTTACCATTTATACCATATAAATTTATACCTCGTATCCTCCCCACTCCCTCTCAACTTGTTTTTCCTCTCTGCTTGTAGATCAGGTAAATAAATCAATTTTGGAATATTTTTTCAGTAGAAAGTTCATGCCAGATAATTGCCTTGTGGATTAATCCATAATCCCTATAGTTTCACAAACATTCCATTTCTTCTCCACCAAGCCAATATATATATATATATATATATATATATATATATATATATATATATTTTCCTTCTCTTTGTAGAATGTAAAGTTTTTTCTCAGTTTTTCATTTATCTATTTGTGGTCCTAGATCTTATTATATTTTTTGGCACATAGTAGTTGCCTAATAATTCTTTTTTGATTGTTTCCTTTCTTCATTCATCCATCTACAATAGGGGTCAGAACTGAGGTCTGTACATTTATATGTATTGCTTAATTTCTCTTTCTGAGATTGGATTATTTGATCTTTATTTTCTGGATTTTTAAAAATTTGATATTTTATATTTTTGTAAATAACTGTTTTTTACACTTGCTAGTACACAATTCCACATAAAGAGATTGCCCTCATTCTTTTTATTTCCTCTGTTCATTGAAATTTCTCACACATTCATGTTTTTAGTTTACTTCAATAGTTTCATTTTTGTTTTTTATGATCAAAGTAGCTAGCAATTTATTCTATTTGCCCTTCTTTGAAAAAAAAAGGAACTGTTTTTCATTTAATTAGTCTTTCTTTTCATTTTTTTCTACTTGCTCTCTGATGCATTTTTTTTTACTTTGGTATGTCTAATATGCTGATTCTTATAGTTTTTATTGTATGATCAATTCATTAAGCTTCTGCTCTTTTATTATTAACACACAGTTCTGGAAATATAAATTTTCTGTCAAAAACTACTGGATCTAAACTCCAAGAATGTTCATATGTTGGCTCATTTTTCATTAAAAAAATATTTATGGTTTTTATGATTCATTTCTTGATTCATTATTTAAAACAAATTTTAAATGGGAATTATTTAATTATTCAGTTATTAGTTAGGATGGCATTTAAAACTAAATGTTTCCATTTAGGCTTGTAACTTTTATCCATATTTTCTTCATTAATTACTATATTTACTGTTATATGGTCTGCAAGGTTATAATTACAATTTCTAACTTGAAGCTCCAGAAAACTTTTCCTTCTAAGAAAGGTTTATCCCTCATTCTGTTCTCCAATAGCTTACTCTCCCCTACTCTTCCTCTTCTCCTCATATTCCTAGGAGAAAAGACTGAAACATTTTCTACTCTGGTGTCTAGTCCCACCCCCACAAAATCATGTTTTCATATACTAGTCCTTCCCATCCCTGTTTATTCAAAATGCTCTTCAGGGGCAGCTAGGGGGAGCAGTGGATGGAGCCCTAGCCCTGAAGTCAAGAGGACCTGAGTTCAAATATGACCTCAGGCATTTAACACTTCCTAGATGTATGACCCTGGGCAAGTTACTTAATCCCAATTGCTTCAGCCGAAACAAACAAATAAATAATTAAATAAAAATGCCCTTCATGAACAGGTTCCTTCTGTGAAAATATCATTTCACAAGGAAGGAATATTGGATTTAAATCTAAAATGTAATCATTCAATTCTTCCCTTATTTACTCTTAGTTTCTTTGCTTCCCTCTATTTGTCTATAGATATTTTTAGTTTTTTAATGAGTATCAAATGGTATGGAAAAACAATTAATGCACATATCTAGGTCTAGGTCTAGAAGTATCTTCCCTTCAAACAAAGAGGTCACCTTTACTCTGGTATCAATGTGTTTTGTACTACAACTACAGCACAGCAAGACTTTGAGACTCCTTAAATGTCCTGTGGTTTTACACACAAAAAAGGATAAACAAAGAAGCAGATAAATATCCCTATATATATATTTTTACATATAAATTTGTTAGTTATTTAATATAATCTATATTAATATATAATAATATAAATTTAATAATTATAAAATATCATGTATACATATTGTATATTTATACATACTTTTATATGCATATATTATATATACATAAATACACATGTACTATAAAAACATCTATCTAGATGTGATGTTAAACTTTAAAAGAGCTCTGACTAAGGAGATGAGGGAAAGTTCCAGAATTCTATATGTCCATAGGCATAGAATGTTAAAATCCCAACCAAAGAACTCTTGTTCAACTGAGAGTAATGATTTTTTTAGTTTAATAACCTAATTTATTCAACTTTTTTATAGTAGATAAATGAATCCATCTCTGAAATTTTCATATCATATAGAAAACTACCCTCTATCATCTCTGATTTTTGAAGCCTATGCTCTCACAATACCTAAAAATTCCATAATTGATGGAATCCTGAGGTGACTTTGAATTATGCACAACTTATGCACTACTGCATAAGTCTCCCTCTAAATGCATCCTTCTAGAAACTATTTCTAGTTTTAAGCGAAAGAAAAAGGAAGATTGGGGTGAGAGACAGAGAGAGAAAAAGAGAGACAGAAAAAGGGGGAGAGAGAGAGGGACAGAGAAAGGCAGGAAAGAAGAGAAGAGAGAGAGAGAGAGGAGAAATAGCTATTTGAAAATGTGGAGTTTTGAATGTGAAGTCTAATGTTCTGTTCAGGCCTGAAGTCAGGAGGACCTGAGTTCAAATTTGGTCTCAAACACTTAACACTTTCTGGCTATGGGACCCTGGGAAACTCACTTAATCCCAATTTCCTCAGTAAAAAATCAAATAAATAAATAAGTGACCAAAATTTTACATCTCTAATAGTTCCTCCCAGTAGAATGGCATTTCCTTGAAAGTAGGATCTACAAGCATAAAATTAATATTTTTATTAAATATCTGTCTAATTGTTTGTTGACATAACTTTAAGGGCTTGACATCTGCTGTCTTTATCCTTTTATCCAATTAAAGGATTGGAACCATTTGGATAAAGGAGATGAAAAAGAACGCAATTACTTTGTTTCAATGACACTATGCTAAGGGTTCTCTCACTAGATCATAAATTGCTCTTTCTGAAACCCAGCATTCCTATCAAATCACTCCATCACCACCCATTGCAAGAAAAAAAATAAGTATAGTTTCCTTCAAGACCATTTCAATAGCCACACTGTAATATCAGGAACCTATCTGTCTTGCAAAGTCCTTCCAAGAATGCAACAGTTAAAAGAAAACTCGCCCTGTATTTCTAGGATCTGGGTAGTCATAGGATCTAAATTCAAATTTTCTCTCTGACATGATCTATATGATCTTGTACAAGGTCAATTAACTTCATTGACTTTTAGTTCCTACATTTGTAAACTGAATAGGTTATTCTAAATAGTTTCTGAGATTCCTTCCAGTTCTAGAGCTATACTACAATAATTTTATATCCTACTAATTGATGTATGAATGTGCACATTCCTTTGAGGCAGAGTGGAGAAGCAACCAATCATGAGGTGGAAACCCTTTCCAGGTCTGAGGTTCCATAGACAGTAATGATGAAGGTTATCAGGATTTTATATAGGTATTGAACTACAGCTATTCTTGCTATCTTGACAGGCCATTCCTTATGAGTACAAAAGGATGGCAGAGCTTATCTTCGGCTGTTCTATTATGGACCAAGCTCTGGGAGTTATATTGGTGCCCCTTGCCCTCTTTCCTCTTTACTAGATACTCATAGGATTGGTTTATCTGAAGAAATTTCTTTTTTCAGAAGCCTGTACTGTGCTAAGGGAACCCTAGAGTGACAATTATCAGAAGGTGCCCAGTTCCACATCTTCATCTTTAGACTTCTAAACAGTGTTAGTGCTGGACAGAGTCCTAGACATATTATGTCCTGCATTAAATTTTCTGGTCACCTCCAGGGAGACAAGACTTATGTGAAGAGAAACAGATTTCAAATGTCTGATAGCATCTGCACTGTCCTAGTGTTTTGGTGCTAATCATGACCCAGACATATTTCTCATTATTGATTGGGGATATTTAGAGATTCCTGGTTTGCCTGATCTCTGAAATAGCAGGCTTTCTCCTACATGTATGATCAGCCCAGGCTGATCATAATAATGTCTCTGAAAATAATCCTGCATAAAGGCACCCTGAGGCAGGGGAGGAGGAAAAGGTAACATTAAATAAGGAAAGTGAGTCTTTCTTGGTCAGGACAAAGGAGAGGGTCTCTCCTCCATCTAAAATGATATCCCATTGCGTAGGAACCATCTATATTTATCTTACAGATTGTGATCACAGGTAAAAATGTTTAGAGCCTTTCATTTAGGCTAAAGTTAACCTAACTTGATATGCTAACTTGTTCCAGCTTCTAAAACCCATGATGTTCTAACTATTGTTGGACATATAACTCTAAAAAGTGACTTTTATTATGCTACCTTTGGGAGGGCAGGTGTGGGAGACAGAAAGAGAGAGAGAGAACTCCCTGAGTTTAATATAATTACCTTGAAAACAAATATATCCATTTGAAAATGGTATTAGGATGGGAACCAACCTACGTTAAAAGTGAAAAAAAAAAAAAGAAGCACTAAATGTTCAATTCAGTATTATCAGAAAAGAAAAAGAAATTCCAATTGAAGTAACAATTGATATGAATAAAATGCAATCTCTCAATTTATTAAGTAAAATAGATCTTTCCTTCTTTCTTATCCTCTTAATAATTAGATAATCATGAAGAAAGTGGGAAGATATGTGTATCCTGAAGTGAAGAAAGAGTTCAACACTAAAAAAAATTCAAGAGATAAAGAATAAAGAATCTGGGAACAAAATAAAATTCATTATACATCATGACTTGGCCTAGAACAATGTTGTCAAAACTCAATTAGAATTGTGGCCTCTAGAGCACATATGACTTAAAAAATGAAAAATGAATGTTATATATTTTATTATCTTAATTTTTATTTCATTAAATATTTCCCAATTACATTTTAATCTGATTCAAATCACACTAAGATGGTTTGCTGGTAGCATCCATGAGTTTCACACATTTGATCTGGAGTGAATCTGGGACCAAAGCAAGAAATATACCATCCTAAGCCCCTTGACAGGGTTTTCTTCGGTTCCATTATGATGATTCTGGCATTGGATCACTGCTACAAACTATTATCTTGCTCCTGCAATATCCTCCCTTTGGATGTGGTTATCCTTTGACAACATATTCTTACTCTCTAGAATTCTAAATCAGACCATGACCAGGAGACATTTTAAAATTCTGAGTATGCATTACCACCATCCCATTTCTCAGAAGCAAAGATTCTTCAGGGTAGATGCATTTTAGCTCCATCTGAGTGAGTATCAGTAGGAAAAAAAATGTTTTTTGTTTTTCATACAGTTGGAAAGACAGACAATTCACTATGAGAACTTCACAGTTTCTTTGTGTTTCAAGACCAGGGCTTTCATCCTACCCTGTCAGGCAGTGCAGAAGCTACTCACTGGTCTGTCCCACTGCTGATCAACTTCAAAGTTTTTACCTACTTTCTTTCTGATCCAGCTCCCTTAGTAGCCTTATCTTCTACCCCTCCCAAGGGGAGGAAGGCACCAATATAGTGTTTAATTTAGCGCAGATAGCAGATTGGCTTTGGCTTTACTGCAGCACAGAACTTCTGAGCCCAAGTGATCCATTAGCTTTACCTTTCCCAATTGAAATAATTACAAGTGGGTACTTATAATCCTTATGAGCCATGCTGAGGATTTTGTTTGTATTTACATGATATCCTTAAGTAAATATCCAGCAATTTATTAATGAAGAAGTTTATTATATGAGGTGGGAAAATCACAGAATTTGTTCTAAAAGGGGTATTTTGGGGACTACCTAGTCCAACATTCATGTTTTATTGACTAGAAAACTGAGAACTATAAGGAGTTGGCTTTTTTCAACAATGAGTTAATTTAAGTCAAAGTATAGTATTATTACCTTTTTTATTATGTTGTTTGCTTTTTTATTTTTTTATGACTTTTTTTTCCTCTTTTTGATCTGATTTTTCTTGTGCAGCATGCCAAATATGAAAATATGCTTAGAAAAATTGCAGATGTTTAACCTATATTGGATTGCTTGCTGTTTTGGGAGGGCGGGAAAGAGAGAGACAAATTTGGAATGCAAGATTTTGCCAAGGTGAGTGTTGACAACTATCTTTACATGTATTGGGGAGAAAATACTATTAAAAGGAAAAAGAAAAAGAAAACTTGCAATCTATAGAAAAGTGACTTGCCTTAGGTGCCATAGATAATAAAGGGTAAAATTAGTATTTGACTTAAACCCTTTTATTCCAATTCTTTTTCACTTTAAAGAATTATTAATCTGAGGTCCATGGGCTTACAAGGAGTCCATAGATAGATTTAAGGGACTTAATACACTTGGATGGGAAGAACTTGTATTTATTTTCACTATCCAACAACTGCAATTTAGCATTTTCTTCAATGATGAATGTTGGCAACAAAATGTTATTCAGTGTTTTATAGACTTATAAAATATTTATAAAGGGGTCCAAACACACACAAAAAAAGATTAAGGGATCCTGCCCCCAAGTTACTCTCTATACACAATGGGAGATTTTCTCTTTCTATTTAGTAGTAGAGGGTGAAATGTTACATGATTGGATGTAAGAATTTGTTATAATTATTACTGTCAGGTTTTGTTTTTAATGGCCTTGTCCCTAGGAAGAGAATCTTGATTTGTTTTTAAAATATAAGAGAGGAATTCATCGTTGGTTTCCCACTAGCTTGCTGTAGAGAAATTCACAATGTAAAGGCTATCCCTTTAGAGAGTAGAGGCCCACAGAGCCACGGAAAGTGGATGTGTGTGAGGAGATATCATCAGGAAAAGGGGCCACAGCATAGCAGTCAAGGGCAGGCAGGACTCTTTGCCTTTGACAATGTTTTCTTTGCTTTTACCATGTTGCATCTCCATCAGAAGCAGCATTTTCTTTTGTTCTAGTTTTGCATTTTATTAAAACATATTTTATTATTATACAGAGCAGTTCTCTTAAAACATAGAATCTAAGAAAAGTTGCCTGTGTATGTACATGCACACATATATGTTTTAATCTCAAGAAAATCAGAAGATAAACACCAAATAAATATGAAAATGATCTCTTCAAAGGAAATGTATGCCATTTCCCAGAGGGCAGATTTCAAGTTTGCATTTTTATAGTTTCTTTTTTTGCCCTTAAATCCTATATGATAAGGGGGGGTGGGTAGGAGGGATGGAGAGGTCTGTGCAGTGGGATATTTCTTATCACTTTTAGATAAAAAAGGAACTGGCTTTAAAAAGAAGCACCTTCAGGAAGATCTTAGGCCTAGTAATGATTACTTGTACACTAGCTCTAAGGCATTCCCATTATCATAATAAATTACATAATCATTATGTAATTATCTGTAATTATCATATCATGTAACCATAATTATATCTAAATGAACATCTCCTAAGCAACCACAATATGCTAGGGGCTCCACACATTCACACAAATGGATTTTCTTTTGGCATGGCCTCTGTCTCTAAATCTAACTCTGCTATTGCTTGCCTGCCCCTAGCCTTTCTCTTTTCTCCCTTTCCCTCTCCTTCCCCCTCTCCTTTTCTCCCTCCTCCTCTCTTTTTCCCACTCTATCTTTCTGTCTCTCTCTGCCTTTCTGTCTCTTTGTCTGTATCTGTCTCTATCTATATCTTCTATATTCTATATCTTCCTCTCTCCCTCTCATCTCCCTGTCTTTCCTCCCCCTTCTCTCTCTCATTGTTTATTGTTTCTCTGTCCTCTCTCTGTCTCTCTGTCTGTCTCTCTGTTTTTCTCTGTCTCATCTGTCTTCTCTCTCCTCTCTCCCTCCCTTCCTCCTTCCCTTCCTCCTTTCCCTTTCTCTCTCTCTACCTCTCCTCTTTCTCTCTACCTCTTTCTTCTCTCTCTCTTTTCCTCTCTCTTCTCTCTCTCTCTCACCCTCTCTCCCTCTCTTCTCTCTCTGTCACTCTGTTACTCTCTGTCTCTGTCTCTCTGTCTCTGTCACACTCTTTCTTTCTCTCATCATTAAATATTCATAAGTTATTTCAACAAGTTTGTTACAGAGTTTCATATCTTATTCTTTACTTTTTAGGGGAAAAAAAGTTTTCTCTAAGCCTTCAACTATCTGAAAACATCATGGATTCATTTCCCATCAGTTTTCATGTTATAGTATAATTTGTTCAGCCATTTCCCTATTGATGAGGATCCACTTAGTTTCTAGTTCTTTGCTAAAGACTTCTAAAAGAATTGCTACAAATATTTTGATATATACAAGAACTTTTCCTCTTTCTTTGACGTTTTTAGAATTTAGGCCTAGGGTCAGATGATATGACAGTTTGATAACTGTGGATATATTTTTTTTCCAGAATGGATAATTTATAATGACTTAAGAACTCTGATCAACTAAATAATTGACAATGACTCCAGAAAACTATTGAAGAACACCACTTACTTCATGATAGAGAGATTATGGACCAACATGCTAAATAAGAAAATCAGTTTTGGATATAAACCTATATGAAACAAGTTTGTTTTACTCGATTGTATTAATATAATAAAAGGCTTATTCTTTTGATGTTTATTTTATTTCTCTTCTTTCCTTTCTTTTCATCTTTTTTTCCTGTCTTTCTTTGTCCCTCTTTGTATCAATATTTATTCTTCTCTCTTCCTTATCTCTTTTCTCCCCTTTCCTTACTAGCTTCTACCGTCTCCTCTTTATTGGTCTGTCTGTCTGTTTCTATCTCTGTCTCTGTCTCTGTGTGTCGGAGAGAGAGAGAGAAAGAGAGAGAGAGAGAGAGAGAGAGAGAGAGAGAGAGAGAGAGAGAGTATGTATGTATGTGTATCTGTCTGTCTCTTCTTAAATAGGTGGAAGGATAAAAATGTATTTTAAAAAACCCACTGGTTTCTAAGATGTTCCTCTTTTGGAGGAACATGGAAGAAGACAGCCCTATATTCTTACTAGCTCAGGTTCTTAATGGGGTCAGAATAAGGGGGAGAGAAGGTTGTGGTATTTATACACAGCACTTGCTTAAAATAAATGTCCTATTTGGAATTTCCTTTTATTTGGTATCTTAGAGGCAAAAGTGGATAGAAATTCCAGCACTTATATAATCTTCTTTGATAGGGAGAATCAAAGAATTTCATATTAGGTTTTATGCAGAACTTTAATGATTAATTACAGAAGTTCATGTGTAAAAGCCAAAGGCCAGAAAACTAATCCTTCCATGCAAATGTAACAGATTTTTTTTCAGTGTGATGGGATTTGGGAGGAAAGGTGGAGTTCTGTGTAAGAACATGCTACCTTTGCATACTTTACTTGCTGTTGTAATATATTTGGCAAGAACAAAAATTGAACTTTCAACGTTATCAGTCAGAAATCTTTTAAACCATTTTCTGAAAGACAGAGTGAGGAACAAAATTACCTTCTGACCTAAAATCAATTCAGAATTTCACCTAAATTGGGGGAGAAAAAAGGATGAGTGAATTTTCTGACTAGTAAGCAGCAGAACACATTACTGACAAAGACAGTCCTTAGTAAATATTTAAAGAGCTGACCTTTGAGGAAATTGGAGGGAAAAAAAAGATGTATTATTTTCACAGTATCAGGGACAAAAAACTGATAGAAGAAAAAATGATGTTGTTTCTACAGTAACAGGCATGAAAGAAGCTTGTCATTCTTTAGGAATTTATCTGACAAGGGCAGTAACTCAAGAAATATATCTTTTTTCTACTTTATCCTGTAGTCATTAATGAAAAGTGGTAGAAAAACAATTGTGCTTATTTCAATGATCTTTGTCCAACCAGAATTTTAGGATTTACCTTAAGGTTTGACATAAGCTAGTTAACACTTGCTCCTGTGCCTCCTTCTGGTGTAGAGGTCATTCTGGGTTCTTGAAAGCCAGGATAGGATAGTGCAAGTTTTGCTAACACCAAAAAAAAAAAAAATGTTTCTTGTAGCATATTACATCTTCTTTCTGAGGATCAGCCTTGTTTAAAGGCTCATGACAATTAGGCTGACCACTTGGTGCTGAATGATTTTGTTATAACAACCCTCAAAACAATTATTTAAGAATATTCTTAGGCCTGTGTTATCCACTTCTGCTTCTGAATTCACAATACTCTTTTGATTTTAATGTGAAGGTTGCAGAGTAAAAGAGAAAGAGAAGAGGATGGAAAAAATTAGTGTTTATGGACCATGTATAAACATTAAATTTGGTATTATTATTCTTAAAATGAGGTTATTGTATCATAGAAATACTCCTGTACAACCTGGATCACATTAATCTTAACTTTCTAAATATAAACCAACCAAAGAAACAAAATATATTGGAAAGAATGAAAGAAAAAGTTCTTATTATGGGCTTTATGAATGCCAGGGACAATATTATGTACTAGTGATATAAGCAACAAAAATGAGACCATGCCTGCCTTTAAGGATATTAAATTGCAGAAAGCATAATTGAGCAAGTTGAAAATGAAAAATAAAAATGTCTTAAACTAGAATTTTACTGTGAGACATATATGTATGTATGTATATATTTAAATAGTATTAGTAATTCTTCAACAACATATCAACACATTCATTATTTTTTCATTTATTGTAAATATAGTTTTCAAAATTGACTTTTGCAAGGCTTTGGATTCCTTATTTTTTTCTTCCTCTCTTCATTTCCTCAGCCCTCCCCAAGACAGCAGACAATCTGATATACATGTATAGGGTAAATATTTTAAACATATTTCTAAATTTGCTATATTGTGCAAGAAAAGCCATTAATTTTTTAAAGGTGAAACTAGCATGCTTTGAACTCAATCTCCATAATTCTCTAATTGTGAATGGCATTTTCCAACTCAAGTGTATTGAAATTATCTTGGAGTTGTATCGCTGAGAAGAGCTAAGTCTATCAAAGTTGATCATCACCCAATCTTGCTGTTACTGTGTATATGTTCTTCTATTATGGAATCAAAGGTGATTCCTATAACACTCTTCTGGTTCTGCTCACTTCACTCAACATCAGTTCATACAAGTGTTTCCAGGCTTTTCTGAAAATTTTCTGTTCATTATTTCCTATAGAACAATAGTATTCCATTATAGTCAAATACCACAATTTATTCAGTCACTTTGCAATTGCTGGGCATTCATTTAAATTCAAATTCCTTGCCATTGCAAAGAGCTGCTACAAGCATCCTTATACATGTGGGTTCTTATTCTTCTCTTTTCCCTATTTCTTTTCTTCCCTCTGCATTCTCTTTTCTCCCCTCTCCCTACTCACTTCTACCATCTCTCTATTGGTTTGTCTATCTGTTTCTCTTTCTGTCTCTGTCTCTGTGTGTCTGTGAGAGTGTGTGTGTATGTGTGATTTTTCTTCTATGATCTCTTTAGATACAGATCCAGGAGTGGGCAATGCTGGATTAAAAGATATGAAGAATTTTATAGCTCTTTGGACATAGTTCCAAAATGTTTCCCAGAATGCTTGGATTAGTTCATAACTCTATCAATAGTGTATTATTGTCTCAGTTTTCCCATATTTCCTTCAACATTTATCTTGATCTTTTCCTGTTATCTTAGCCAATCTGATAAGTGTGAATTGGTACATAGGATTTGTTTTAATTTCACTTTCTCTAATCAGTAGTGATTTAGACTATTTATTCATATAGTTATAGATGGATTTAATTTCTTCATCTGAAAATTATCTGTTCTTATCCTTTGATAATGACTTCTATTTTTGTGAATTTGATGCAATTCTTCATGTATTTTAGAAATAATGTCTTTATCAGAAATAATAGCTCTAAAAAAAAATGTTTCCCAGTTTTCTGTTTCTCTTCTAATCTAGGCTGCATTAGTTTTCTTTGTGCAAAACATTTTTTTAATTTAATGTAATCAAACTTATCCATTCTGCATTTCATAATGTTCTCTAGTTCTTCTTTGGTAATAAATTCTTCCCTTTTCCAAAGGTCTGACAGGTAAATCTGTAAATCTGCTTTCTTAATTCACTTATATTCATTATCTAATTCATGAACCAATTTTGATTTTATTTTGGTATAGGGTGTAAGATGTTGGTCTATGCATAGTGTCTTCTATACTATTTTCTAGGACCCAGCAATTTTTGTCAACTAGTGGGTTCTTATTCTAAAAGTTGGAGTCTTTGGGTTTATAAAAGAGTAAATTAGTATAATTATTGACAATTGTGTCATGTACTAATCTATTTTACTGATCCCTTACCATATTTCTTAGTCAATACCAAATGTTTTTGAGAACTGCCACTTTATAATATAGTGTTTTGACTAGGCCACATTCCTTTGCAATTTTTTTCATTAATTCTCTTAATATTCTTGTTCTTTTGTTCTTCCAGATGAATTTTATTATAATTTTTCTAGCTCTATAAAATAATGCTTTGGCAGTTTGATTGGTATGGCACTGAATGAGTAGATTAATTTAGGTAGAATTGTCATTTTTATTATAGTAATTAGGCATACATATGAACAATTGATATTTTTCGAATCATTTATATCTGACTTTGTGTGGGAAATTTTTTGTAATTGTGTTCATATAGTTCCTGGGTTTGTCTTGGCAAATCCCCCAAATTTTATATTGTCTATGCTTATTTTAATTGGAATACCTCTTTCTATCTCTTTCTGGTGAGCTTTGTTGTTAATGTATATGAATGCCAATAATTTACGTGGGTTTATTTCATATCTTGCAACTTTGCTTAAGTTGTCAATTGTTTCAAGTACTTTGATATTTTCTTTCATCATTGTTAGAGTCCTTTGTTATGTTTATATATCACTTAGATAAATCTCAAAGCTACACGCATCTCTCACCAAATTATTAATCAGTTTGGCCAAATATGTTTGATAAATAAATGAAACCTTTCCCAATGTTTTATTTTCTATAGTTTCATCAAACACTAACATATTATTAAAGCTAAAAGAATAGGAATAAAAAAGACAATAGTATTCCATTATACATGGCTACATACATATGTATTCAAATAAAAATATCAACTGATTTCATTAATTTGTTTTTCTGTTTTTATGCCCAGCCCAAGTTAATTTTGAGGATAAGTATTTTGTAATATGTTTAAAGGTTGGAAGTATAAGAATACCTTTATTAACATCGCTACCCTCTCTTTCCATGTCCTCAATGCTCATTGATATTTTCTTTCACTTCCCCCCATTATTTCTGTTCTCCCTTCTATCCACCTATTCCCTTTTCTTTCCCCTTTCTCTTTCTACTTTCCAAAAGTGTAAGATAAATTTTTATGCCTAATTGAGCCAAATCCATGAGAGTTCCAACAGTGCACATCCTCCTCCCTTCTTTCTATTGTAACAGGTCTTTTGTGTCTTTTCATGTGATGTAATTTATTCTTTTCTTTTCTCCCACAAAATCATTTTTATCCCTTAATTTTTTCACATTAAAGTCAACTTATAGTCACACATTCTGTCATAATAAAGATATAGTTCTCGAGAGTTATTTTCCCCTTTATGTGTGTAAACATTTTAACAGTATTGAATATTTTTTCTTGCTTGCTTATCTTTATATTCTTCTTTTGAGTTTTGTATTTGAGGGTTGAATTTTCTGTTAAACTCTGGTGTTTCTATCAGATAAGTGTGAAAGTTCCCTATTTCATTGAATATTCATTTTTTCCCCTGAAAAAGCTAGGTTCACTTTTTTAGGATAGTTGATTCTTGGTTGCAACCCAAGATACTTTGCCTTCTAAAATCTATTTTCCATGCCCTTTGATCCTATAATGCAGGAGTTGCTAAATCCTGTAGAACTCTGATTGTGACTCTTTGGTATTTGAATTCTTTCTTTCTGGCTGCTTGCAATATTTTCTTCTGAAATTTGGCTACAATATTCCTTGGAATTTTCATTGAAAGAATCTCTTCTAGGAGGTAATCAGTGGAATCTTTCAGTTACTATTTTACCCTGTAATCTTAAAAATATCAGAGTGGGATCTTTCTGATGATTTCTTGAAAGATATTGTCCAGGCTCTTTTTTTTTTTTAAATTATGTCTTCCAGGTAATACAATTCTTAAATTCTCTCTCCCGGGTCTATTTTACAGGTTAGTTTTTTTTTCAATGGAATATTTTAGATTTCTTCCCTTTTTGTCTTTCTTTTGATTTTTTTTTGACTGATACTTGATTTCTCAGAGAGTCATTAGTTTCAACTTTTCCAGTTCTAATTTTTAAGGAATTATTTTCTTCAGTTACCTTTTGAATCTTCTATTCTATTTGTCTGATTCTGTTTGTAAAGGAGATATTCTCTTGAGTAGATTTATTTTTTTCCAGTTAGCTGAGTGTATATTAACAATCAGTCAGTTTTTGTTTTTACTTTTCTAATCTGTTGACTCATTTTATTTTTATAATTCACCTGCATAAATCTCATTTCTTTTCTCAATTTTTCTTCCATCTGTCTTATTGATTTAAAAAAAATATTCTCTTCCAAGAGGACATTTTGAGCTTGAGACCAATTCATAAGTAGGCATTTCAAATTGTTTTCCTCTCCTGAGTTTGTTTGGATTGTTCCGGTCACCATATTAGTTTTCCTTTAATCAAGGGCTTTTTAGGGGATTTTTGCTAATTTTTAAAAGTTTATCTTAAGCTATAAAATTGTTTCATGCCATCTTTTTCTAGGCTCATTCCAGAATTCTTTTAGAGATTTGGTTTACCATTATTTCTGAAATAATGGGGACAGCCCAGGCAACTTCCCACTTTCTCCCTTCCACCTTAGTTAAGCCCAAACTTTCTCAGTAAAAACAGGATTGAAGCAAAGATACTACTAAGTCCATTTGTTATCTGCTGGCATATTGGAATATTAGCTTCAGTATTACTAAAGGAAAAATAACTAAGGAATATGCTTTGGGAAAAAAGCAACCAAACATCTCTTTTTGCAGATGAAATAATGGTCTCTTTAGAGTATCCTAAATAAAAACAATACAATAACAACAAAATTAATTCACTTGCTTTGGAAAAGAAGCAGAATACAAAATAAATCAACATAAATCATCAAACTTATTGTATATTACTAACAAAAATCTGTCTCCTTCTGCTGGTTCTTCAAGTCAAATACAATTAATATAATTCATCCCTCCCCTGTATTCTATCTGTTATCTGTTTATTTTTCACCTTCATGTAATTCCCTTTGGATTTCTTCTGATTTCATCAATTCTTATGGATTCAATACACCTTTTTATGCCAATGATTCTCATTTTACTCATGTAGCCCCAAGCTTTTTCCTGATATTCATTTTTACATTTTTCACTGTCCATTGGACATCATGTCATATCTCACAATAGATGTCCCATAAACATCTTAATTTGACATATACAAAACTGAATTAATAATCTTTCCCTTTAGTACTTTCCCCTTTGGAATTTTCCTATTGTTCTAGAGAACATAACTATCTTTCCAGTTACCCAGAATTTCAGTCTAGTGTTATCCTCAAGTCCTCATACTTTCTCACTCTCATTTCCAATCTCTTGTTAAATGTGTGGTAGTGTTAAAGTATATATATATATATATACTCAAGAGTATGCAATCCTTAAATAGCCTGTTGATAAGTTTCCCTGTCTTATGTTTCTCTCTACTTTAGTCTCCACCCATCTGTCAAAGCGATCTTCCTAAGGCTTCCTCTGACCATGTCACTCCTTTATTAAATAAACTTTTTTGACTCTTTTCACCTCCAGTATCTAATAGAAATTTTGCCACTTAACATTCAAAGACATTCTTTTTTTTTCTTCCTACTCTTCTAATCTTCATGTACCAGCCATGGAGATGCAATGATACTGCCTCCTTGTTCTTCTTCACATAGACACTACGTCACATAACTGGATTATACTGTACTAGTTATATTGTTCAGAATTGCCTCCTTCCTAATCTCTGCCTCCTAGGTTCCTTCAAATTTCAGCTAAAAATCCTATTTTCTACAAAAAGCTTTTGCACTTTGCCTTCCTGCTGTTGGCATTCTCCAATGTATCTTGTATATCATATAGCTTGTTGAAACAGTTTTCCAGCATTGTCTGGCCCTTGGACTATTTTTGACTTTTTAAAATTTCCAATACTTAAAATAATGCCTGACTCATTGTGGGTATTTTAGAAATGTTTGGCCTGAGCAAAATGATCCTTGAAGTGTGTGTCTATCTATAAAGTACATTGACAACACTTTGCGTGTTGTGTAATCTACATGTTGATAATGCAGTGGAAGAAATTGTTGTCTCTTCTTACCACATTTTAATAAGGAAAAAATACATGCATAGACACACATATCAAGTGGAGTAACTCCTAAACATTCTGGATGTCTTAGCAACTATATTGCTGCTGTTGTTCTTGTTTTGGTGAATGGATCTTTAACTTTCATAGTTTGTAACTGTCTTTCAGAGAAAAATGTCAAATCCCAGAATTGTCAAAATATGTAATAGAACAATTCTGTTAATTACCAAGAAAGTAGGAAAACAGATAAAGATAGTATTTGAAATAGTTCTCAAAAGATGCTTTCAAAAAGAAAAAAAAGAAACTCTTAAACTACAATGGAATTGTTAGTGGAAATCTGAAGGTCTAAATTCAGAATTCCATGAATTGAAAAAGGATGAAGATATTGTAATGCTCTTTCTTTCCATTCTGTGGATCACTGAGAACTTATTTATCACAGCCACAACTTGACCTTATATTGGTGCAAAAGCTATATTTCTTGCATTAATCCCACTTTCCGTTGAAGTTGCAATCATATTTCCTTAACCTTTAAGATTAAAACTCAATCTTAATAGTCATTTCAACATCCTTAAACATGAGCTCCAAATACCCACATCTCTTGACACTAAAACAAAATGCACAGTTTATTCTTGGTCAGGATTATATTTATGCTTATCTCTTAGTATAAAGTACTTACCTTCTGTCCTGTGTCCCAGTTTTTTATATTTGGAGTTCTATTGAAGAAAGAAAACACTCTCACAGTTTCAGTCAATCAAAATAAAAAATAAATAAATAATAAGACTGTCAGTACCCTCAAGAAGCATCATTCTAATAAGAAGCTAAAGCACATATAATCAAATGGTAGATAAGGAAGGAACTTTTGGTCTAAGTAGTCAAGGGGATTAAGAATAGCCACTTACATACTTCTGAGTTTGGCTAAGATGATAGGAAAAGATAATGACGAATGTTGGAGGGGATGTGGGAAAACTGGAACCCTAATACATTATTAGTACTGTGAACAGAACCAGCCATTCTGGAGAGCAATTTGGAACTATGCTCAAAAAGTTATCAAACTGTGCATATCCTTTGATCCAGCAGTGTTTCTACTTGGCTTATATCCCAAAGAGATCTTGAAGGAAGGAAAGGTACCCACATGTATAAAAGTGTTTGTGGCAGCCCTTTTTGTAGTGGCAAGAAACTGGAAACTGAGTGAATGTCCATCAGTTGGAGAATGGCTAAATAAATTATGTATATTATAGGATATTATTGTTCTATAAGAAAGGATCAGGAGGAGGATTTTAGAGAAGCCTGGAGACACTTACATGAATTGATGCAAAGTGAAATGAGCAGAACCAGTAGATCATTTTACACAGCAACTTCAATATTATATGATGATTAATTCTGATGCACATTGACCTCCAACAATGAGATTACTTATGCCAATTTCAATGATCTCGTGATGAAGAAAGCTATTTACACCCAGAGAGAGGATTGTGGAAACTGAATGTGGATCACAACATAACATTCTCACTCTTTTTGATCTTGTTTACTTGCATTTTGTTTTCTTACTCATTTTCTTTCCTTTTTGATCTGATTTTTCCTGTGCAACAAGAGAATTCTATAAATGTTTACACATATCAGTTTATCTGAAACAAAAGATTAGGCAAGGGTCAATGTCAAAAAATTATCCATGCATAAGTTTTGATAATAAAAAAAGCTTAAAAAAAGAATAGTGTCTTAGATTGGAGTGAATACTGTAATTTTCCTTAAAGGAAAAGTGGTAAAATTATTTTTATGATTATTCTTAGAACACAAGAATGAGAAGTAGAAAGAGAAGTGAATAGATGTGGGAAAAGGAAGATGCCATTGATCAACCTTCATGTCCTCATAGAATAAGATGAGTAATGTTATTCCTGGTCACCTAGTTATAGATTTAAGTTGAATTTTAACATACTCAGAAACAAATAAATGTAGCTTAGACTCAAGGAGGAACCAAGAGCTGAATGTATTTTGGGGGGAAAGAGATAGAAGGAAAAAGGGAAAAGGGTGAAAACATTATCCACGTAAGTATGGATCAGCTATTGGGTTCTCTACACAAGTCAGTCTTAAAAGTAGTAAAAAGTTTAAGAAATTAGTGGACTCTATATGTAGTGGTCAGTTAATATAATTAGTATGGTACCAAGGAGAACACATTTCATAACTTGCCTAAGTATAAACTATTGGCTTTCTCCTTCAATACTATGGAATCAACATCTATTAAACATTAGGTAAGACTGAGGAACTGAGCTATCTCACTCCTTACTAGAAGAAATTACATTGAAATCAGTGTCCAATGGACATGAATTATTCAATTCTTTATGATAGAAAATGCCATATTATATTTATAAAAACAGTGTAAGATGATACAACAGAGCAGCACAATGCAGTGTGTTGCAATTCAGCAAATGAATATTTAAAGTCAATAGAGCACTGAACTTTAAGTCAGAAAAAATGGAGTTTGAATCTGCTATTTAATATTTACTAGCTATGTGACCTTAAGCAAGTCATCTAATCTCCTTGAGCAACAATTTCCCACTTCTAAAGCAAGAAAGTTCAACTTAATAACCTAAATTTCCTTCTTGCCCTTAAATCCCCATCAGATCAAAAATTCCATGATAATGCTAGTGTTCACTGTCCAAGGTACTATGTTTGGTAATGGTCAATATACTAATCACCAATACCAATTACCAATTACCAATGTCAAAAGGCAAATGTCTTAAAATTTATAAAATGTAAGGATAGAAAAGGAGTGACAAGACAAAAATCAAGATCACTAGTGATGACTCAGGATACGGTGGGTTCCAAACAAATTCTAAGTATTCTATAGTATTTGCGTCAGCCATCTTGTTGACCATTGTAACAAATTATGTTCATCCACCTATTTTACCAGATTTACAGGTTTGGGATAGGCAACTCCAATTCATCAAAAGATTTGAGACCCCATGATTACCCTGGGTTAGCCTAACTGCTGAAATGGCTTACCAGGATATGGTACTTAAGTTTACAATATCATTTAGAGGTGCAAAGAACCTTGGAGTCAATCGAATGCAACTAATTTTGTAGAAGAAGAAACTGCTTCCTAGCCACATTAAGTGAAAAAGGCAGCTCTGAATTTTGGTCCTCTAATCCCAACTTCAGTATTTTCTTGTAATCATCATCAAGCTATTATAGGAGCAAATCATTTGCCTCTTAGATCCTCACTATTTTCTTCTATTTGATTACACTATTTGAATTCTGAAGCTATTTCCAGGACTGAAATGAGCTGATATTAAAAATTATTTCTTTATGTTCAGTTGACTAAAGGAATAGCCAAAAAAAATGGGAGAGATGACCCCACATTCAAACTTAGAGGAAGATCATTATCTCTCGAGCTTTAAATTTTTGGATCACACAGTAGTTAAATTAAGAAGATGAACACTGGGATGTAGTGAAAAGTATACTGGATTCTGAATCCAATGATACGACACTTGATATGGGATCATAGACTAATCATTGAATGCCTCTTCTAAAACTCAGTTTCTACACATGTTAACTAAGTAAAATAATACATTCATTGGCTTCCTCATTTTTGTTGTTGTAAGGAAAAGGTTTTGTTAAATCTAAGGATTTAACAATAGGAGCTATTATATTTGCAACCCAAAATGCTTGCTAAAACCTCAATTGAATCAAATCCTATTGAACTTTGAGCCAGGCTAATGTTAAACCGTGCAGAAGCATTGTAAGTAGCAAACATTAGACAGTACACTAAGAATAATCAATGACTCACTGTACTTTTAAATAGACTTGTTAATAGAGCACTAAACTCAGATGTCTAAATCAAAGACACCAGTCCATTTATATAGAAGCCTGTAAGTAAATCGCTTTAGCGACTTCCACTTTTGTCATTCAGCCCAAGAAAGAGATATTTTACTAAAGATCACTGTTTCTTTAACTGTACTCAAGGCCATCATATTACTCAGAGGATATATCATTGATCTCTACCCATTCAGATTGAGACAAAGTCCCTGTGTTTTGGAATGTTTAAATTACCCTAGTCAATATTACCTCTCTAGTTTTTGTATTGGTTTAATTCTATTTGACTTCTGAAATACTGAATTCAAAAAAATATATTGTTCTACTTCTTTGGGAAAATGGAAGAAATGCTGAATCAATATCCAAGGCCATGCTTTTTGTTTGTTCCTAGACATCTATACACAAAGCACAATAATACTTAGTTTACATGTTGTAAGAATTAAACTAGCAAAAGTAAAAGTAAGGAAAAAGTAGAAAATAAAGCAGTGATTTCACTAAAAAAGTCATTCTTAAAATAGCAGTCACACTTCTTTCCCCAGGGAGCCTGTTCTTTTTTTTTGGCAAACCAAAAAATTGGTGTAAGGAAATCATAGTGGAGAAATTTTTTATATTAATAACAATACCAACCTCTCCACAATTTGTAACCTTAGAGAATTGCCCAAATAAATTTATTTAATAATTTCCCCATTTACACTGAAAGCAATTTTGTTTTACAATTGTTTTTAAACTTTTGAGTTTCACATGTGAAGTTATGTAAAACATTTCCAAAACAGTCATGTTGCAAAAAATTCAGATCTCCCAACCTAATGAAAAAAAAAACCTCGAGAAAAGTAAAACACAGAGACAGACAGAGACTGAGACAGAAACAGAGCGAGAGACAGACAAAGACAGACAGAGACAGAGAAAGACAGAGAGACAAAGACAGAGACACACACACACAGAAAGAGAGAGAGAGAGAGAGAGAGAGAGAGAGAGAGAGAGAGAGAATATGCTTCAATCATTGTTCAGACACAATCAGTTACTTCTGTGAGTATAGATAGGATTTTTCATCATAAGTCCTTCAGAGTAGTCATGGATCATTGTCCTCTTGAGAATAGCAAAGTCATTTACAGGTAGTCATCCCAGAACATTGTTATTATTTTGTGTATAGTACCCTTCACTTTGCTAGAGTTCATGAAGAATTTTCCATGTTGGTTTTTTTTTTTTCCGGATAGCATCCTACTCATAATTTACCATAGAATAATAATATTCCATCACAAACACACACCACAATTTATTCAGCCATTCCTCAAATGGTGGGTATCTCCACAATTTCTATTTTTTTGCCCTGAGAAAAGAGTTGCTATAAATATTTTTGTTATTTATAAGTCATTTTCCTTTTTTGAAAAAAATTTTGGTATTCATGTCTAATAGCTATTGTTAAGTTAAAGGATATGCATGGATTTTAGCCTTTGAGACACAGATCATATCTTTTGATCCTTTATGAACTAATGCATA
The DNA here is from genome assembly GCF_902635505.1 of Sarcophilus harrisii. NCBI lineage: Eukaryota > Metazoa > Chordata > Mammalia > Dasyuromorphia > Dasyuridae > Sarcophilus > Sarcophilus harrisii. The sequence continues at coordinate 109,373,221 of NC_045431.1, read as the reverse complement.
GCTTTCATCTTTTATATATTTTTCTTTTTTTAATTTTCAAATTTTATTAAAGTTTTTTATTTACAAAACATATGTATGGTTAATTTTTCAATATTGACCCTTCCAAAACCTTCTGTTCCAAATTTTCCCCTACTTCCACCCACCTCCTCCTCAAGACAGCAGATAGTCCAATACATGTTAAATATAATAAAATATATGTTAAATCCAATATATGCATAATATTTGTTCAGTTATCTTGCTGCACAAGAAAAAATGGATCAAGAAGGAAAAAATAACTAAGAAAACAAAATGCAAGCAAACAACAGAAAGAGTGAAAATGCTATGTTGTGATCCACACTCACTTCCCACAGTCCTCTCTCTGGGTGTAGATGGCTCTCTTCATCACTGAACAATTGAAACTGGTTTGAATCATCTCACCGTTGAAGAAAACCACATCCATCAGAATTGATCATCATATAGTCTTTATTGTTGCTGTGTATAATGATCTCCTAGTCCTGCTCATTTCACTGAGCATCAGTTTATGTAAGTCTCCCCGGGCCTCTCTGAAAACATCTTGCTGATCATTTCATACAGAAAAATGATATTCCATAACGTTCATATGTCAAAACTTATTCAGCTATTCTCCAGTTATTGGGCATCATTCAGTTTCCAATTTCTTGCCAACAAAAAGGGCTGCCATAAACATTTTTACACATGTAGGTCCCTTTCCCTCTTTTAAGACCTCTTTAGGATATAGGTCCAGTAAAAATACTGTGGGATCAAAGAGTATGCACAGTTTGTTAAATTTTTGAGCATAGTTCCAAATTGCTCTCCAGCATGGCTGGATCCATTCTCAGTTCCATCAACAATGTATCAGTGTCCCAGTTTTCCCACATCTCCTCCAAGATTCGTCATTTTCTTTTTCTTGTCATCTTAGCCAATCTGACACGTGTGCAGGGGTATCTCAAATTTGTCTTAATTTGCATTTCTCTGGTCAATAGTGATATGGAGCATCTTTTCATATGACTAGAAAAAGTTTCAATTTCTTCTTTAAAAATTGTCTGTTCACATCTTTTGATCATTTATTAATTCTTATAAATTTGAGTCAATTCTCTATATATTTTTTAAAAGAGGCCTTTATCAGAAACTTTTAATGTTAAAATGTTTTCCAAGTTTATTGGTTTTGTTTTGTTTGTACAAAAATTTGAGCTTAATATGATTAAATTTATCTATTTTCTGTTCAGTAATGATTTCTAATTATTCTTTGGTCAGAAATCCCTTCCTCCTCCACAGATCTGAGAGGTAAACTATACTATGTTCTTCTAACTTGTTTATATTATCATTCTTTATGTCTAGAACATGAATCCATTTTGACTTTATCGTGGTATATGATGTTAGGTGTCGGTCAATGCTAGTTTCTGCCATGCTAGTTTCCAATTTTCCCAGCAGTTTTTGTCAAATAGTGGGGGTCTTTGGGTTTCTCAAACACTAGATTACTATAGTCACTGACTATTTTTTCTTATGAACCAAACCTATTCCACTTATCGACTACTTTATTCCTTAGCCAATACCAAATGGTTTTGGCAACTGCTGCTTCATAATATAGTTTTAGATCTGGTACACCTAGGCCACCTTCCTTTGCTATTTTTCATTAATTCCATGGAAATTCTTGGCTTTTTGTTCTTCCAGATGAATTTTGTTTTTATTTTTTTCTAGGTCAGCAAAATAGTTTCTTGGGAGTCTGATTGGTATAGCACTAAACAAATAGATTAGTTTAGGTAGTATTGTCATCTTTAGTAGTATTTGCTCGACCTATCCAAGAGCACTTGATATTTTTCCAATTGTTTATATCTGACTTTTTTGTGGAAAGTGTTTTGTAGTTTTGCTGTATGGTTGCTGACTTTTCCTTGGCAAATAGATTCCCAAATATTTTATACTACTGACAATTATTTTAAATGGAATTTCTCTTTGTATTTCTTGCTGTTGTATTTTGTTAGTGATATATAAAAATGGTGATGATTTGTGTGGATTTATTTTGTATCCTGAAACTTTGCTAAAGTTGTGGATTATTTCTAATAGTTTTAAGTTAATTCTCTAAGGTGCTTTAAGTATACCATCATATCATCTGCAAAGAGTGATAATTTGGTTCCCTCATTACCTACTTTAATGCCTTTAATCTCTTTTTCTTCTCTTATTGCCAAAGCTAGCATTTGTAATATATTGAATAGTAGTCGTGATAGTGGGCAACCTTGTTTCACCCCCAATCTTATTGGAAATGCTTCCAGTTTGTCCCCACTACATATGTTGTTTGCTGATATTTTTAAATAAATGCTACTGACTCTTTTAAGGAAAAGTCCATTTATTCCTGTACTTGTTAGTGTTTTTACTAGGAATGGGTGTTGGATTTTTATCAAATGCTTTTTTCTGTATCTATTGAAATAATCAAAGGGTTTTTGTTAATTTGGTTATTGATATAGTCAATTAAGCTAATAGATTTCCTAATATTGAACCAGTCCTGCATTCCTGGTATAAATTCTTTTTGGTCATTGTATGTCGTGCTGAAGATGATTTTCTGTAGTCTCTTTGCTAATATTTTATTTAAGATTTTAGCATCAATATTCATTAGGGAAATTTGTCTATAATTATCTTTCTCTGTTTTCATCCTACCTGGTTTGGGTATCAGTACCATGTCTGTGTTAAAAGGAACTTGGTAGGAATCTTTCATTCTCTATTTTTTCAAATAGTTTGTATAGTTTTGGAGTCAATTGTTCTTTAAATATTTGGTAAAAATCACATGTAAATCCATCTGTTCCTGGGGTTTTTTTTCTTAGGGAGTCAATTAATAGCTTGTTCTATTTCTTTTTCTAAAGTAGGACTATTCAAGTAATTTATATCCTCTTCTGTTAATCTGGGCAATGTATATTTTTGTAGGCATTCCTCCATTTTACTTAGGTTATTAAATTTACTAGCATAGAGTTGGGCAAAGTAACTCCTAATTATTATTCTAATTTCCTCTGCATTGGTGGATAGTTCTCCCTTTTCATTTTTGAGACTAACAATTTGATTTTCCTCTTTCCTTTTTCTAAACAAATTAACTAAAAGTTTACCTATTTTGTTAGTTTTTTTTTCATAAAACCAACTCAATTTTATTTATTAATTAAAAAGGTTTTTTTACTTTCATTTTTATTAATCTCTCTTTTTATTTTCAGAATTTTAAGTTTGACATTTGATTGGGAGTTTAATGTGTTCTTTTCATAGCTGTTTTAGTTACAGGCCAAATCCATTGATCTCTTTCTCTGTTTTATGCAAGTAAGCATCTAGAAATATAAACTTTTCCCTTATTCCTGCTTCAGCTGCTTCCCACAATTTTAGTATATTGTTTCATTATTGTCATTCTCTTGGAGGAAATTATTAATTGTTTCTATGATTTGCTGTTTCACCCATTCATTCTTAAGGGTGAGATTATTTAGTTTCCAATTACTTTTTGGTGTATTTTGCTCTGGTCTTTTATTGCATGTAATTTTTATTGCATCGTGGTCTAGAAAAAAAATGCATTTCCTATATCTACCCTTCTGCATTTTATTTTGAAGTCTTTATGCTCTCATATATTTGTATACGTTCCATGAACTACCAAGAAGAAAGTGTTTTCCTTTCTTTTTCCATTCAATTTTTCCAAAGATCTATCACACCTAACTTTTCTAGTATTCTATTTACCTCTTTAACTTCTTTCTTATTTATTTTGTGTTTTGATTTATCTAGTTCTGAGAGAGCAAGGTTGAGATCTCCCACTATTATAGTTTTGCCATCTATGTCTTCTTGAAGCTCTCTTAACTTCTCCTCTAGGAATTTCCATGATATACTACTGATGCATATATGTTTAGTATTGATATTGCTTCATTATGTATGAAGATATAGTTTTCTTCCTTATCTCTTTTAATTAGATCAGTTTTTGCTTTTACTTTATCTGAGATTAGGATGCCTACCCCTGCTTTTTTTTTTTTTTTACTTCATCTGAAGAATAATAGATTCTGCTTCAGCCTTTTAGCTTTATTCTGTATACAATGCACTACTTTAGATGTGTTTCCTATAAATAATATATTGTAGGATTCTGGCTTTAATCCTGTCTGTTATCCACTTCCACTTTATGGAAGAGTTCATCCCATTCACATTTATGGTTAAAACAACTAATTCTGTATTTCCTGCCATCTTATTAACCCAAAATTATATTTTTCTCTTTCATTTCCTTTTCCCCCCTCCCCAGTATTTTACTTACAAGCATCACTTGCCTCAAGCAGCCCTCTCCCTTTAGAGTCTCTCTTCCTTACACCCTTTCCTTACTATTTCTGTTTTCCCTTCTTTTTTTATTTACCCCTTCCATTTTCCCCTTTCCTCTCCTATTTTTCTATAACATGAGAGAAGTTTGTCTGTGAAACTAAATATGTCTAATATTTTCTCTATGAGCCAAATTTGATAAGAGTAAGATTTGCACAATATTCATCTCCCTCCCTCTTTTCCCTCAATTGTCACAGGTTTTCTTTGACTCTTAATGAGATGTAATTTCCCTCATTTTACCTCCACTTTCCCATTTTCCCAGTACAATCCCCTTTCCACCTCTAGTTTCTTTTTTTTTTTTATTTTATAACAGTAAAATCAAATTATACATGCACTCTCTATGCATACCTTTAACAGAAGTACAATTCTCATGGGTTCTTTTGATTTTACTTTTTTATACTTCTCTTGAGTTCTATATTTGGAGGTCAATTTTTTTTTTGTTTAGCTCTAGTCTTTTCATCAGAAATAAATGGAATTTACCTCTTTCACTGAATGACCATCTTCTTCCCTGAAAGAAAATGCTCTTTTAATGGGGTAGTTTATTCTTGACTGCATACCAAGGACCTGGAATCTGGGAAGGAACTCGGGTTCCTTTGCCTTTTGGAATATCAGATTCCAGATCCTTTGATCCTTTAAGGTGGAAACTGCTAGGTGATGTATAATCCTTATTGTGGCTCCTTGGTATTTAAATTTTTTTCTGACTGCTTATAATATTTTTCCTTGGTCTGTTAGTTCTGAAATTTAGCCATGATTTTCCTTGGAATTTTCATTTTGGAGTCTCTTTCAGGAGGGGTTCAGTGAATTCTTTCAATTACTATTTTACCTTCTGATTTTATGACATCCTGGCAGTTCTCTTTAATGATTTCCTGAAAATAGTGTCTAAGCTCTTTTTTTTCATTATGGTTTTCAGAAAGTCCAATAATCCTTAGATTGTCTCTCCTAGATCTATTTTCCAGGTTAGTTGTTTTCCCAATTGGGTATTTTACATTTTTTTCAATTTTTTCATTTTCTTTTCCTGAGGCAATTAGGATTAAATGACTTACCCAGGATCACACAGCTAGGAAATGTTAAGTATCTGAGACCAGATTTGAACTCAGCCCTCCTGACTTCAGGACTGGCACTCTGTCCACTGCACCATCTAGATGCCTCTCAATTGAATTTTTAAATGAGGATTTTAATATATGGATTTTTTTTCCATTTTACAAATTCTGTTGGTTTTTTTTTTTTTTTTTTTTTTTTTTTTTTTTTTTTTTTTTTTTTTTTTTTTTTTTTTTTTTTTTTTTTTTTTTTTTGGTAACTAGTCATTTATTGAATGTCTTTCCTCTTTCTTTTTTATTCCATACAACACAGTCTGAAAGAAAGTTCCTGGGTATTGTACCTGATGTATTTATGAATCCTTCCTTCCTTCCTTCCCTCTTTTCTTTCCCTCTTTCCCTTGTTCCTACATTCCTCCCTCTGATTAAATATCATATCATTCCCTTACCTATACATGCTCTCAAAAACATGTTTTTTTCTTTTGTACTTCTGAACTCTTCCAAGATATTTTGCAGTTTGTTGGCTCAACTTTCTTAACGATTAAGTCTTTTTTTATAACTTTTTATTGACAGAGCCCATGCTTGGGTAATTTTTTTACAACATTATCCCTTGCACTCACTTCTGTTCCAACTTTTCCCCTCCCTCCCTTCACCCCCTCCCCCAGATGGCAAGCAGTCCTATACAAATTCTGATTTTTATGAGTTATTTTCATTTTCCATTTCATAAATTCCGTTTTTCAGGAAGTTGTTTTCTTTTTCCATTTTGTCAACTTTATTTTTAAGGAGTTATATGCTTCCATTTCACTAAGTCTATTTTGTAGTGAATTTTCTTCAGATAATTTCTGTTTTCTTTTCCAAACTATCTTGTAAATTTCTTGTTTCCTTTCCCCATTTTTCTTCCAGCTCTCTTTTAATATTTTTTATAATTTCTTCTAGGAGAGCCTTGTGGAATGGGGACTGCTTTATATCATCCTTTTGGTTTCATCTGGAGATGATCTGCTTTTAGTTTGCTCAGGTTTTGAAATCTGGTCTTCTCTTTCGTGATAAAAATTATCTATGGTCAGAGCTCTTTTTGCTTTTTTAATCATTTTTTTAAGTTGAGTTCTGTTTTAAAGGTAGGGGTGTTTTTTGAAGTTTCCTCTATAAGTGGCAGCAGTTGGACTGAGTCTGTGCTGACTTATGCCTGGTGCTGGGTGGGCATGGCCAGGTCCCATGAAACTCCAGTGTTTCAGGGTTCACTATTTACCTTTTGTGTTTGTGTTGGATGTTTTATAACTTTTCTGATAATTTACTGGCTTGCAGCCAGAGCAGAGTAGCCAACACTGCTGTAGATTCCTTCCTGTGGATTCTCCAGCATGCAGAGCCCCCACTGCCCCGGGTCTGCACTACTTGCAGTTGGCATCTGTGCTCAGCCTGCTTATGCTTGGCTCATCTCCCTCTGTGCCAGATTGAAACAAACCTTTCTGGTGATCTGCAAAATTATCTTCTGCTGGTAATTTGTTGCACTCCCAATATTTGTATGTTCTGTCAGTCCAGAACTATATGAGAGTCTGGATTGGCAATCAGTGTGAGGGTCATGGGAGAAAGTCAGACAGAAAGGTGTGTCCCCTCTGCCATCTTGGCTCCACCCCCACCCCCCATTTTTTACAGATTTGACAAAGTTCCCATTATGTTTGAGAGATGAGGTCTTATCAGAAATTTACTTCTATTTTGCCCTCTTTTTTTATAATGAATTACAAGTATACTAAGAATTTTTAAATTATCTCTCCTGGATCTATTTTCCAGGTTAGTTGTTTTTCCAATAAGATATTTCATATTTTTTTCTATTTTTTAATTTTTGTTTTAATTTATTGTATCTTGCTTTCTAATAGTTATTACCTTCTATTTGCTCAATTACAATTTTTATGGAATTATTTTCCTCAATGAGTTTTTGTACCACCTTTGCCAATTGATCAATTTTGTTTTTTAAAAGCTTTCCCTTCATTAGCTTTTTGTATTTTCTTTTATATAACTTTCATTTCTTCTCCTGACTTTCCTCTGTCTCTCTTACTTGATTTTCAAAATCCCTTTTGAGTTCCTCCATAGTCTAAGATCAATTATTATTTTTCTTGGAGATTTGAGATGTAGGAACTTTAACTTTATTATCATCTTCTGAATGCCCTTTGATCTTCCTTGTCACTATACTAACTTTCTAACATCAAAAAAAAGTTTTTTGCAATCTGTTCTTTTCCTTAGCCTATTATTTGACTTGTAACTCTTTGTTAACATAAGGCCCTGTTTAGAGCATGAAGGGTGCCTTATAAGGGACCTAAGCACAAATTTTCTTTTCTGCCCAAGAATGTTAGGAGCATCCCTGCCCCAATGTAACAGTAAGATCTAGGGTCATAAAGCAACAGAATCCTGATTAGCTGGTGCTAAGAAGAAGGGCTGGACTGGGGGGGGGGGGTAGGGTTAGGAATGGGTTGATATGACCTATGCTGGGTCAAATCCATTTCAAATTCCCACCCTGTTGCCACAGACCTTTTCTGCTAACCTTTCAAGTCATCTTTGTTGTCTCTGGACTGAGAGAGACCTTAAAGCCAGTGCTGATGTTGAATCAGAGATCCATGGACCTATTCCTACTTTTTTGATGTGGGCCCTGATAGGCTGGCTATCCAGTGATGTGGCCTACGCTGGGACAGCATGCTGGGTGCCTATCCTGAGGTCACAGATTTTATCTGCTGATCTTCTAACTTGTGTTGGATTGGAAAATGTTCTACTCTGCTTTTTGAGGTTTTCTGACACTCTACAAATTTTAGAGTCATTATTTAAACGAATTTGGAGAAGTTTGGGAGAGATGTTGGCCTGGATCCTGCCTTTACTCTGACATCTTGGCTCCATGTCCAGAGTTGCCCAATTACTGAGAGAATGATTTGATGATTTTCTCAGGATCCCAAAGCATGTATCAGTGGCTGAATGGTAAGAACTGAACTCAGCCTGTGTTGACTGAGGATACCTTTCTATTCACTACACAACACTGCCTTTCAGTGTTTATTTTAAAATATTTTGTTAATATCACTTTGATATAATAACAAAGTGAGATTTGAAAAGGATTAGTCTTTACCAAGGAATGGTCCTCTGAAACATTCTGACAAATGGTCATCTAATAGCCATTCTTTTCATTCTTTTCATTCTTTTCATTCTTCTCATTATTTACAGGATATATGCATGGGTAACTTTACAGCATTAACAATTGCCAAACCTCTTGTTCCAATTTTTCACCTCTTACCCACCCACCCCCTCCCCTAGATGGCAGGATGACCAGTAGATGTTAAATATATTAAAATATAAATTAGATACACAATAAGTATACATGACCAAAATGTTATTTTGCTGTACAAAAAGAATCAGACTCTGAAATATTGTGTACAGGAAATTTGGAACAACACCTGCTTACTCCAGAAGCAAAGCTAGACCTAAAAGGAAAAAAAAAGGAAAGAAGGAAAGAAAATGAGTGACAGGGAAGACCAAAACTCCAATTAAGACAAGGACAAAATATCCAAAAAGGAAATCACAAAGAGTAATATGAGTTGGTCTCAAGCCCAAAGAGGCTTCTTGGAAATGTTTATAAAAGACTTTAAAAGAAGTCTAAAAAGAAAAAGAGAGATAGAAGTAAAAACAGAAAAGAAATGAAATATGCAAAAATGATTGAGGCAGGCCTTTTTTAGTGGCAAGAAAATGGAAACTGAGTGGATGCCCATCATATGAGAATGACTGAATAAGTTATGGCATATGAATGTTATGGAATATTATTTTTCTATAAAAAGTGATCAGCAGGATGATATCAGAGAGTGCTGAAGAGATTTATGTGATTTGATGCTAAGTGAAATGAGCAGAACCAAGAGATCATTATAGACAGCAACAAGAAGATTTTATAATGATCAATTCTGATGGATGTGGCTCTCTTCAACAATGAAATGATTCAGTCCAGTTCCAATGGTCTTGTGATGAAGAAAGCCATCTATACCCAGAACAAGGACTGTGGGAACTGAGTATGGATCACAAAATAACATTCTCATTCTTTTTGTTGTTGTTTGCTTGTATTTTGTTTTCTTTCTCATTTCTTTCCTTTTTGATCTGATTGTTCTTGGGTAGCATGATATTTGTGGAAATATTAATATTTCAATTTTTCTGCTTTTATTTTATTGTGAGGTTTTTATGCCCTAATACGTGGTCAGTTTTTGTGTAGGCGCAAAGTACTGCTGAGAAACTGATATATTCCTTTCTGTCTATATATGAATTTCTCCCAGAGATCTATCATATGTAAGTTTTAAAATTCAATTAACCTACTTAGTTCCTTCCTGTTTATTTTGTGGTTACATTTGTCTGATTCTGAGATTGCAAGGTTGAGGTTCCCCACTAATATAGTATTTTCCCCTCCATTTCTAGAATACTGGAGAAGTTTTCCTTAATGACCTCTTTAAAAGGCTATCCAGGTTCTTATTTTGGTCATGGCCTTCATGTAGACCAATAATTTTTAAATTGTCTCTTCTGAGTAGATATACATCAATTGGGGAATGGCTGAACATGTTGTAATATATGACAATAATAAAAATATTATTCTATAAAAAATGATGAACAAGCTGATTTTAGTAAGGCCTGGAAAGATTCACATGAACTGATGGTGAGGGAGACAAGCAGAACCAGGAATACATTGCACACAATAACATAAAGAATGGGCAATGATCAACTATGAAAGACTTGCTTCTTCTCAGTGGTTCAGTGATCCAATGCAATACCAATAGACTTTGGACAGAAAATGCCAGCTGTAACAAGAAAAGTGACTAAGGATTGATAACCAATGCAGAGCTACTTTTACAAATGTGAAACCCATCCTAAGGGACATGATTAATCAATTCACCACTCAGGGTCCTTCTTAAAAATGTGGAGTGTCTCAGAGTGTGAAATTCTATACTTTTTGGTTGTAGAAATTGTATCATTGACCAGGATGCCATTTATTTTTATGTGCGGAACAGAAAGAGGTAAAATTAGAAATTTATGAGGATTTAACTGGATTGATAATGCAGATGGCTCAAACCACTCATTCATTAAAATAAGTCTAGCCATCTGCAGCTCTATAGATGTGTCTGAAGCCACAGATTTAAACTGTAATAATTCAGTTTGCACTTGGTAGTGAAATACAAACATGACTTCAGTAAGGATCTACATTTTTGAATTTTTTTTTACAATTTTTTTCAAACCACATGTTTTGCTTCCCTCTTCAATATCCCCAATAAGTGGTTATCTAACATTCTCTTAAAGTCAAGTGGAAAGTGCTCTTTGCAAATGTTCTCTGGACTATTTTTGGAATCCTTAATGGGAAAAAAAAAAAAAAAAAAGATTTTCCTTATGAGACAAAATCTTTCTTTCTACAACCCATTTCTTTAGTCATGCTTTCCAAGATGATTCAATATCTAATTGCTTCTTCAAAAGAAAGTCACTCAAATTTTTGAAAAAGAGTCTTTCCAATGGTAATAGATTTCTACAGAAAAATACCCACACCTATATTATAAAAGCAGTTTACAATGAATAATTAAGCTCACACAGTAATAATGACTATCCATGTGCTATCCAGGCCCTGTGTGTGTGTGTGTGTGTGTGTGTGTGTGTGTGTATGTGTGTGTGTGTGTGTGTATGTTGCATTCATGTGCACTTTTTGCCTTCTGCATTAGAATTCAAGCTTCTTTAGAATGAGAATTGTTTCAGTTCTTATATTTGTGTTTCCAGACACCAGAACAACACTTAGGAAATATGAGATAATTAATAAATGCTTATTGATTAATATCAATGTAACTTGAAATTGCTTCAGGCTTTTGGAGTGCCTGTATCACTTTTAATTGCTATTGTGTTATTATTATCTACAAAGCCACTGCATCAAAAACAACATCATCATCTCTCTCTTTGTAGAGGTAGAAAACTACATGTAAGGTATCTTGAATACATATCAGACTTGAGTTTTATATTGTTTGGTTTTCCTGAATAGCTTGTTCTTCTATTTCTTTTTTATTCTTTTTCCCCCCTGAGGCAATTGGGGTTAAGTGACTTGCCTAGGGTCACACAGCTAGGAAGTGTGAAGTGTCTAAGGACAAATTTGAACTCAGGTCCTCCTGACTTCAGTCATAGTGATCTATCCAAGTATCACCTAACTGCTCCACATTTTTATTCCTTATTACAAATAATATCTTGTTTGGTAAGGGAGATATAAGTGTGTGTGTGTGTATGTGTGTGTGTGCACATACACAAATGTGTGCACACACAAATAAGGTAAAGGATATGATAGCAATTAAAAGAAAATTAAAGCACATATTTTTTCTTAAGGCATGCTTCGTTTTCCTTTTACTTACACTAATTTTTGAATCCCAATATGACTTTCTATTATTTCTATTCAATTTTATTTATTAGATTAAGTCCAATGCTCTTAAAACTTTTTCATATCCTTTATTTCTTGTTCAAAGTGATAAACATGACCCCTTTTCCTTTACCAAATTTACTGATGAAACAGACTGAATTGTAAATCAATTTTTTTTTATGTAAAAGAAGAGACATCCTTTAAAGTTGAACTCAAACCATGAATATCTCTTCTTTAGGTCTATTCATTCAACCACTCCTGCTATGCATAGGTACAAGAGAATTATAAAATGATAAATTTCTAGCTATAAGTGATCACAAAGATCATTTAGCCAAAGTCTCACATTTTATAGGTCAGAAAAATGTGTCCCAGTAAGTTTAAGTGATTTATTTGCCAAAGGATAAACCAATAACATTAATTAGGTATATCTCCATTTTGACCATAAGGATAGCAAAAGAAATCATATTGATAGTTCGGTAATAATCTAGAAAAATACTGATATTACCTGACTCCAGTTTAATGACATTAACCAAAAACAAAAAAAGAAAAAAAAAAAAGGAGATGAGATTAAACTGCTATAAATCATTCTTAATGAAACCATACTGGCTTTTTGTGAACAATCTAATTTTTGCATGTTCACTAATAACCAATTTATTAATACATTTTTGAATTTTTTCTAAGAGTCAAATTAAACTTTATTGACTTCCATTTTCCAGAGTTCCTTTGCTTTTCTCTTTTAAAATCAAAATATTTTACTTTCTTTGGTATTCTATCTACTTTCATCATCTCCACTAGTCTTCAAAACTAGTGGTATATCTATGTGTCTGTGTATATGTACATACATGTATAAATATGTGTGCATGTATATAAACACACTTATATGTATATGTGCATATATGTATATTGGTGGGGATAAGGATGAGAGTGAGAGTTGTAATTCTAGTTCTTTCAGTATTCTAGAATGAGTAATTCTTTGAGGGAAGCAAAATATTCTCTACATTCCTTATATCATCTTGCATTCAAAATTACTTTAATATTCTCATCTCTATTTCTTCACTTGAAAAATAATTTTCCTTCTCAGGGAAAGAAATGTGAAATGAGAGATGAGTAGTCCTGCCTTTTCTGTCATTGATTAAAAAATCCTATTTTTCTCTAGGAAATATGTTTGATCTTGTCTTCAATCATTCTCTTTTTCACATGTTGGATTTTTAAAACTAAATCAAAGAGAAATGTTTGCTTGCCCTTAACATCTATAAAATGTTTTACCTCTTTTGGAGAGTTAGGAAAGTTTCAAAATAATACCAACTGTTTTATTCATTCTCCATTATATTCCATTTCTTCCATCTTCTGTAAATTTAATTTTAAATTTTTATTTAATGAGGTCCTTTTTTGTAGAAGTTTTCTTTTTCTTTTGTTTTCAAAGTAATATTCATGAGAACTTACCTCTCTGGGAAACCAACATTCCCTGAAAAAATAAAGTCCCCGGATTTTGCTATTCATTTATCCTAATCTTTTGAAATAATTGTTCCTTAAAAAGTTATTATTTGACAAAAAATTGCTGGGAGATTTGAAAAATAGTATGGCAGAAACTAGGTGTTGACCAGCATCTAAAACCTATTCCAAGACAAGGTAGAAATAGAGAAATTTATGAAGTTATTGGATAATTTTGATTACATTAAGTTAAAAATGGTTGCCCAAACAAAGGCAATGCAGCCAATATTAGAAGGAAAACAGAAAGTAGGAACTTTTTTTACAGCCAATGTTTCTGATAATGGCCTCATTTGTAAAATAAATAAGAGAAGTGGTTCAAATTTATAATAATACAAATCATTCCCCAATTAATGGTCAAAGGATATGAACATTTTTTTTCAAATGAAGAAATTAAAGTCATTTTTAGTCATATGAAAAAATGCTTTAAATCACCATTGATTTGAGAAATACAAATTAAGACAACTCTGAGGTAGTTCTCACCTCTTAGATTGGCTAAGATGATAGGAAAAATAATGATAACTGTTGGAGGGGATATGGAAAAACTAATGCATTGTTGGTGGAGTTGTGAATTGATCCAACCATTCTAGAGAGCAATTTGGAGCTATACCCAAAGGGCTATCAGACTGCACATACCCTTTGATCCAGCAGTATCACTACTGTGTCTATATCTCAAAGAGATCATAAAAAAGGGAAAGGGTCCACATGTGCAAAACTGTTTGTAGCAGCCCTTTTTGTAGTGACAAAATACTGGAAATTGAGTGGATGTCTATCATTTGAGGAATTGTTGAATAAGTTATGGTCCATGAATGTAATGGAATAGTATTGTTCTATAAGAAATAATGAGTAGATTTCAGAAATAGATTTCAGAAAAGCCTGGAAGGACTTGTATAAACTGATGTTGAGTGAAGTGAGTAGAACCAAGAGGATATTGTATGCAGCAAACAAGATTATGTGACGGTTAACTGTGATGGACTTGACTCTTTTCAACAATGATGTGATTCAAAACAATTCCAACAGATGTGATGGAAAGATCCATTCACATACAGAGAGAGAATTATAGAAACTGAATGTGCATCTAAGTATCATATTTTCACTTTTTTGTTGTTCCCTTGCTTGTTTTTTTCTTCTCTTTTTCTTTCCTTTTGATCTGATTTTTTTCTTTTGTAGCGATATGAATTTGGAAATATATTTAGAAAAATTAAACATCTACCCTATAAGCAGAATTGCTTGCTGTCTATAAGAAGGGTAGGATGAAGGGATGGAAAAAAAATTGGAACACAAGTTTTAACAAAGGTGAATGTTGAAAACTATTTTTGCATGTATTTGAAAAAATTAAAAAAATTTGAAAAAAAAAAAACAAACCTCAATTGGTATCATTAATGAAAACAGTCACCTAAGATCTTTTCTTAATTGTGATCTTCAAACTATCTCCCTCTCCCTCCCAAACTGAAATATACAAGATTGAAACAAAAAATAGACAATTGGAAAGGGAAAGTTTAGAAAAATAAATTAATTTAGTATTGTGAATGTGAATATTATGGATTCAAGAAGTCAAGGTTACAAAAGTAAAGAGAAATGGCTACTAAATATAGCTAACCATATTCATTTCCTTCAGTATATCTTAGTATTATAACAACTTGAGAATCCTTTACTATTTGAGTTCTATCCTCTGGTCAGTTTCCACATTCTTAATGTCATTGATCAGTCACTCAAAATTGGCCTAACAAGTCTCGCACACACACACACAACACACACACACACACACACAATCACATACATACATACACACACAAATGAATAAGCAATGTCTATAGTCCAGATGCTAGTGTGTAGTTGTGCCAGCTTTGAATTAACCCAATAGTACAGGCCTCTTGCACTTAGTGTGTACATGGAAAATAAGCTGCATTTAGGATTTAATAAGAGATAGAATATAGATGGGGTTTTTGGTTTTGTTTCTGGAAATTATAAAATTTGATAATACCAATTTTTTCCTCCTTAAACAGCATTTCTTTCCCAAGTGATACTATATCATTTCAAATCATAGATATCAAAATCTCTAAAGAATCAAAATTGGTAATGATTCAAAAAAGCAAAGAAAAAAAGAATTGGAATTATAAATGCATCACAGGATAGAACTGACTTGCACACAATAGTCAATGTAAAAAATTTTAAAATAAAATGGAAAAGTAGGTCAATCAAAAAGCAAGAGGAAGGAAGAACATATGAACAACTCACATTCAGATGTATCAGCTATAATTTTGGGCCACAGAAGAACTATTCCAGAATGTTGAAGTAGCCCTTTGGAAATTTGTGTGGAAGAAATATATATTTTGAGAAAGTGCAGATGGATTTTATTCTTCACTGGGTGGAAGCATTATTCATATTGATGAGGTCATATTCTATCCAAGTACTGAAAAAATAGCATGAGTTTGCCAGTGTTAATCAAGACAAATCAAAGATTATCAAATATTCCAAAGTAAACTGCATCTCATCAACCATTGGCCTCATAAAAAGTATTGTAACTCTAGTCATAATTTAAGATTCATGTTGAATCTAGCACTTACAAAACAAAATCATCAATCATTAGTAGAGACAAAAAAGAAAGAAAAACAGTCACATGAAGTCTTTAAGATGAAAATAGTCCCAAAATATGAAGAAGAGATGACCAAAATAAATCCCAAAACTCCAGTGGGGCTGGGATCATATGTATGCAATCATTCCTTCTAACAATAGGTCTGTCTGCCCGAGGCCACTCTTGTACATATTTTTCTTTAAGTATATGAAAGGTTGTTTGTCTAATGTTCCTTTAATTCCTTTGGAATTTTGAGAAAAAGTAAACAAATAATCAACATTAACTGAAAAACCCTTCTTCAGTGCAAATTAAATAAATGATTTCTCAAAACTAAATAATTTAAAGTCTAGGTTGTTAGAAAATTAATCTGTGTACCTTTCTTTGTCCCTTCTCTCTATTCAGTTTAAAGTGTCACAGATTTAAAATATTTTCTAGAATTGCAGGTTTGTTTATTTTTTGCTAAATCTATTTGTTCATGACTATGATCCTCATTTAATGTCAGTTTTTCTTTCTTTCTCCATGTTATATAAAATTAGGTTTTAATTCCTTAAATTTCATATGGCTCATTTCAGGATTACCGAGAAAGAAGAAGTAATTCACAAGGCAATAGGGTAGCAAAAACTACAGTTTCCTGTTACAGGAATTTTTAAAAACATCCCTCCTTTCAGACAGTTATGTTAGTGGTAAAGCTCATTGTAATGCACTGCTCTTGTTAAATGTGTGCATCTGAGATTTGCAATCAGGAAGGTTCAGTAGGGGCATAATGTGCTGATGGTTTCTTCCATGCTGTCTTAAAATAATGGAACCAATATTGGAAGTGTTATCAAGTGATTGTGATTTTGAATTTTTCATATTAAACATCACTACCCATCTGTAGTTGAAACTTCATGCTTATGCCATCCCTTTGACTCAAAATTTGGATTAGGGAGTATGAATGAATTTTCCCTTATTCAGGAAGTCAATTAAGTTTTAGCAGGTGGCCCAAGTGACAGGATAAGAAAAACAGATGTGAGGAAGTTCAGTGACAATTTTAACAATGTGCTTGATTGGAAACAAGGGAGTAGACGTCACCTCTGCCCCTAAATTTTTCCACGAATCCACTGGTATTCTATTTGTTTCCTTTAAAAGGAACTTTCACCAATTCACTTCCATGAGTATTTCTGCATGTCAGGATAGAATAGACTCAAAAAGATTTTTAAGCATGCTTAAAACACACTTGAACCTATTCCACTTATTTTTTTGTATATGGATATCTCCTATCTCACTCTTTATCTAACATGTACCCAAAATGTAAAATGTGATCTGCTTGGGATTTGAAACAAAGGGCAAACAACTAGGGACATATCTCAAGACCTCAAAATCTAGAGGGCATTTACAGCATTTGTCACACTTCAGCAAAACGAAAGCAACTGAACAAAAGAAGTATAATTTACAAAGGTAGGAAAGGGAAAAGCTAGATGCCAGTTTCTTTTCATAGATGATACCCCAGATGAGTTATTTTCAATCACCCTGAGCCTGTTCTTCAAACATCATTCTGCACTATGATCTTTCTCTCAACTAGGATCTCTCATTTCTCACCTTAATTTGCTCTGCATGATTGATTTAAGGATACTAAAAGATATTTGTCCTGAGTATATATTTGCTTGGGATGAGTGGATATAGTGTATTCCAGAAACGGGCAGGAATGATACTTGTGATTTTGCCCTATTATAAGGGTTAGATTTAATACTTTCATCCCTTCACCACTCAGCAAGTAGCTCTACAGAATTGTCCCTCTCAAGAATTCCCATCATAATCTCACATTTCCTATGTTAAACTATTCCATCCTTGCTAATTGAATAATAGAAATAATTAATGAATTAATTTCTACTGGAATGATTCCAGCTGTATCTTTGAGAATAGATTAGAATGGTTTATAATATTAGACTGTGATTTTTCTTCCCAACAAACTCCACCCCTTTCTAACCATAATCTGTAGAACTAAACATTAAAAGAGACTCCTACAATGCTCATGTTGGCTACAGAACAGGTACTTAATAAAACAAATTAGTTGCTTCTTGGGTATATCCAGTCTTAATTCTTTGAGATTTTTAACAATGACAACAACTCAGGCAAATGTGTTGTCAATTAAAGACATGATCAACTATTTTGACCATTTGCCCTATGTGCCTAAGTCAATAAAATGTACTTTTTTTCTTTCAAAAGATGCAATAATTTCTCTATTATTTATATCAAGGGTATTCAAAAAGAGAGCAGCACTTTTAAACACAAAGAAGAAAAGAAAAAAAATGGTCTTAATTTTTTTTACAGAAAAATCTATAAAATATTATGAAATACTATTTGTAAAGATGCATTGTAAAGATGCAATTTGAAGTAAGTTTAAATCATAATTCTATTACTTACAAGTATATGACCTTAAGAAAGCTATTTTCATGGTTAGACAAGATTGAGAGTTTTAAACATTTTGTGTCATGGACCTTTTTTGGCAGTCTGATGAAGGACCTATGCATTTCTCTTCATAAAAATATTTTTAAAATGTAAAATTGATTACACAGATTTACAAAAGAAACTAATTATTCAAAACATTTATAAAATATTTTAGAAATTCAAAGATCCCATGTTAGAAATTCTTGGACTAGGTTGATATAAAATACTTTCCAGATTTATATGCAATGAACCTATTATCATGAATCATAATTTTAAGCTATAGGAATAATTGTACTTCAAAGAAATAGAGTAAGCTAAAAAAATTATTATCTATTAAAAAGCTGGGAAGTGATAATAGACCTCTGAAGTTCTAGCATCTTTGGGAAGTACATGGAAGCATCTCGTGCTTATTGGAAATATTTATTGGGCAATTAGAGAAACTGAATAATTCTGAAATTAAACTTGGGCCACTGGATAACAACCTAATCCTTCAAGGTACTGAAAATGAAATTAAATAATTTGTAAGTCAATGAATGTACCTTGTGAACTTCTCAGAGATTCCAATGGAATTGTAAGCTTATTGATATATCCTTCAACGAACTGAGTATAACCCCGCTCCTCCACCTGCTCATATTGTGCATTCTTTTCTACATTGTGCCATAGATTCTCCACAAAATCTTCTGCCAACATGCATGGGGATTCTTTGTGTTCTCTTGCCAATATGTGGTTACCAATGTACCATACAATTTATTCATTGGTTACCCTTTTTTCTCACTTTATGATCTATCTATCTATCTATCATCTGTCTATCTATCTCTATTTCCTTTGGGGCATCTATATCTATTATAGAGCCCATGAAATATTAACTAGAGGTTTACAGTGAATAAGTTATTTCCTTTGAATAAGTTAGGCACCTAAGAACTCCAAAGGAACAGAAGTTTCAATAGACCAGGTTGATTCTAATGCCTTGAAATAATTATCATTATCTTTCCCTAACCCAAATTCATTATAAGGCACAGAATTTATATTGACAAATTTGAACGATTTGCAAAAAATAATGTTATTTTGAACTTACATATTTTGTTGATTGCTATTAGATTCAGAAATATAAACCTACCCACCAATATTTTTAGTAAGCTCATCAGCATTTTTGTTAGGCATCTGAAAGTTATAAATTACATATTTACTGTTTTCCTTCTTTTTTTTCCATATAAATATATGGAAAATGTTACTTACCAATATGTTATAGTACCATGTTCCCATAGAAGTTGATCCAAAAAAGCCTACACTTCTAGTATGAGATTTCTTTGAAAACAAAAAAAAGAAAAAAAAATATATATATATATACAAACATGCACAAATTTGCATATACATATTCAATATATCTATACATTATACATATATTGTGATTTTTAAAATAAATATGCATTTTGATATTTTATTAATGATGACAGGACTCCAATATGAAATAACTTAACTGAGGCCCAAATACCTACAAAAATATAAACAAATTGATTATATATAGCCAATAGTTTATGCTTTTCCACTGTTTTCACCCATTCTGACCCTGTGTCAAGCACTTTAATGATGACAGCTTCTCACTGAATTAGAATCCTGAACTGCTGAAATGGTGAGATATTCCTATTGTCTTGATAGCCAACTCAAATAATCACACAATTTCTGATCCTGATAAGGAAATTCTCCTTCCTCTCCTGTTCCCCCTCCCTACACCTGCCATTCAAGTCTGGCACTGATAAGTGAATCCAGGACTTTCCTTGCAACAACTGGTTATAATTTGAAATTACCCTTCCCACATTTTACACTAATTATTTGTTCTTGACCAAATCTACTTTTAAGATGTAAAACTTTTCTTCTCTAGTCCCTAATCTGATTATAGACTTCCACCAAGCTCTTTGACATCATACACATTCTCCTGAAGCTTGATAAGTTTCTTTTCATCTATGGGCTAGAAATTCTGACTACTTCTATTATCTTAAAGTGTGTGTGTATGTGTGTGGTGTGTGTGTGGTATGTACATGTGCACATGTTTATGTGAAGGGAGAGAAGGTGGGAGGAATGGTGAGAGAGAGAGAGAGAGAGAGAGAGAGAGAGAGAGAGAGAATAGCATGACCAATATTTCTCTACCAGTAGGGATAAGTAGATACTTGAAAAAAATAAATTCATTATAGCAATGAAGAACATACTACTTTTCTTAACAAGAAATAGCTAGTCCTAAGAAGTGAGGCATGCTGAAGAGGAAGAGGTTCAGAAAGGGTTCATGTAAGTTCAAACTCCCCTTTGGAAGGCACCTTAAAGGCTTACTAGCAATTTTTTTTTTATTTACATTTAAGAACATTGGGAACTTGAGTGGTTAATTGGTTTGTCCAGTGTCACAAAGGTAAAAATTTCAGGCAAGATTTCAATTCAGGCCCTTTGATTCGTAGATCTTTGATCTTCAGGGAAACCTAGAGTATCCCAGCCCCAAAAGTCTCATTATATAGTTTAGGAAACTGAGGCTGAGATCTGTTAAGTGATTTTCCCAGTTTATCCAGTTATGATCAATGACAGTAATTTATTCTAGGGCCTTGTAGTCCAGATTCAGGATTCATTACACTTTACATCACCTTTTCTTCTTAGAGAAATGACTAAATATGGTCATTGGATTGATCTGGTTTAATATTCTAATTCTACTAATACTCTTAATACTGCTATGTATACTGGAGCAAAAATTTATCTTAGAAGATGTAAGTTTTAGACAAGATTGTGAAGAGAAAATGGGTGTAAAGATACAAAGACAAGAAATTTTAAATCAATAAAATGAGTAGTGAAGAAACTTTAATGAAAAGATCTTCATACTAATAACTGAAAACCAGGTGATGATATTTTAACACTAAATTAAAAAGCTATAATCAAGAAAAGCATGACATTTTACTCTACTCCTTTCCCAATACTATTTTCTGCTTTTATACAGCATGGGAGATTTATTTATTGTTAATAGCATGCTTCCAGTCTGCATTTAATTCACTATTTTCTAATCTCTCATCATTTTGTGTCCAGTGGTTGATATACCTGAACTTACATGCTTTGAACAATAAGATTAATAAATTAACCAATAAATTCAGAAACACATTTTGTGGCTTACAGCTACATGAGAAAGATAAAAATACAATTAAATGACAGAATATTGTGAAGTATATTCACATATCTTGGAATTATGGTTCTAAGTGCTGACATGACTCTACAAAATGAAGGATTTACAAAATATTACATTCTTAATTATATGTTGATCCTTGAACTCTGTGGGCACTCAGTAAATGTTTGTAGATGGTAATTTGGGGAATTAAAACTGTTCTCTCAGGAATTATGTTAGTGTGATGTTCCTAACTCCCAACTAATGTTTTTATCCATTAAAATATTTATTTTTAACTATTTATAGGGGCACTTGGCTTGTGACTTTGAAAGAAATGGACATATTGTATGGGGGTCATTTTTCCCTATTTATGAAATTGAAGAAGTAATTACTAATTACATATGTATATTATACATATACACATTTGTGTGTGTGTATATATATATATATATATATATATATATATATATATATGTTCTCTATGTATCTCTTTGCCTGTCTCTGTTTCTATCTCTCTCTGTGTCTCCTTGTCACTGTGTCTCTGTCTCTGTCCTTGCCTCCTTCCCTCCCTCTCTCTCTACATCTCTTTCTCTCTGTGTCTGTCTCTGTCAGTCTGTCTGTCTCTGTGTCTCTCAATACAAAACAAATATACACAAACACAAAATATAAATACAAACACAAATTACAAAATAATTGAATCTTAAGAATGTGACATCTATGGCTAAGATGACAAGAAAAGATAGTGGAAAATGTTGAAAAGGATATTAGGACATTAATACATTGTTCATGAAGTTGTGAACTGATCCAACTTTCTGGAGAGGAATTTGGAACGATAATCTTTGGGCATAATTCCAAATTGTAAATAATATAGTCTTTTCTTAAGAAATTCCTCCAAGAATATTATTATTCTATAAGAAACAATCAGCAGGATGATTTTAGAAAGGCCTGGAGAAACATACATGAACTGATACTAAGTGAAGAAAGTAGAACCAAGAGAACATTGTACATAGCAACAACATAATTATGTGATGATCAGTTCTGATGGATTTAGCTCTTTTCAACAATGAAGTGATTCAGGTCAATTCCAACAGATCTGTGATGGAGAGGACCATCTGCATCCGAGAGAGGTCTTTTGGACCAGTTCAGTTCAGTGTGAACGTGGATCACAACATGTTATTTTCACCTATTTTTGTTGGTGTTGTTTTCTTGCTTGTTTTTTCTTAGTCATTTCCTCCTCTAATCTCATGTTTCCCATACAGCATGATAAATGTGCAAATATGTTTAGAAGAATTGCACATGTTTAACCTATATTGTTATATGTTAATATCTACGTTACTTGCTGTCTAGATAAAAAAGAAGAATAGAGGGACGGAGAAAAATTGGAAACCAAGGTTTTGCAAAGGTGAATGTTGAAAATTATCTTTGCATGTATTTTGAAAAATAAAAATTATTATAAAAATAAAATCATGGGATAAAAAAAAAAGAATGTGACATCTAAATATAGATGATAATAGATTTCAAATTTTCTCCTACTTTTTTTTTGTCCTATACTTTCTTTCTAACTCTCAAAGATCATGGTAAAAATTTATTAGATTGGTCAAATTGAGTATTTAGTAAATCCTTACTGAACCAACAGCAGTGGTTGGTGAGGAAGGGCTAAAGATGAGGATGCTAGAGAAAGTGATTAGCAGATCTTGTTCCAGCAGTAAAGCTGAAAGAAGCAGTCAGAAAAGGATTCTAAAAACAGCAGCAGACCAATGACAATGGTAATCTGACAAAAATCAATCTTTTACAAATACCATATTCTTATACCATGTTCCACAATATATTGTAAATTCAAAATAGATACATGAACATTAGATCTTTCACAGTGGTGTGTAAAATATGTATCACTTTTTAATATTTTATTTTATGTAGTTGGATTTTTTAAATTTAATGTGCATTTTTTAAAACATTAAGCCCTAAATTTATCTCCCTTCTTCCTTACCCACACCCTTTCATTGAGAAAGCAAGCCATTCAATATGTGTCATGCATGATTACACAAGTTAAAGAAAAGTATGTTTTAATCTGTATTCAGACACCATCCTAAGTCCTTCATAATTGTCTTGCTGAATTTGGCTAAATCATTTACAACTGATTATGTTACAATATTGGTATTACTTTGTACACAGTACATTAATTTTGCATCAGCTCATGTAAGTCTTTCTAGGTTTTTCTGGGAGTATCTTGCTTAGAATTTAATCTACTACAATGGAATTCCATCATAGTAACATAACATAATTTGTACAGCCATTCCCCAAATGATGGGCATTTCCACAATTTCCAAAATTTTGTCACCAGAAAAGAACTGTTATAAATATGTCTGTACATATAGCTCCTTTTTCTTTTTCTTAATCTTTTTTAGGTTATTGAACTAATAATGGCATTGCTAAGTCAAAGGATATGCATGGTTTTATAGTCCTGTGGGCATAGTTTCAAATTGCTCTACAGAATGGCTAAATCAGGTCACAACTCCACCAACAATACATTAATATCTCATTTTCCCCACATTCCCTCCACAATTTATCATGTTCCTTTTCTGTCCTATTAGCCAATCTAAAAGGTAATGAGTTAACTTGTCATAATTGTTTGTTTGCATTTCTTCTATCAATGGTGAGTTAGAGCATTTTTCCCACATAGCTGAAAATAGATTTGATTACTTCATCTGAAAACTGTTCATATCTTTTGATCATTTATCAATTGGAAAAAGACTTTTATTTTTATAAATTTGACTCATTTGTTTTTATATATTTGAGAAAAGAGGACTTTATCAGGGAAATTTGTTTAAATTTTTTTCAATCGCTCCTACTAATTATATTTCCTTCATCCCATTTTTCCCCATCCTTGTTATTCTATATTTTCTCTCTTTCCAACCTGTCCCTCCTCAACAATGTTTTATTTATTTTTTCCTACCTCCCTCCCCAATCTGTTCTTCCTTTTTTTGTTGTTGAGGCAATTGGGATTAAGTGATTTGCCCAGGGTCACACAGCCAGGACATGTTAAGTGTCTGAGACCAGATTTGAACTCAGGTCCTCCTGACTTCAGGGCTGGTGCTCTATCCACTACACCAACTAGCTGCCCCTGCTCTTCCTTTTATCACCCTGACTTTTCTTATCCCTTTCCACACCTACTTTCCTGTAGGATAAGGTAGATTTCTGTACCCAATTGAGGGTGCATATCATTTCCTCTTTAAGTCAATTCTAATGACAGTAAAGTTCACTCCCTCCCTCCCTTCTCTCCCTTCTTTACTCCACTATAAAATATTTTCGTCTGTTTTATGTGAAATGCTTTGACCCATTTTACTTCTTCCTTTCCCTTTCTCTGAATACATTCCTCCCTCATTCTTAAATTTTATTTTTAGTTATCACCTCTTCACATTCAACTCACACTTAAACCCTCTATTTAAATATATTCCTTCTACCTGTTCTAATAGTGAGAAAGATTTTATAAACTACAAGTATTATCTTTCCATGTAGGAATGTAAACAGTTTAACATTTTTAAGTCTCATAGTTTCATATTCCTGTTTTCCTTTTTATGCTTCTCTTCAATCTTGTAGTTAAAAGTCAAATTTTCTATTCTGTAATGGGCTGAGGTTTGAGTTGATGCACTGAGGTCCCAAGCACATGAGGCTAAATAGTAATTGGACTATACTCTATTAATATACATGTTTGGATAAAGAATGGCCTCCACCCACTCTCTGTGCAAGTCCTGATGTGTTGTGTAGGAAATGACGATTTTGGTGGGTGGAAGCAGAGAGACAGGAAGAGAGGCTGGGAGAGATTGAGCCTGGATTCTATGCTCGTAGCTGCTGGTCGTGTGGCTGCTAGTCTAGCTAGCTTCTTGACTCAGCTGCACACATTGCTATTGCCCATTCTCTTCCACCTCCAATCTTTCTTCACTGAGAATAAAGATTGACGATTTTCCCCTAACCTGAATTTCTGACTCCGGCTGATTTTAAAATACGTGGTTGTCACACTATTCACCTCTGGTCTTTTCATCAAGAATTCTTGAAAGTCTTCTTTTTCATTGAATGTTCATTTTACCCCTCAGTTTTGCTGGCTAAGTGATCCTTGGTTGCACCCCATCTCCTTTGCCCTCTGGAATATCACATTAAAAATTATTTTAATGTAGAAGAGCTTAAATCTTGTGTTATCCTGACTGTGCCTACAGAAGGCTTGAATTATGTCTTTCTGATGGCTTGCAATATTTTCTCTGTGACCTGAGAGCACTTAAATTTGTCTATAATATTCCTAGGAGTTTTCATTTTGGGATCTTTTTCAGGAGGTGATCAATGTATTCTTTCAAAGACTATTTTTAGCTTCTGGTTCTAGGATATCAGGAAAGTTTTTGTTGACAATTTCTTGAAAGATAGTGTCTAAGCTCTTGTTTTGACCATGTCTTTCAGGTATTCCAATAAGTTTTAAATCATCACTCCTATATCTATTTGGGCTTTGAAGCTTTGACTTTGTTACCTTCTTCTCATTGTATATTTGATGTTCCTTGTCACTATAGCAACTTTTTATGGTCTTAATTTTCCCATTGTTTTCTCACTTTTCCATCCTGTTTCTGGACTGTGAAATTCTTCATTGAAATATAGCTCTGCTTTCAGGGTAAAAGATATACTGTCCCGAGTTTTGGGAGTTTTGTGCAGTTTTTCAAAGATACTTAGAGGTACCTGTGAGTTTTTAGTTCTTATAAGGTGATAAAATCTAAGCAGGAGTGCATTTACCCCTTTTCTGGCCTGTGTTTTGGTCTGTTAGTGATCAAAAACATGCTTTTTATGCCTTGGAACTCTGGTGAAAGCTTACGGGGAGCCAAGAGAGCAAAGACAAAACTTGCCCAAACTCTCCCCAAAACTGTTCCAAATTCCTTTAAATAATGACTCTCAACTAATTTTAGAGCTTCAGAATATGCGAAAAAGACAGTGTAGAATATTTTTCAGTCAAAAGCAACTTAGAAAGTCAGCAGAAAAGGTCTGTGACACAAGGGTAGGAATCCAGCATGCAGTCCTGGTGCAGTCCACATCGGCTAGGGTAGCCCTAGCCTCTGCCCCAACTTCTGAAAAAGAAGCAGCAATACTGATGGCTTCTGGACCTCTCAGCCAAGAGATACCAAAATAAGAGAGGAATGGGATAGGGTGAAGGGGGAACATGATAAAAGAGAGAGCACATTGGGATAGGGAGTGGTCAGTAACAAAACACTTTTGAGGATAGGCAGGGTGAAAAGAAAGAGAATAGAATAAATCAGGGAAATATAGTTAGCAATAGTAATTGTAAGAAGAATTTTGAAGCAGGTTTCTCTGATAAAGCCTTATTCCTCAAACAGAAAAAAACAGTCAAATTTATAAAAAGCAAGAGCCACGTCCCAATTAATAAATGATCAAAAGATATGATCTATACCCAGACAGACAGCTATAAATTCATGCATATCATTTGACCTAATAATATCACTTCTAGGCATGAATACCAAAAGAGATTTAAAAAATCACCTATTGTTTGACCTCCTTTCCATCTGTGGACTGTGAATTGTGGCAACTGCTGCTGCATTGCTGATTCACTGGCTCCCAAAGCCTGCCCATGGTGTTCTGGGACAGAGTCTATTCTAGTATAGTTTTGCTAGACTGTGCTCCACTCTCACCCAGGTGCAAAACTTCTTTCCTACTGACCTTCAAAGTTGTGTTTGACTGGAAATGTTGTATTTAAAGGCTTTCATAGAGGTTTTGGGAAAAGCTCAGGGGAGTCACTGCCTTTTCTCTGACCTCTTGGCTCTTCCCTCTCTCTCGTGCACTACTTTTTTAGGAGATGTGTTCTAAATGGAGAGAGAGAGAGAGAGAGAGAGAGAGAAAAACAATTACAAAAGATAAATTGATAACTTTGATTTCATGAAAATGAAATGCACAAATCAAATACATCAAAAAATCTTTCTCCCTGTGTGTCTATCTCTGTCTCTCTTCTCTGACTTTTGGCATTCTCTGTCTCCATGTCTGTCTCTCTCTGTCTCTGTGTCTCTGTCTCTTTCTCCTTATCTCTCTGTCTCTATCTTTCTATTTCTCTGTCTTTCTCTTTCTATCTGTGTCTCTCCCTTTCTTTCTCCTTCTCCCTCTCCCTCTCCCTCTCCCTCTTCTCTTCCTTTCCCCTTCACCCCCCCTCACTCTCACTCTCTGTCTTTCTCTCTCTTTTTCTCTTTTTCTCCCTCCTTTCCTCCCTTTTGCCATCCTTACCCATCCTCATCCCATATCTCTCTAGCTAAACAGAAGCCATTTCACTCCCTCAAATAAGTGATTTAGTGATATAAAAAGCATTTCTCAAAAAAAATAATTGCAAGCAATTAACAGACACTAAAGAATTCTTCAAACCCTTAGGCATAAAAGAGTTGCAAATCAAAATAGCCCTGAGGTTTTACCTCACATTTAATAAATTGGCAAAGATGACAAAAAAATTGAATGTTCAATTTCTGAGAGATAGAAAGATAGGCACACTTGTGCATTATTCATGGAATTGTGATTTCTACAACTATTTTGAAAAACAATTTGAGTTGTGCAAATAAACAAAATCACCTACTCTTTAACCCTAAGTCCAAGGAAATTATTGACAAAAAGAAACTCCATAAGCATCAAAAAATGAATAGAAATATTTTTTATGGTGACAAATGACTATAAACAAGGTTGATTGCTATCACATTAGGGCATTGTTATGGTGCATAAAAATAATATAATATATTATTATGCTCTAAAAATGTCTAACATGAAGAATATAATGAAGTCTGGAAAGAAGTACATAAACTAATATAAAGTAAACCAAATCAAGAAAATAATACCAAAAATGACTACAACAATGAAAATGTAAAATAAAGCCACAAAATAATCAAAGGTGAATGTTATAAAATTCATTGAACCTGAATGGAGCCAAAAAAGACATATATGAAAAGATACACCATTGTACACAGCAAACACACAAATTAAAAGCAGAGTTTTGAAGATGCAAGAGATTCCAGGTATGAAACATCTGAAATATTTTTGCATATATTTTTGATAAAATTACTAGTTTTATTGATTTCCTCTCATCTTCTTTAAAAATAGTCTTTGTTAAATGGGATATTTCTCTGGCAATGAAAGTGGAAAGAGGGCAGGGAAATTTAGATGTTTCAAAATAAAAAATGTCAGTGAAACATTTATTTTAAAATTTTTGATGAGTAAAGGAGTCAACTCCTTTATTCAAGTCATTGACACCCGTATAAATAGCATAGAGCTAAATGAAGATACATGGAGACTTTCCCTCACTCCCAAAACAGATATTGATAACTAATCTTTCTGCATAACCATTTAATCAGTTCCATATTCATCAAATTATATAATCTAATTCCACATTTTCCATTTTCACTATAAACCTAGCATAAAACACTTAATCTGTTGATGTATATAGCAATTCACTCATTTACTTAGTTTACTAAATTCTGTCCAAGAAGGAAATAAGTAATATTGTTGTGACTTGTTGCTGATGAATATTTTTGTAATCATTACTTGCTTGTCTAGATGTCTGCCAACTATTTCTTTATTTAATGATTCTTTACAGAATTTCTCCTAGAATTGAAATTAACCTCACTGGTCTATAATTTGTACTCAGTTCTCTTCTTTTAGAAAAATCAGATCATTTGCCCTTCTCCAAAAATTATTGAATTAATCTAGAGCAACTTGATACTCTCATATTAATGTAGGGTGAATCCTTTATGAATTTATATCAGTGTGTTCAGGCAACTCCTATTTTCCCTCTCCTGAGTTGTTTACTTTTTGTTTCTTTAAAATTTCAATCCTGAGAGTGTTCTAATTGAACTTTTCCTGTAGAATTTTAGTCTATGTGATTCTAGCCACTCTTCCTCTGAACCCTTTAAAATTTGCCTTACTGATTCTAGATATTTGTCAGAGTATGTTTAACTTTCTTCTTACTTTCTTCCACAAAATCTAAAAGGGAATTTTTATTTCCCAAATTTCTCATCATTTTTATCCCAAAAGGAAGTTCATCTCTGTTAAAATCAAATCCAGTAAATATTCTCTCCCCTTGTTTATTAATCTTTATTGTGAAAAACTAAATTATCATTAAGGCAAGTCAATAATCTTAGTTGTTCTACTTTTTGGCAGGGAGATAGTTATAACAGATGCTTAGTTTATTGAAGTCTGTCATCACTAGCAGGCTTGTAATCTGTTTCACAAAAACCTGATCTAATTCTTCTTTCTCTTCAGGTAATCTGTAGTACATTTCATTCTGATGAGGGGAAAGAATGCTTTTATTCTGCTTCCCATTGATCTTTATCCAAATGTTTTCTACCATATTTCCTGGATTTTCTTACATGAATATCTCTTCTTAATCAATATGCTACCCCACCTCCTATTAATGAACCTGCAAGCACTAGGAAGGAATGCACAACTTCCACCAGCTGCTAAGTCTGCTACATAATGAAATATATTGGTGTCTCAAGAATCTTATGGTCTTTTGGTCTTAGCCTTAGCATGCAAGCAAGCTGAAACACAAAATTACTATAGCTTAGCTTTAAAAAGAGAAGCTATCAGACTATAGGCTACAGGGGAATTTCTAGCACATACTTATTGAATATAAACTACTAAGTACAAGGGCCTTAGAACAACAAGAAAATCCTTTACTTGACAACATATACATTTATCAACAACAAATTCTCTATAAAATATAATCTTTAACAGTGATCCTTGAAATGTTTGACTTCCCCAGATGTATTTATATCTTGAAAAGTCATTGAGAGGTCTACTTTAAGGACTATAACCCTTGCATATTTCCTTGGAGTAACATCCACTCTTAAAAACCATAGAATTAAAAACACAACAAATAGAGTTATGAAAAACAGGTATAACACTTAGCAGTAAACTCCCAGAAAAACTAAACATGGGGGGAAAGCTATATCCAGTTTGATCAGTAAAATTCTTACATATGTACACACTCACAAGAAGCTGGCTAATGAATGGCTAATGAAATCATATCAAGATCATTGCCTCTCCTAAATAATTTGCATATCAGTGTACAGTAGTATCACACTATGAAAATGTTTGAGTGCTTAAGACTTAAAATGCTAAG
The DNA here is from genome assembly GCF_902635505.1 of Sarcophilus harrisii. Lineage (NCBI taxonomy): Eukaryota > Metazoa > Chordata > Mammalia > Dasyuromorphia > Dasyuridae > Sarcophilus > Sarcophilus harrisii. The sequence goes on along the minus strand of NC_045431.1, from coordinate 109,342,729 downwards.
GCTTAAAGAGATTGATAGCTTCATAGGGAGAAAGAAAATAAGCATTTATTAAATTCCTACTCTGTGCCAGGTACTCTGCTAAGCAATTTACAAATACTATTTCAATTGATCTTCACAAGAATTCTGTTAGGTAGATGCTATGATCTTCATTACACAGTTGAGGAAACTGAGGTACATAGAGATTTAATAATTTGTCATGAGTCACAGAGCTAGTAGGTGTCTGAAGCCATATTTTAAACTTAGGTCTGATTCTGCCTCTATTTATAGAGAGAGCATTAGATTTGGAGAAGAAAGACCAGATATGAATCTCTCTTCTTTTATTTACTATATATCTCATTTTGGGCAAGTCATTTAATTCCTCTGGTCTTCAATTTCTTATTCTATGAAATGAAACATGGTTTAAATGATGACTCTCTAACATAAGCTCTAAATTCTTTGATGCTAAACTTTTTTCAATAGCCAATAGTCATGGACATATTATGAGCGGAAGAGTGATGTGATTGAACCTGGACATAAAGAAGATCAGAAAGATAACAAGCATTTTTTTTCAATCATATGGTTGTGCGTAATGTGAAAGGAGGAGGAAAGGGTTAGAGACATTATGAGATCACTTCTAGGAGGGTAGCTGTGAGGTGGAAAATGGAGTGAATAGGACAGGTACCGTGTGGGGAGGTACTCATCTATAGAGCAACTATAAAGGCAAAACTCCTGAACATTCCTATTTCAGTCAATTATTTTATCTCAGTACTTGTCAAGCTAAAGGATTTCTGGTCTACCTAACAACTATGTGCATTATCAGTAAAGTACTCTGAACATTCTGGTTCTCTGAAATAAAAGTCCTTTTAGTTCTCTCTAGTTACCAGTCTCAGACACCTACTAGCTGTGTCACTCTGGACAAGTCATTGAACCCTGTGTCCTTCATTTTCCTCATCTGCAAAATGAACTGGTATAAGAATTATCACAATGTTCCTTATTTTTGCCAAGAAAACCTCAAATGGGGTCACAAAGAGTTAGACATTCTGAAACAAATGAAAAATAAAAAATAGTTACTGATGTGAAGGAAGAATTGAAGATTGAAGGATAATAATCAGTTCATGATTAGCAGGAAGAAGAATTAAGTTTGATAAAAATCATTTGACAGGTGGTATGATATTAAATTCATATGCTTGGCAGATAGATATAGTTTCATAATGTAACACAGTAAAATCATAGCTTGAGAGAGAGAATGAAACTTAAAGACCATTGAGGACAAGTCTCTGATTCTATCAATGAGGAAACTGAGTCAAATGACTTTCCAATTATTATCCATGTAGGAAATGTTAGCTATTCTTGAGTCCAAGTCCAGAATTCTTTGTTGGATCAGATAAGAAGGAACTTTTAGAGGTATACAAGAAAAGCTGACTGTGGATGGATCAGATAAAGGATTTGACTCACAAAGTATAAATTGCTTTTGAGACAACACTTGGAGAGCTTTGATGAAAGATGTCATAAACTTCATTTAAGAAATTACAAAGTTTAAAAATTGAGGTTCTCGTTGTCCCTTTAAGTAAAGCTTGGCTCACAGTAAGCTTAAAAAATAGAAGAAATATTATGAGAATGTTCAAGTCATCAATAAAAAATTGAAAAGGCAAACCTTTAAAAAAAAAAAAAGGAACTTGCACTAACCTTTAAGAGAAAGATGGTGCTAATAAAAATGAAGTGCAAAATATTGACTTACCAAGATTCACAAGGACGTTAGGGAAATGGACAGAAGAGAATGAAGTTGAGACATTGAAAATATAAGCATGTACTCACATTCATAATATAAAATAGCAATAAGATTTTAATGGACTATGAGTAATTTTAAAAACCCGCAAATTGACTTTGAAAAAAAAAAAAGAACTCATTTATATAAATGCCTCTGGGGGATATGGAGAATTTCTTTGTGTCCTGGACTGCTGCTTGGTAGTATTAGTCAACACTTGGTCTCTCTCTAAACTGTGCCTCTCATGGGGAACTATTTAATTTATCACCAAATCAGCTCTCTTCAGAATGGTTGTTTATCTCATATTCCCTTTCCCCAAAAGATAACTAAGCTTGGGTGGCTATTTTTGCTAAATTATACCTCTCCTTAGGGTTTGTTTATTTATCTCTAAATGGCCTTTCTCTAGGGTGGCATGTGTGGGACTTTGGTTTGTCTATAATAAAAAATGACCACATTTTATCACTGAGTATTCAAATGTTAGCAAGAGAAAAATAATGTCATGATAAAGGTAATTAACTAGGGAGAGTTTCATGCAGGAAAAACACGTTTTATTTTTATTTTCTTCTGTAGTATTTGCTTTAGAACTGACTTTTTTCTTTTTACATGGAAAATTTAGGTGCCAAATTAAAAAGAACTGACTGTTAAAAAAAATCATGTTTAAAGGAATAGAGATATAAAATCCAGTTTGATAAAATCTTGATTCACTGAAACTCAGGTGGCCAGATCTTTCATTTAAATGAATGTGTCCTCCTGAGTTATACTCTTAAGAAAATGGTTTGGGGGCAGTAAAATTCAACTTGTCTGTTATTTTTACATTTCTGATATTGTAGAAAAATGTATTTTCAGGATCATAAAGTATCAAAAATGAGTTGCAATTATGTTCACTTCAGAATTACTTATTAAAGCAGAAAGGAAACTTGATTTTTTTCATATTCAAGAAACATTCAATATTTTGCTCATAAGATATATTACAGGGACTCAATATCAAAAGGAAATAGCCCCTGCTTTCAAAGAGCTTATCTTCTAAGGTCTATGCTCAGCAATAAAACAAGCATACAGAAAATTTTTTTCTTCTTTGCAGTCTCCTGTCCAATGCTGCCTTCCTCCATTAGGATTAAAACTTCTTAAGGTAAGGGTCTACCTTTCATATATTTGTATTTCTAGCCTTTGGCACAATGCCTGGCATTTATAAAGTACTTAATCAATGTTTGTGGACTCACTGAATGAAATGTTCTATATCAAGAATGTTCAAAGCAAAAATAAGCATCAAAAAGAGGGAAATGATGGTTCATTTTCTATTGGTCAAAAAATCTAAATAAATTTTATTAATTTATCCTTAAATGAACATTTTTAAGTAAATGGCATGCATGAAAGAAAATATGAGGATGATATTTAGGTATTATTTAAAGGTGATACCTTTAAAGTCTTCAAAAAGTTACTTTTTGTAATCCTAATACAATCCATATTGTAGCATTCCAGTTACTCAAGACTTTGATGTTGGGTAATTTTGTTGGAATTGTTTTAGATTCTTTATTTTCTCTCCTCTTCCACATCCAAATCAGTTGCAAACTTCAATCAGTTCTACCTTCAATCCATCTCTCATCATTCTTATCCATTTCTTTCTCTTGAAAAGACAATATTTTACTCAGGCCTTCATCACCTCTCACCTAGATTCTTTTAATACCTTCAAAATTGTTTTCCATATCTACTTCCACCTCCCTCCCATCTTCCCTTCATACAACTGTCAAACTAATATTTCTACAATGCAGCATGGTTCTGATTCTATTGTTCAGAAAGACCCATGGGTTCTTTCCTGTCTCTAGACTGAATAAAAACACTTTTCTCTTTAACACTTTCTCTTATTATATATAACTACTATTTAGAAATTTTGTACTTCAGCCAAATTGTGCTTCTTGACATTTGCTATTGACTACAGTCCATCTTTCCCTCCCATGCCTTTGCCTTTTTCCCCTGCCTAAAGCATGCTCTACCCTGCCTCCATCACTTTTATTCTCCAGCATCTTTCATGCTCCAAATAAAATGTCAATTTCTTCCTCCAGTACTTAGTGCCCATGTTTTCATTACCTTGTATTTGTTTATATTTAAGTATTTATATAAACAGCATTTCCCCCTAAACAGTCAAGATTATTATTTTTTTAGCTTTTTATTCTCATCATCTGAAAGGCATCATGAAATAATAAATTAATAAAGAGTAAACCCAGAAATTAAGTATACCCAGGTTCAAATACCACTTCTGACATACTGTGTGATCCTGGAGAGATCAAATAATCTTTCTCAGGGCAACCTGATGACAACACATTTTAGAAAATGATGCCAACTTCATTGATGGAATGAGTTTGTTCACCTGGGAACTTCATGCATTTGTAAAATCCTTGGTCCATTTCCTTTTTTTTTTCCTTTTTTTTAATTTAATTTTTTATTTTATTTAATAGCCTTTTATTTACAGGTTATATGTATTGGTAACTTTACAGCATTAACAATTGCCAAACCTCTTGTTCCAATTTTTCATCTCTTACCCTCCACCCCCTCCCCCAGATGGCAGGATGACCAGTAGATGTTAAATATATTAAAATATAAATTAGATACACAATAAGTATACATGCGTGGTCCATTTCCTATAAATGTCTCTAGCATCTAGCAAAGTTATCAGAAAAACCTATGATTTGAAAACCATTTATTGGCTTGAATTGAATATTAGTACTTTGGATACCAAATATTAACAAGATAATAATCTGTTCTGGTTCTACATGTTTAAATAAAAAGTTGTTGTTTATATTAGAGAATGACTAAAATGTACTGATTTTTATGAAAAAAAGGTGAACATGTTTTTATTAACAGAAATTTCTAGATCTTAGGAAGGACTAAATGTTTCCAAAACCAGCACTAACAGATTTTTGTGATCATTTAAATATTAGAAACACCTGGAAGGGAAAAGAAACAGCTGCAGCAGCTGTTGCTAAAGAGGTTAAACCCTGAAATAGGAAAGCATCTGGAGCTCACTCGAATACTGCACCAGTTAGCTTCCCAGACCTGCAGTCATACTTGCTTGGAAGCAATCGACAAAAACGTTATTGAGAAATTGCCTTCCTTTCACATCATTCAAATCTGAACTTCTTAATCTATAAATGCAACTTTTATTCTAGGCTAAGTGAATTTTCTTAGACAACTTGAAGAAAGTCTAATTTAGTTTACTTGAAATCCTAATTTTATTGGTAGCACAGTGGATAAAAAGATCACTGAGCCTGGAGTAAGGAAGATTTAAGTTCAAATATGATATCAGCTATTTATAAGCTATGTGTTCATGAGCAATTCATTGAACCTCTATTTGCCTCAGTTTCCTCAATTGTAAAATGGAGATATTAACAATACTTATCTCACAGGATTGTTGTGAGTATAAAATGAGATAATATTTGAGAAAAAAGTCTTGAGAAAAATATTTGAGAAAAGCTCAGTGACTGACTATATTGGTTATGTTATATTAATATTTATTCCTTCCTCTTCCTATTTTCATAAGAGACTTAATGTCAAAAAAAAGAGTTAGGAAAGACCTAACACATATTAAACAGCATTGCAGAATGTAAATTTTCTCTATCAACACACTTGACAACTTGATTTTTTTTATTTTAGTAGAAAATTGAACAAAGCCAAAGTGTTTTAAGTCTGAGATCTTTTATTTTTGTTATTCTCATCAGTCATTTTTAGATATGTCCATTTGGAGTTTTCCTGGCAAAGATACTGGATTGATTTGTCATTTATTTCTCCAGCTTGTTCTATAGACAAAGAAATAGAGGGAAACATTATTCAATGATTTGACCAGAACCATACAGTTGGTAAAGTCAGATTTGAACTCAGGAAGATGAGTCTTCCTGACTTCAGGTTCTATTCACTCCTACCTCCTTGCCTCAAAGTCATATCATTACCCCCACATTCCTGTCTCATTGGGAAATCAAGCAAAAACATGACATTTCAATGGTTATTCTCTTCCTCATACTGCTTCTGTGATATTTTTGTTACTGTTCATCTAAAACAAGTGGTAAAACCTTGAAAATTATTTTTGAACAGCTCTTAAAAGAAGAGATATAGTACTTTCAAAAACAGCAAATATATAATTTAATAGAAATTGTATTTTAGAAAAAGCATGACCAAAAGATATTATTATCTATCCAAATTACAGACTTGGGGACATGCCCCCTTCCCTTTTTGTGTACCATTAGTGCAGAAATTGAAACATGACCCTTAGAGTGACATGATTTTAAGAACATCTGAGAAGAAAAAGTTACTTAGCTCATTCTGCATCTTATGCAGTGAAGTGCCCATTTTAGATAACTATGGTTGTTGTCATCTATCTTGGAAACCTAAATGAGGTGATAACAAGAGAATACATATGGGCACTGACTTATGGTTTGAACCTTTAATGTATCCTCTCTTGCCTAACATTATAATGTAAATTTGTCAACAGGTATCATGGCCTCTGAGACTGATGCCTAATAATTCCTTGACTGTATCTCTCCTCAATAATAATGATCTGTTTTTGTCTATTTTAGTTTTATATAAACAGATATATTATTGTACCTTTGCTAGAAGTGAATGTAGGGCAAACATAATATTTCATGTGATTAAAGGTAGATGTGTCAAATACACAGTCTGTGGGTCACAAGCAGCCCACAAAACTCCTGAGTAGAGTCTAAAACAGATTAAAATGCAATTGGGACATATTCAACAAAATAAATAAAATGCAGTACAACATAATTCTAAATTGTGGTTTTCAAAGTCTATATGTGGTCCACATAAATCTGTTTCTATTTGAGACTGACACCAATAATCTAAGGGAAGACCCCTTTCAAAAATAAAAAGAAATGTGTCTTGCCCACTTCCATGGTGTCTGAAAATCCATTAAATTAATAAAGCATTTATTAAGCTGTTAATCTGTGCAAAGCATTATGCTAACCTTTGAGGATACAAATAGAAAAGTAAGGCACTTTGTGTTATAGAGAAGTCTGCACAGAGTATGACACATAAAGGATTCAGCTGTAAGTCAGATAGAAAGTTGCAGTGAAAAATCAAGTTCCTTTTTCTTTGAATTTATCGCCATTTTCTGATATTGACTTATCTTTGAGTACCAAGGATCTTAATGACAAGAATTTTTTTTTTATGAGTCTTCCATTGCTGTGGCTATAGCACCAGCAAGAGCAGTTGCCAGGCTGCATCTTCTCATAAAAGTAATAATGCAACATAAGCATGATTCATAATTTAAATGCTCTTTTATATTTTGAACTTTGATCAACATTTTATTTTTATTTGGATTATGGATCTATGTCGAGCTTAACCTGGAAAAACTATCTTCTGCTGCTATAGGTGAGGGTGTAAGTATTGCCTGACCCCACAAATAAGTAATAAAACAAAAAACAAACAAATATATGGATGAATGGACAGATAAATAAAATACATAAACAAATGAATGAATACACATATGCATTTGTCTCCATATATGCATCCATATATGTGTATGTAAATTTCTATGTGTGCATATGTAATAATTATCTATAAATATATAATTACTATAGCGCAAAAAATATACAATTCATTTTCCTGCACTGGTATAGCGTCCAGGTTTTATGGGTATATAACAGTGAATTCAACATCATGGCTCTGTAGACCTTCAGTTTGTTAAGCAGTCAAATCTCTCTTCTCTCTTACACTTTCCTTCAAAACCTCCCCAAAACTGAACTAGCTCTGGCAATGTATGTGTTACCCTCATCCTCTGTGTGTATGTCTTGGAAAATATACTGCCAGGGTATTTCCAGTCATCCTGACCCATATCTGGCCATTGGACTTAGATGGCTCTGGAGGAGAAAATGAGGCTGGTGATTTTTCAAAACCCTCCCTCTCTAAAATCCAACTCACTTGCATGTCACGGCATCACCTCCCTGATGTCCTGGTCCTCTTCAAGAACAAAGGACAAATAACCACAATAACTGTCAAGGTAAATGAATTTATCCACAATATTGATTTTTTTTCATTTGCTATATAACTGATGATTCCACATTTGGATGGTGTGGTGCTGGATGCTAGAAAACTTCTGTTTTCTTACTGTTAATTATTAGATCAAAATTAGCACAAGCAGCAGAGAATAGATCCATACTTGTTTCTTTTGAGTTTCAGAATCTGCACTGAATGCCCAATCATCTGCAAACAAAAAATCAGCTTCATAGCTGTTGGAACTAATTGTTCTCATCCACCCCTTCCTTTAGAGAAAGACACTCTCTAATTCACTAATGGTTTCATACCCCTCAGTTATACTCCACCTGGGTTACCTGGTCTGCCAAAATGGTTTATTGGGATATAACCCCTGTACATGCTATTTTCTTATAATCACAGAGGAGAGTTGGATAAATCAAATGGACAATTAATACAGAAAGCACACCAAAATGGGGATAATCTATCACCCATATTTCATAATGATAATTGTGTATGTATATAAAGTTTATCTTGATTTAATTTAGAGAATCTTATCATATTCTTATAAGAATTCCTCTATCATTTCATCATCAGCCACCAATGTTGGTGCATAAGTTGCAATTATTTTTATAGTTATATTTTGGTAATATACTTCATTGGCTGTATTAAAACTGTGTCAATTTTAGCATTAAATGCACTTTTCTTGCTATTCTGCCACCATCACTACAAGAGAAAAAGACACTATGTAAGGCTAAGGGTTATTTTGATGGTGTTTTTATCTTGTTTTGCTGATTTTCATGGCCAAAAGAAATTTGCTAGCGGGTGACAAACTTGCTGATAATATGTCTTTCTATCATTAGCTAATTTGGTCATTGAAAAATAGCATTAGTTGCCAGTTTCATCTTTAAATTGTTTATAGCATGATATGATATTCTATAACTTATAAAATTCATAAATTTAACATAACCTTCAAGAAGTCAAGTCATGACCATATTACAGTATGGAATCAAACTATGATGTTCTCAGTGTTCAAATCATTACCAATGTAATTTTTATAAGACTTAAACACAGAACTTTTGTGCCCAAAAGCTTTCAATGAGTCTCTATTACCTCAAATAGAAACACACTAGCCTGAGTGTTAAGACCACTGATCTCATTTAATGTTACTTCACTTTATGTACTGTTATTATTTTCAAATTCCCATTAATCAACTCATCTGCCTAGGATGAACTCCTTTCATAGCTTGATCATTCAATTTTTACATTAATTTAAGGTTCATCTAATATGCCACTCTTCCAATAATTCTCCACTGATCTATTAATTTGGAAATGTCTGCACCATGCTACATTCTTCTAGAATATATTTCTCTAAAAAGTTTTGCCCAATACTTTCCTTGAATCATACTTCTCTGGCTACTGCTATAGATAGCACTCTCTTTCTATTTATACCCCACTGGAAACTGCACTGTATCCAATTAAATAAAAGATATCTGTTTTTCCTCTTGTTAGTTAAAAGTGGATTTAGAGCCTGAATTATAATAAGGATAATTCTTTAGTTTGATATATGTGAACCTGGGACTAGTGTAATGCTTATAAATGTGTAGTATTTACATTTATCACTTCTTACCACTCCTGCAATTTGTAAGAAGAATATGTATTATTAATCTTTGTGTCACAAATGAATAAGCTGAGTCACAGAGAGTTTAAGTAACTCTTCAAAGTCACAAGCAAATTAGCAGCATAGTAGAATCCAGCTCTTCTGTATCTTGAACCAAAGTTCTTTTTATTAGACCATAGTGCCTTTCTGAAGATAATGAAGGGGTGGGATGAATAACTAAAGTAGTAATGCTGTTGTTTGTCAGCTGCTAACAAAATCAATTCCTTTTCTTCCCTTCATTATAGCTGTCAAACAAAGTTGCCCAAAGCAAAAGCTGGAAGAAACAAAAGAAAAGCCTTTTTTTTTCTATTCTCTCTCTCTCAAATATTCTAGTCATAGCTTCCTGGTTATTTTTTCTCACCTTTCTCCAAACTCATCATGTATTATCCATAAACTATGTTTGCTGTACAATTTACTTTTTGCTTCTTCCAGTCTTTTCACTTTCCTTCTGACATATTGCTGGAAGTCTAACCCAGCTAGCCACATAACTGTTTTCTTGACCTCTTTCACTATGGTACCCAACCACTTCATGAATTATTACAGGTCATCTAATGGTCTAGTTCATAAGATGCTTTGCCTTGACTTTTAAGCTTTGCATAAAATGTGTGAGCGTGTTGGGAATACAATATTGCAAAGTGGGTAATGATGAACTATTTGCTATCAAGCAAATAGGATTTTCATTAGAGATAGGAAGACCTTTGAATAGAAAGGTGGCTTCTGGAGAAGACAGTGAGAAAAGACATTCAATTAAACAGCAAGTGGTCAAGTACAGGGCACATTCTAAACTACATTTGCAATCAAACCTATTGTATTTTATATGATAAATGTATTGCTAAAAAATTTGATATAAAACAACACCTACACAAGTAAAATTCCATTGAAGTAATACAATTACAATTATATTGTAATACATTACAAGAAAATTACAAGAATTACAAGAAAAGATTGTATTTACATGCTTTTGTGGATAAAACACAGTATCAGTGTTTTGTTGTTATACTGGGAAATAATTCTCCTCAAAGGATAAATATTTTTGACAAATACTCCTCTGTTAACATTCTATTACAGTTGAACAACATTGAGTAACCCTTATGAACTCTCATAGATTAAAGATGTGGTATCAATATATTCACTGTGATATAGGCCCTTTATATTAGAATCCATTATCTAGAACCAAAGCACAGGATTTACGTAAACAGAATCCTTTATTGTGAATGCCTTAGGAATTACTCCTTTTAGCTTCTGTCTTTAGTTAATATTTCCCTCAGAATATCAGATATACATTTCTACAATAAAAAAAAAAAAAAGAAAAAGTATCATCAGTACCCATGCAAGCACTTAGGCTAATTATGCATGAAACACAGGTAAGGCTTTGCTTAAACTGACAAAAAAAATGCAAAAGAAAAAAACTCACATTTGAACCCAAGCCTCTCCGGAGTACTTCCATTTTCCTTTATATATTCCCCCAGATTTTTAGTACTATTCTAAGATTGAATACTTCAAGAAAAAGTGAAATAATTATAATTAGTAAGAAAGAGAAAAAGTTATGGAGGAAGGAAGGAAGGAAGGAAGGAAGGAAGGAAGGAAGGAAGGAAGGAAGGAAGGAAGGAAAGAAGGAAGGAAGGAAGGAAGGAAGGAAGGAAGGAAGGAAGGAAGGAAGGAAGGAAGGAAAGAAGGAAGGAAGGAAAGAAGGAAGGAAGGAAGGAAGGAAGGAAGGAAGTCTTTATTATGTACGCATGGTGTGCCAGGTGCTGTGATAAGAGCTTTACAACTATTATCTCACTTGATCCTCACAATTTTAGAGGTAGGTGCTGTTATTATTTCAAATTTATAATTAAGAAAATTAAGTCAGAAGTAAGTCACTTGCCTAGAATTACACAGCTAGAATTAATCTCAGGTCTTTTCAGGCTCAGTGCTCTATCCACTGTTTCACTGTGATTTCTTTTGCCTCCAAGGCACTCCACCTCCCCATGGTGTCTATATGCTTTCCAAACTCCATACCACCAATAAATAAGTTTCCTCTAAAAGGGAAAAGCAATCAGCATTACTACAGAATAAATGTATTTCCTCCAGTATTACATAGTTTACAATACAAATTAAGGAGAAGGTTCTTAGGGTTAAGGATTTCTTATCAATATTTACCTGTTTTGCTTGATGCATATTCACTCTGATTCCTGATTATTCTCAACAATTCCCAATTTGTTATGGAAACTTAAAGTAATCTAGGAACTCTTTTTCATTGTAGGAGGCAATTGTCAAGAATTCAATATTGTCTAGGAATAACACCTTTCAGTTGGCTGCTCATATTAATGTCATTATTATTTATGTTCTCATTTAAAATATTTTCTACCTTAATTTCAAATTGGTCTTTGATTAACATTATACTTAGTATTTCAAACTTAAGTTTCTTTGTCATTTGATGTAGGTGAATGATCTCTACATATACTTAAATACAATTGTTGCCATTTGGGGAGTTCCCCGGAATCTTATGGATTCAGTGAATCTGCTGTGAAAGAGATAGATCATTTAATTGCATGAAAAATAATTATTCCTTTAGGGTATGCTCTAGGAGATTACCTTAAAGCAGGTCATTTTAATGATTAGTTATGCTGTGTCATTTGAGTTGCCCAGCACATTCTTGGAAAATTAAGATAGTATAAATCTTCTTTAAAATATCATTGGCATTTTAGTTGAATACACTTTGATAGGTTATAAAGTCAAGTTTGATTGTCTTATATACTTGAGACAGAATGTGATTCCTGAAAATTAGTTTAGGGAAAACATCTTCCCTTAAAAACCTGGTCATCTTGAAGTGAAGATTACCTTGCATTCTTGATGGCAATACCTGAGAGGGGGCTCAATGGTTAATAGAGTCTTTCTAAGATGGAAAAATGGAAGATCTATGGATTCCTAGTTCTTTCGGGCTAAATGAGTCCATAAAGAATCATCACCAAGATGGGTATCATTTCAGTCAAATTCTTCCATTTCATCCAGGACCATCTCTAGTTGTCTTGATCCATATCTTGTCACTGGATTCAGATGGTTCTGGAGGGTAAAGTAAGGCAGGTGCCCTCCCTTTCTCCCTCACCCACATCCAATTGCATGTGATGGTATCACCTTCCTGATGTCATAGTGGTCATCAAAAATGAAGGACAAACAACACTATTTACTATTTCTTTCCTTGTACAAATAACAAACTTTCTATTTCACTGTTTCTGGTTCCATAAGTTATCTGTTAGATTGCCCATCTCCTGTATGTCCTCTTCACTATTCAACCTACTATGTGTTTACATTAACAAAATACTTTCTATGCATTTTCCAGCTCTGAAATTCTTTAAAATTCCTCATTGGTCAGACAGTCTAGCAGAAAAAGTTTTAGGTGACAATTGCTTCACTATTAAATATTGATAAATATCAAAAAGCAAAAAAAAAAAAAAGAAAGAAAATGGTTTTATGTCATCAATGACTGTGAGGAATGTAAAGAAAGGGAAATAATTGATAATAATATTAAGAAGAGCAAGCTTCAAGATTTCATATTTCAGAATGTGGATATTTAAATCAGAAACTTGGATTTCATACCTAGCAAAAATATGAGTTCATTTCATGGAAGTTTAAAATCTCAAGAGTCATAATTAGGATGGGACAACAAGACTAACCAAGGAACAAAAATGAGGATGCTAACAGCACTTGGTATCATAGGATCAGAAATTTAGACCTAAAAGGGATTTTATATGTATTTCAGGTCAACCTTCTAATTTAAAGATGAAGAAACTAAGGTAAAACCAATTTATTTGACCAGAGTCATACAGGTCATAAATGTCTGAAGTGTCATTTGAACCTAGATTATTCTAAGCTCAAATCCAAATTTCTTAAATCATATGGTGAATTCCTCAAAGAATATTCCTAAAATCAATTTTTAAAAGCAAATTTAAAAAATCAGTTTTAAAAGTGTTGGCAATATAACTTTGAAAGAAACAATAACACAAAATCAATTATTGCCTGTATAAAATAAATTGAATTTACTGCTTTCAGATTGCTATGCAAAATAAAATGTTAAATGGATATAGTGTGTGGTAAAATTAAATTAGTTTTGTCTAAAACTAATTAATTACTTATTAATATAAATTACCTGGGTAGTTACATATACTCCCCTAATTCACAAAATACTTGTCATCTTACCATGTACATAGTCTACATGAATTAGAGAATTTAGTACAGAGCTATGAATCTATAACATAGAAAGTCCAGAATCACCTGTAAACTATTTCAATTCATCAGAATCTCTAAGAATTTGTTATATTTATCATTTTCTTCTTCTCAGTGTAGTTGACACAGAAACAGTACTGGGGATGCAAATCACTGTCTTGCTTTTATTCATTTATGTTTAGTGTTAGATGATCTATTTATTGCATAGATAAAATAATAACAACAATAATAATATCTTAAATTTAGATAAAATTTTAACATTTCCAAAGTATTCTGAATAAATTTTGTTATTTAATCCTTATAATAATCTTTGAAAGTAGATACTAAATGATAAAATTATTTGCAATTTTTTAAAAAGTTATTGAATTTTAGGCTCAATTTTCAGCAGACTCACATATTGGCAACAGCCCCAGTAGCAAACAAGAGGATGGAGAAGAAATGCACTTCTTCTTTTCCCTACATGGGTTAATATCAACTATCCAATCTCTAGCTTTTGAGAAAAATTCCTGAAATTTAGTTTCAGACATGATCCATTCAGAAACATATTGCTTTGTAATTTTTAAATTTAATTCTAAATTCCCATGATACTGAAACGTGTACAATGTTACAGGTGCTTCTGAAAGTAACACATTTTGTTAAGGCAAGTGGTGTCAATAAGCTGAATAAAGGGTATCAGAGATTTAGGTGCAGATTGATGAGCACATAGAAGGTGGAGATGAGAAGTGATCAAAGAAATGATAACCATAAATGGTACCCAATTCATTTCTTTTAAGTTTCAATTCAGAAAGAGTCTGGTTTCCCTGAACTATTGATTGTGTGTTAAATACATTCAAAGGGCAAAGTGGCCATAAGTAGCTGCAGGAAAGGGGTTTTCAATTACTTTTGTTAATCAAGAGAAGCAGCGAGCTATAGAAAGTGAAATGGTGAAAGAAGAATCACAGCTTGCTTAGAACATTTAAAAAAAACTATTATCATTGTTAAAAATATTTTTAAGAATGTATGCTGTGAAGCCCAGACCTTTATAAAAGCATATTGATAGAACATGGCTTGGATTTAGTCCTATCTCAGTGAGTATCTTTCCTGGGGCTTTTGATTGTGTACTCCAAGCTTCCAAAGCAGGAAAGAGATCCTGCTGAGGAATAAATCAGAGGAGACCAATTATGGTAGGATGGGGCCAGTGCTAGAAGCGAGGGAAGAAAAGCCAAAAGTAGTGAATTTTAATAAAATTCCAGATGTAGTTCAAGTGTATCTGAATCTCTGTAATTATGGTTTTTCACAATATCATATGAAATAGTAGTTTTCATAATATTAAACATTTAGATACCATAAATCTCATTTAAATAACAATGATCCTTGGACAAAATAATGGAAACAATTCGGCAACATTTTTTTTCAGTATGGGTTTTAAAATTTTTCTTTAAATGTTCCTTAATTGTTCAGACATTGGCAGTTTAATTTTTCTTTAATGTGTCAGTGCGAAGTTATTATTACCCTGGCTCCTGGTACTCTGGAGCAATGTTGTGGGGAGATGGGAAATGCTGGGAGCAGTACTGTCAAAACTGACTCTCCATTCCAAAATGTCTTTTTCCCATTCATGCTGGGTGATGTGCGCAGATTTTTTCCCACTAGAAAGAGACCATGTCTTAAGTAGTTTAGGAAGCTTTCATACAATTGAGAACCATTTAATAGAATGGGGGCAAAGCTTTACAGAACTACCACTATATATTACTAGACTCATCAGAATTCTAAAGTAATAATGAAAACAAAAACAATAACAACATTTCATAAACCCTCTGGAAAGGAAGAACAGCACTGATAAATATTCTTAAAAAACAAAAAGAGCAAGTTTTTTTTTTAAAAGCTACAAAAATACTTTTGGAATAAGTAGAAATCATTTAACCAACAATAAAACTAAAGACTGGTATACTCCATCTAATTTGTCAAATATAATCTAAAATGATTAAACTCTACATAGAATTTTCCAAGCCCTCCAATCCTTTAATATAGAAGCCTGAAAATCTTATGTAATCAAGACTATAAGTTCTTGATATTTGAATGGTTTCTTTAAGATTTCCCTCTTAACCCTAGAGTTCTGGAATTTGGCTATAATATTCCTAGGAGCTTTAAGTTTTGAACCTCTTTCAAGAGATAATCAGCATATTATTTTAACTACTATTTTACCCTCTGTTTCTAAGATAATTTTTTTATTAATTTCCTGAAAGATGACCTCCAGGTTCATTTTTTGATCATGACTGTGGTAGTCAAATTATTCTTAAATTATTTCCCTCTGATCTGTTTTCCATGTCATTTTTTTTAATTTGGTATTTTAGATTTTCTTCTGTTTTTTTTCCCATTCTTTTGTTTTTGTTGAAATATTTCTTGATGTCTCACAGAATCATTAGCCTTTGCTTTCCCAAGTCTCATTTTTAAGAATTTATTTTCTCCAGTGAATTTTTATACCACCTTTTCCATTTGGACAATTCTATTTTAAGAAGTTTTTTAAATAAATTTTTGTGCTTCCTTTTCTAAGCTTTTGACTCCAGTTTTATAACTTTCCTGCATAATTTTCATTTCTTTTCCCAGTTGTCCTTTCACATCTCTTATTTGATTTTTACCATCTTTTTTGAGCTCTTCCAAGAGGAATTTTGGGAACTGAAACCAATTTATATTTCTCTTGGAGGAAAATGTATGCATGCATTTTGACCTTGGTATCCTCTTCTGAGTTTGTGCTTTGATCTTTACTGTCACCATAGTAACTTTTTTATGGTCAAGAATTTTTGCTGTTGTTTCCCCCATTTTGCTGACTTTTAAACTTGATCTCTGCTCATGGGGAACAGGAGGGGCAGAACCAAACTTTCTGCACTGGGGACCAAATAGCTGTTCATTGGTTGTCTGTTCCAGAACATGCAGCGTCCGCAAATTCCCTACACTGCAGTCACCCAAAGTATTCTAGCTGATTGTATGGGGCCTCCGAGTCTGCCAGACCTGACCACTACTCTGCTGCTTTGGGGCTGGAGGTCTCATACCTAACTCACTTTGCCATTGGCCTGTTGAGATGGGATAGAAAGGCCTCAACTGCTGATATGTGAGGGTGCTAAGGCTCTCTCTCTCTCTCTGGCTTACCAGGACACTACCTGTGATGCACTGCTTTCCCCTTTTATCCAAGTGAAACAGACCTTTTCTCCAGTCTTCCTAGTTAAGTCAAGCAAGAGAATTGTTTCTTTTCTATCTTTTATGGGTTCTATCACCCCAAAATTCATTTTGAAGAGTGCTTTAGATTTGATTTAAGAGAAATTGGGGAGACCTTGAACAGTATCCTGTCTTTTCTTAGCCATCATGCCTCAAAATTTGTTATTAAAGAAATCAGACTCACTGATTAATATAAATTTTGCAAGATAGAAATTATGAAAGAGAGGAAGCAAGACAACTTAGTGAGTAGAGCATCAGCCCTGGAGTCAGAAGAACCTGAATTCAAACTTGGCCTCAGACATTTAATACTTCCTAGTTGGCAAGTCACTTAACCCCATTTGCCTCAGCAAAGAAAAAAAAAAAAAGGAAAAAGGAAGGAAGAAGGAAGGAAGGAAGGAAGGAAGGAAGGAAGGAAGAAAGAAAGAAAGAAAGAAAGAAAGAAAGAAAAAAAGAAAGAAAGAAAGAAAGAAAGAAAGAAAGAAAGAAAAAGAAAAAAGAAAGGAAGAAAGAAAGAAAGAAAGAGAGAGAAAGAGAGAAAGAAAGAGAAAGAAAGAGAGTGAAAGAGAGAGAGGAGAGAGGGGGGGAAAGAGGAAGAAAGGAAGGAAAGAAGGAAATTATACAAGATAAAAACTGGGAAATATATGTATGTGTGTGTGTGTGTATGTGTGTGTTAATTTTGTAAAAATTTAGTTCCTGCTAAATATCGGGGGTAGGAGGTAGAAAATGGCCTTTTGGGTAGAATTATATAATATAAGGTTTTTCTCTTTCATGGACTGATTGACAACAAATGTCAATGCTATAAACACAGAATTAAAGTAGGCCATTAACACAGAACAAGTTGTTACCCCACAAATGCTTAGGTATAGAACACTGACTCCTAAAAATGTGATTAGCATTTTAATTAAAATTGACCTCCAAAATATTCATAATGTAAAAACTATACTGAATCAAAAACTTTAAAAGTTTAGAGACTGTTTGAAGATATCCACATTAACTGAAAATAAATATGTCTATTGTCCTGTCTTCAAGTAGAGTTGTTTTAAGGATGCTTTCAATGAATTTACATGCTAATAATTTTATTAAAAGCAGTTATTTTTATTTTAAATGTTTAAGTATTGTCAAATTCAAATAGAAAATGGGGAAACCAAGACAAATATAAGAATCCCTGAAGGCCACAAATTGACTAAGAAATTGTATTCTATTGGATTTTTAAAATATATTTTGTTTAATATTGTAACTATATTTTAATTTGTTTTACGATCCACTCATAGTGCTGAGTGCCATGTATTTTACATTTGTCGCAGCACTATTTTTTTATTATTTATTATTGGAATTATTAGAAAATATTAGAAAAATGAGAAATAATAATTACTATTTACTGACAGAGAAGTATTTTCTTTTTAAATAGCCAAGTCTTCTAGATTTTTTTGGTGAAATAGACTTTGGATTATGAAAATTCAGTACCAATGCACAACTATCAAAAAATACAGACTTGTTCTTAATGAGTCTGGATTAACTGTTCAATTTAAATTTTGCAAGAAAATGGTTTTTAAAAAATCTATGCCACATATCACTATATCACCACAGGCTACAATAAATTGCCATGTATCAAATATCTCGCAAAATTTGACCTAGTGATGGATAAGATTACATTTCAGAAGCTCACTTTCTTTCCTAAATTGAGAGATAAATCCTCATACTGTAAATACAGATCTGAAAATGTCCTTAATAATTCAACAACAACAAAACTGTAACAGACCATTATTGCAGAAAGAGCTATTGACTACAATATATGAAAAATAATATTGACCCATAAATTTAATAATAACCTTTTAAATGCCTTTTACCACATCAAATGTTCACAATGTTTAAATCCCATGGAACAATAAAGGTATAGAGACCTAGCATACATGTGAGAGTAGTATGAAGTATATATCATTTCTGTGGTTTTTTTCTGTTACTGGATTTGTATGAAGTATACTTTATTGAGTTTTTTGAGATTACTTCACAGCATAATATTTTTATTCATCTTGAAAAGTGATTATTTAGCAAACCTTTCCTTTGAAAATTACACATAAAAGAATACCAGTAGTGGCTAGAATGACAGGGAAAGATAATGCAGAATGTTGGAGGGGATGTGGGAAAACAGGGACACTAATACATTGTTGGTGAAATTGTGTATTCATCCAACCATTCTGGAGAGCAATTTGGAACTATGCTCAAAAAGTTATCAAACTGTACATACCCTTTGATCCAGCAGTGTTACTACTGGGCTTATATCCCAAAGAGATCATAAAGAAGGGAAAGGGATCTGTATGTGCACGAATGTTTGTGGCAGCCCTTTTTGTAGTGGCCAGAAACTGGAAACTGAGTGGATGCCCATCAATTGGAGAATGCCTGAATAAATTGTGGTATATGAATATTATGGAATATTATTGTTCGGTAAGAAATGACCAACAGGATGATTTCAGAAAGGCCTGGAGAGACTTACACGAACTGATGCTGAGTAAAATGAGCAGGGCCAAGGAATCATTATATACTTCAACAACAATACTAGATGATGACCAATTCTGATGGAGCTGGCCATCCTCAGCAATGAGATCAACCAAATCATTTCCAATGGAGCAGTAATGAACTGAACCAGCTATGCCCAGCAAAAGAACTCTGGGAGATGACTAAAAACCATTACATTGAATTCCCAATCCCTATATTTTTGCCCACCTGCATTTTGGATTTCCTTCACAGGCTAATTGTATAATATTTCAGAGTCCAATTCTTTTTGTACAACAAAATAATAGTTTGGTCATGTATACTTATTGTGTATCTAATTTATATTTTAATATATTTAACATCTACTGGTCATCCTGCCATCTGGAGGAAGGGGTGGGGGAAGGAGGGGAAAAATTGGAACAAGAGGCTTGGCAATTGTCAATGCTGTAAAGTTACTGATACATATAACCTGTAAATAAAAGGCTATTAAAATTTTTAAAAAAAGGAATACCAGTAGCATCATGATTTCTGTCAAGATGGATGCTATCTGAAGAAGAGCATAACAAATAGGAGGAGGAGGAAGAAGAAGAGGAGGATCAAAATGAGGAGGACAAAGAGAAGGAAAAAAGAGCAATAACAATAACAACAAATATGAGAAGGTGGAAGAGCAGCAGGAAAGAAGAAATTAAGTGACTCCTATAGATATGGAACAGAATATGTTTTGAAAATTTGAATTTCAAAAGATTATTCTAGTTTGAAGGTTATGGTGAAGACACTGGGGTTCTTCTCTTTCTATCTTAAATTATTCTTTTTTCAGGGCCTTGAATAAAATAGGTCTACTACAAATTGTCAAGGAACTGGAATGTGAGGGTTCTCAAATGTCTAACTATTTTACATAAGACCTACAAAGTATGATTGCTTCTTCTCTACAAATCCTCATAAAATTTCTATATGGTATCATATAATGTTATGTAATAGCATTTACTCTTTCCAAGTTGACCAAAACTTTGTCACAGTTTAATTTGTCTAAATGATTGACTAATTGATTACTAATCAATCATTGATTACTTAGAATTGAGATGTTTTCAACTTGATAGAGGTATTAGAATCTTAATAGATATCACAATATCTAGGGCAATTGATCCAATCAATCAATGCCTGCCTTTACTCCTCATCACTCTCTATTGAATATCTGTTGTCCTTATCAAATGTACTTGTACATATATATATATATATATGTGTGTGTGTGTGTGTGTGTGTGTGTGTGTGTGTGTATGTTTGACAAAGTCTATAGTTCAAAAATTCTAGAAAACTATTCTACAAAAGATGAATCTGCATCCCAATAATTTCATTTAATTACTAACATCAACCATTGTTTGAATTAGAACTCACTTCACAGTTGCAAAGATCAAGTGAGATAAAATATATAAAATGTTTTGCAAACCTTAAACCACTATGGCAATGCCAGCAATTATCATTTTTACAAATCTGCTCAAAGTTTGTTGAATACTAAATATAAAAGAATAACAGGGCAGCAATTTGTTCCCCCAACATTTTCTCTGAGCTCTACTGAATGTAAAGAGCAGGAGGGAAAAAGTAATAATTACAGATCCTGAGAGAGATAATGGTTACCCTGTCCAAGTCTTTCCCTGTCCAATCCATCTTCCACTCAGTTGCCTAAACCCCAACTTCTAAAACTGTGGGTTGTGACTCCACAGTTACCCTTGTAACTGATTGATTGACATTTTGAATCAATCTTTCCTTCATTCACAGTGGCAATTTATTTCAATATCACTTTTCACTTGAACTATTAATATCCTTTTATGTATTCTTCCTACCTCTAGACTCCTTGCTCTCATCCTTCACCATGTGCCAAAATCATCTAAATATTACCTAAGTCTGACAAAGTCATTCTGCAATTCAATAGGCTTCTCTGTATCTCTTTATTGCTTATAGAATAAAATATAAACTTTTGATACTTTTTCACCCATTTTTTACAGTTTTGTTAACTATTACTCACCTTCACACACTATCTTTTCAAATCTATTGTATGCTTAGCTCTTCCCCATTCTTGATCTGCTAATTATTTCTTCTAGGCATTCATTTGAGACATCTCTTTTACCAGCAATATATGCCTTCCTGTTATTAAGGAGAATCTGTCTCTGCAGAGACAGTGCTTTCTTCCTCCTAAACACTTAGAGTTTAAAATTGAAGGGAACTGGGGTAATCATTTGCTGAGGTGGGATTTAGAGAAACTGAAATTTTAAAGTTTAAAGTTTACATGTTTCATTCTTGTCTTAATATGAGTTTTTAAAATGACAAGGAAAACAACAACAAAAACTACTGATAGTCATACAATAGACTTTACATCAGGCATACATAAAGCATTCTTTCTGGAGCTTATTTTTGCCCATATCTCAAAACTTATATAATACAGGATGTCAAAAGGTCTTAGTTCAATTTTAAATTATTAAAGTTATTAAAGTTTTAAATTACATTAAGACTTTTAGACACCCTGTATACTTATTTGAAAACATCTCATTCAACATCAATCTTACCCAAGCTCCTTGAGGAGTAAACTGGGTTACATTTTTTGTATTCTCAATATTTAGCAAAGTGCCTTGCACATGCTGAGGACTTAATAATTTTTTAAGGATTGAAATGAATTACTTTGTTCTGCCCTATATGAGTACTTTACTCCTGAACTCTTATCTCCCACATTCTAAACCAATATATTTTAGACCACGTTTGGCTAAAATTTCTAGAGACAAATAAGATTCTTTATAAGTTGAGATTGCCATACATGAAATTGGTGGATGATCATAAATAAATTAGAAGAACATAGGATGGTTTACCTCTCAGACTTGTGGAAGAGGAAGGAATTTGTGACCAAAGAAGAACTAGAGATCATTAATGATCACAAAATAGAAAAATTTGATTACATCAAATTAAAAAGCCTTTGTACAAACAAAACTAATGCAAACAAAATTAGAAGGGAAGCAACAAACTGTGAAAACATTTTTTACAGTTAAAGGTTCTGATAAAGGCCTCATTTCCAAAATATATAGAGAATTGACTCTAATTTTTAAGAAATCAAGCCATTCTCCAATTGATAATGTTTAAAAAATATGAACAGACAGTTTTCAGATGATGAAATTGAAACTATTACCACTCATATGAAAGAATGTTCCAAATCACTGTTGTTCAGAGAAATGCAAATTAAGATAACTCTGAGATACCACTACACATCTGTCAGATTGGCTAAGATGACAGGAAAAAATAATGATGAATGTTGGAGGGGATGTGGGAAAACTGGGACACTGATGCATTGTTGGTGGAGTTGTGAACGAATTCAACCATTCTGGAGAGCAATCTGAAATTATGCCCAAAAAGTTATCAAACTATACATACTCTTTGATCCAGCAATGTTACTATTGGGCTTATATCTCAAGAAATACTAAAGAAGGGAAAGGGATCTGTATGTGTCAAAATGTTTGTGGCAGCCCTGTTTGTAGTGGCTAGAAACTGGAAAATTAATAGGTGCCCATCAATTGGAAAGTGGTTGGGTAAATTGTGGTATATGAATGTTATGGAATGTTATTGTTCTGTAAGAAATAACCAGCAGGATGAATACAGAGAGGCTTGGAGAGACTTACATGAACTGATGCTAAGTGAAATGAGCAGAATCAGGAAATCATTATATACCTCAACAACAATACTGTATAAGGATGTATTCTGATGGAAGTGGATATCTTTGACAAAGAGAAGATCTAATTCAGTTCCAACTGATCAATGATGGACAGAAGCAGCTACACCCAGAGAAGGAACACTGGGAAATGAGTGTGAACTCCTTGCATTTTTGTTTTTCTTCCCAAGTTATTTTTACCTTCTGAATCCAATTCTCCCTGTGCAACAAGAGAACTGTTTGGTTCTGCACACATATGTTGTATCTAGGATATACTATAACATATTTACATGTATAAGACTGCCTGACATCTAGGGGAGAGGAAGAAGGGAGGGAAGGGAAAAGTTGAAACAGAAGTGAATGCAAGGAAAAATGCTGTAAAAAATTACCCAGGTATATGTTCTGTCGATAAAAAGTCATTAAAAAAAAGAAATTGGTGAATGATTTGGTTGACAATTGTTTAGTGGGAACTGAGTATAAATCATTTTTACCTATTGTCTTGCACTAAATTGTATCCCTGAACAGTAATCTGTCCACTGTGACTTCTACATATTTTACCACTCTAATATCCGAATAGTAATGTTCACCTATCAACAATACAGTGGATGATCTTTACGAAAATGAGAACCAATTTCCTCTCTCCCCAATCTCCAGAGTAGTATTTCTGTTCCTGAATACAGCAAGTGTGATTTTACTTTTCAGATAACTTGAATATGATTTAGCTTTCTAAGTTACTTTCATCTGACTCTCTGGCAGAGTAGTCATCATGCTCTGTTAATCAAGCTTTTGAGAACTCACCTGCTACCATATACTAGTGATTTCTAGCTGTTGCTTCTGCTCCAATGGCTATACACTGTGAAATTTCTTTCTTTTCCTTCTTTTTTCTTTCTTCTGATGGGTTGTGTTTACCAATGCCATCCTACCAGCATTTTACAGATATCTCTCCATTACTAGTCATCTTATCCATCTGTCTTTCTGTAATAATTTTCTGTCTACAATACTTTGGTAACATTTCACAGCTTACATTGTTCCCTAGAGCCTCTTCATGAGAGCCTGTAAAGCCATTTTCCTTATGCCCCGCACTGGTGCCTCCAGTTCTGCCCTATGCATCACTGGCCTTCAGCTCAGGGCTTTGCATCAGTACTTTTCCATTTTGTGCTTATTACTAGCACTATGGCCTTTAATTAGGACAGCATCAAATCTCAACAATGACTTTATTAACTAGTTGCAGTTGTTTAAAAAATGAAAAATAACTTTAATAAGTTTGCAAAGAAGAGAGATGACTTTAAATACATATATATATATATATATATACATATATAAATTAAGGCCCTTATTTCTATTTAAAAATTCTAAAATTCACTATTTAAACTGTTAATGGTTAGTATATACATGTGTAACATACATATATATGTGTGTATGTATATATATATATATATATATATGTGTGTGTGTGTGTGAGTGTGTGTGTGTGTGTGTAAAAATCCATGTGTGCATATGTATAAGATTTAACTCATTTGGTCTTAACAACAACCCTGGTAGCTAGGTGCTATTTATTATCCTCATTTTACAGTCGAAGTAACCAAGGTACATGAAATTTAAGTGATTTTCCTAGGGTCAGTTACATAGATAGTATCTGAGGCAGAATTTGAACTCAGGATTCAATCTTGACCCTAACTTTCACATCATCTAGCACTGAATACCTTTATAATATAATTATCTTGTTCTCAGTAATCCTTGACCTTCCTTCATTTAAAAAAAAGCATCATCAATATGGATCTGAGGGGAGGATACAAAGAAAATAATTTTTTTGACTAGCTATGGAAAAGATTTAGTACAGATATACAGATGTGGATAGTTATGAAGGGGAGGACAAAGAAGAAAGAGAACTTGGATCAGTTTTGACAAGGAGACAAGCATCATTGACAGGAGGTTATAAGAGACTCTTTTGGCCATATTCACCTTGCAAAAAATTCTATAATTTGTTACTGACAAGAGCCAGGTGATGAGGTCAGCATGACTAGCCCCTTTAGGGAGCTAAGGAAATAGGAACAGAAGAGGTTTAATCTAGTCATGAAATGGTCACATGATCGTGCACTCAAGTTCTAAAAGAAATTCGGCCTGGGCAAAAGGAAAGCAAGCAAAAATCCCCAAAGAATGTGAATAATTTCTGACTCCTTTATGATAGACTTTTCAAGGGCATCTATCTGCATTTCTGGCATTTCCCGAGGTCAAACATTTCCCTCCTCAACATTTCCTACAGCATTTTCTTCTGGACCTCTCCTCATCATCATATTCTGCCTTTCAGCATTAAAATATCATATGTATTTGTGCACATGCATCCCACATTATAATGCAAGCTTCTTAAGAGCAGATAGTGCATTGGTTTGGTCTTTGTAACACCAAAACCCTACAGAATATCTTGCATGTGATGTTTTCTAAATGATTGTTTGCTGGATTAATTTGAGGTGAATTGTAGTTATATGATCATTAAATCATACCTTTCATGCAATTAGGAGCTATTTCCCCACCTCCCATTTTTATATCCTTAAACTCTAGCACAGTACTATATATGCAGTAGGTACTTAATAGTTGTTTTCTAAATTGAATGAAAGTTGTGATAATCAATGTAAGTCTTACTGGGACTGCTTAGTCAAAACTTTGCCCCAGAGCACTATAAGACAAAGGATATCTCACCTGTATAGCAAGAATCAGTAGTTATAGAAAATTCTTGATTTAATTATATCTCTTTTTAATAAAGTGAAGCCTACTGTCTAAAATCTATAAGAGAAAATTTATTCAATTGTTTGTACCTTGTAAATGATTTTTTCTAAACAGAACATCAAAGTTAGATTTTGCTATTATGTAAAAAGTCACTAAATCATTCCTAATACATGACCCAAAGATTCCAGCATTACACAAAGATCCTGAAGTAATCAAAGTTAATCAATCAGTACACAAAATTTATTAAATGTCTATTACATACCAGATACAGGCTTAGAAACCGAACCTACAAATACATAAATGGATCAATTCCTGATCTTTAGAACTTTATATTCATAAATGGAGATGCTAAATGTAACAAAGTATTTATAAAAGCATTTTTACCATAGGAAACAAAAATGGAGACATTGAAGGGACAACCACCAATTGGACAATGGCTGTAATTTATGAATAATTTATGATTAGCATAATGGAATAGAACTGTCCAATAAACAATGAAAAATATAAAAAATTCAGAGAAAGATGTAAAGACCTTATAACCTGAACCAACTTTAAAAAGTAGAACTAGCAAAATTTTATACCAAACAACAACAATAGCAAAACACCCAACAGTAATTAAAAAAAAGAAAAACTAAACTAAAAGACAGGTGGATTTGTATTTGGTGCAATTATCAATTGCTGACAGAGATGACAGATGATGAATTATATTTTACATGAAGGTTGAGATCTCTCTTCTTTTTCTAGTCACCTTTTATAAGCAAAACTGTACTTGCTGACTGTCAGAATCAATCAACAAATTCTGAGAAGTATTTTTACATAAAAGGGAGTAGAATCTGTTTTTGCCTACCTTAAACTCTTTCTCTCATCCTACCTTTCACCAAATGATTATAGAGCTAACATGTCTAAATTTATATACTGTAAAATCTTTTCTCAGTACTCTTGTGAAAAACACCAAACACAAAAAAAATTACATTTAAAAAGAGAAGTTTTGCACGTTATTTTTAATTTTGCCACACAATGTAAGCTCCTCAAAGGCATGGACAATGTTTTTTTTTTTTTCCCTGTATGTTTTATTGTACTATTTTTTTATCAATTATTTCAGAAATGCCTGACCCTTCCTGACTCCATTTGAAGTTTTCTTTGCAAAGATACTGGAGGGGTTTCCATTTTCTTTTCCAGCTCATGATGATGAAGCCAAGGCAAACAACATTAAGTAACTTGTCTAGGATCACACAGCTATTACATGTCTGAGGATAGATTTGAACTAAGTTTTTCCTGACTCCAGGCCTGACTCTATAGTCATTGTGCCTAATATCCTATAAATGCTCAATAAATATTGATGATAAATAACTATAGAGGAGTAGACATGTCTCCAAGCTTTGGTTTGCAGAAGAATAGTTTTAGGGGGAAAGGTGGAAGCTGGTGGCTGCAGCAAATTGCATTTGTGAAAGTTACATAACTGTTTTTCTTTGTTGCAAGAATGGATTTAATGGGCATAATAAAGATAATGTATCAGAAAAGAAATACAAATAAAAAATTAAAACACAGCATGCTTAAATAAAATGCTTTTAAATAATAAGAATTGTTAAAATATGATAATGAAGAAATTAGATACTTTACTTTATTCCCCTGGTAACTAGGTTCCAAGTAAGTTGATACATGCTTAGCCCTACATTATGCCCCTAATCTTTCTTTACCCCAAATGGCCTTTCTAGGATAAGCCTTCTATTATCTTGCTGATAGGAATGCTAGAATCCCATCCCTCTCCAAATGAATTTGCTTTAAAAAGTTAATTTGGTGGTGTATTTCTTATAGTTTATCAAAGCACACTTTATAATGCTTTCCACAAACAATACATCTGCTAGTCATGGCCTTGAGCTGATGAACATTTTTTGTGTCCTTGTTTGCTTCCATCAATCAATGCTTATATACTTAGTAAGTGTATAAGAACAGAGAATGAAATAATTCCTACTTGAAATCAGCTTACATTCTAGTAGGTAAGACAACAAATACACATAGAAATATATGCATATGTATTCATATGTATATAAAACATATATATTATAATCTTATAAAAATATAAAGTGAATAAATACAAATTGTAGCTTGAATACAAGGTGTTTTGGGTGGGAGGACACTGAAGGATCAAGAAAGCCTTCATGAAAAGAAGGAACCTAAATTCAGAGACAACTCTGAATTAAAAGGAGACAGGGAATGCTTTCCAAGTATGTAGTATGTCCATTGCAATGGCATAAAGATAAGAGATCAAGTATAAAGACAGGAGATGGAGGAATATAAAGAGCACCTTAGTCTAGCTACATCGGTAAATCACTGATTAATTTAATTTAGCTGTAAGACTCAGTTAATTGACATTCATATAGGCACAATATTAGTTAAATGAAAATGTGGCAGGGGAAAAGGTAAGAGGGAGAAAGATAAAATTGAAATATACATTCTTGCTGTCTTGACTTGCCCTCTGCTTTTCATCATTGCATAACTCTGCAGACCAATGCCTAGAACTATCTCTGTATCCCTCTATCTAAAAACATTTTCCAGAGTTCTTCAAATTGTCCTGACTGGCAGCAAGGGGACGTCTTGAATTATAAAGAAAACCTGAGAAAGGAGAATGATCTAAACCTCCAGCCTAGCTTGCTAGAACACATAAAACAGAGGAAACTTTGCATATCACAGATCTGAATGTAATATGTTTATTCAGTAGTCCCCCAAATAACAACGTGCCTTGATATTTTAATTCTCAACCTCTCAAGAGAGTATCATAGTAAATCTAAGTTGCTACACCCTGCTTTAAAAGCCTCAATGTAATGTTTGCAAGATCCTCTTATATTTAGCATGTCTTTTGTGTGGAGGAAAAAAATAGCTGTCCTACACACATGCACAGAAAGACAGAGAAAGAAAGAGGGAGGGGGACAAGAGCGAGGGTGGGGAGAGAGAGAGAAAGAGAGAAGAGAGACGAGGAGGGGGAGAGGAAGAGAGAGAAAGAGGAAGGGAAGGAAGGAGAGAAGGAGGGAGGAATGAAAGGAGGCAAGGAGGGAGGCAAGGGAGAGAGAGAGAGAGCATAAATTCCCACCCTGTCTTAGCAGGATAAGTGACATATTTCTTAAGGTATCTGTAGGGGAAAGATACTTAAGCTTCTTTAGGAAAAACAAAAAGGGACTTAAACAAGAAAAGGAATAAATGTATTTCTTAGTCCTACTTATTCCACTCCCCACAAGTTTTTGCTACTATAGTCAATATATGGATTGTTCTTTGCCATGTGGTTTTTGTCTCTTGAGGAAAGAAGTAGAGAAACTTAATTTATTATAAAATATCACTTCCATATCTCATAATATCTTAAAACCTAAGAAGTAAGAAATCCATAGAGAGGCAAGATTCAAAGTTCCCAACTCATTTCATTGTAGTAAGGTTGTGTGTGTGTGTGTGTGTGTGTGTGGTGTGTGTGTGTGTATTCCATTTGTGCCAGCATCATTGGAAGCATAGAGCATCTGTTTATTTCCCCTGACTAACACATGACTAGGTTGGAGTTCAAGCCCCTGCAATGTACAGTTTATTTATAAGCAGACTTGCTACTTCATCTAAAGCCAAGCAAACAAAAAAGACGGAAAGCATATTGTGACCATGGGGGAAAATCAAAAGATAGAAATATGTTTAGTCTTATTCGTGGTGGAGCCCCCAGGACCATAGACCGCCTAAATGTTGTGCTCTGCATGATACTATGCACACGTATGTTATTTTCCGACTGAAATTTTCTCATTGAAAATTGAGTTTCTGGGCAGCTGTTCAAACTAAAAACACTTTGTTCTCAGTTGCAATGCTCTTGCTAGTGGCTGGATACCTGTTATTCTGCAGTTGTTATGCACATACAAGTTATTTCTTTCTTCCTTCCTTTGGCCTTGGTCTTTGTTTTGCAAACACAGTGGAGATATTCATTTGGAAGCTTGGGGGGGGGGGGAGTCCCTTTTCTTTATTTGCTCTGAATTACCAATCAGTATGAACAGCAAAAGAAGCCTAATATTTCTTTCCGGAGCTTTTTACCAATCAATTCTAGAAGAAGCTTTTTTATTCTCATTGTGTTCCCCTCTTCTTTCACCTTCTGATTTCTTTTCCTGACATTTCATAGCTGTAATTCCTTTTTCATCCGGTAATGCTATTGTCTGACAGCATCTTCCATTCCTGCTAAGATTATCTCTCCCTTTTCCTACTCTATTTGGGAGAACTAGCAGTATCACAATTCTTCTAATGTCATTTTGAGTCATTAAACAAGAATTTTTCTTAATTCATCTCTAGTCTTATTTTCTGGTTCAATGAACTCTGGGCACCATTCATTTAGAAGATTTTAGACAAAAGTAGATATGTTTGTTCATTTTACTGCCTGAATTCATGATATTGGGAAGCAGAGAAAAATCTGCAGTTTGGCCATACAAAGCTAAGTTCATTTTACTGAAATCTTTAATAATCAAATATAATTATATCGCTATGTAAAACTTGCACAAAACCCATAATATTTATTAGAAATAGAAATGATAACCAGAAGCTTTCTTTTTTCTGTTTCTCACTGACATACACATGTTAGCAGTGAGCCAAAGTTTCTGTTTGGCATTTGACTAACTGAACTTTGGGGAAACCCCTTTGAGATTCATGGTAAGTCTGAGCTGTCTCACTTCCAGCATCTTTACAATCATCATTATCATCATTTTTGGCTGATATTTACTGACTACCCCACAACACCTGGCTAGTTCTTCTGGATTATAAATTATAATACAGAGAATGATGGATACTCATTTTCCTGACTCATTCCACTTTCTTTTTATTCTATTCTATACTGATCTTTATTAACCTTAGTGGCAAGCCTTGGGAACTATGGAAAACTGGTAAACACTGATGTTCACAAACTTTATTCTCTCCCTAGCTCATTCATTTACTTGCAAATAGGGTATAGACATGTCAATTCTTGATAATATATCAAAGGACATATTAGGTTGTTATGTTTTGCCCTCCGCCCAAATAAAGCACTGAAATTCCTTCATGTAAACACAACTCAAAGTTGAGTCCCTGAAATGAAACCTTTTGTAAATATTGGTTCTGATTTTTAAAAACAGGTATTTGATTTTGATTTTTTTATTCCATCAGTTGTTTTTCAGAGAGCCAATGAAGCATAATAATTAGGAGGCAATTTTGGTGTCAGTGAGTGAGTATTGACCTGAAATTCTAGATTCCAAGACATTCTAGATGTATGACACTGGTCAAGTCATTTAACTTTTGGGGTATTTGGAATGAACTGAGGTCTGTATCATAGTTCTCTAAATTTAAAGTTGCAGACAGATTGCCTATTATGTTACTGGAGAGAGTTTCTACACTGGGAGTTTACTATCCTGATGAAATCAAAGATTCAAACCACAAAAAAAAGTTTATATGATTGGATTCCGTCAGCTTTAAAGGATTTAATTATTGTGGATTATTCTGTAGAATGTAAAGCTTTATGGTGTCCTTTTTATAGCATTTTTTTTCTAAATTATAGGCTTCACAAAGTATGTTAATCAGGCAGTAATAGGGCTGCTATTTTTCTCATAGAAATGTAAAATGCCCATATGGGAAGTTGGCTTGGTTTTTATTCTCTTGGCAAAAGTGTATAGCTTGTTATCCAGCCATGCTATTTAACATTTTTAGTGAGCCTGGACACACACACACATATACACATGCACACAAACATGCACACACATACAGACACATGCATGCATATATATCAACTACAAGTTTATTAAACCAATTATATTTCTATAGATTTTTGAAACCCTCTTAGAGTGACTAATGATTGCATTAATTCATTTGATAATCAAAATCAAATAAAGTAAGAACTACAAATTCTATTTCCACACTTCAAAGATGAAGAAATTATTAGATCTAAAGAAGACAAAGATAAACAAGAAATCATACCTGCCTTTTTTGAGCTCGTATTCGAGTAGGGGAATATGCCACATTCACAAGTAATAAATGATACTTTCATGCAATCATAATTAAACATATCAAAATGGGCAGAATAACATAGCACACATCTGATACACAAGTACATGGGAAATTCATCTTTTTATCCTTTGAATAGAGGCCAGAGAGCTGAACATGGAAACAGAAAACAAGGGTAATTATTGGTTCTGATACTCTGTGTGATACTGTGATACTGTGTGATCCTTTGCAAGTCACATAAACCTTCAGTGTCAGCTATTCTCTAAAAATTTAATGTATAGCAAAGGAGTCAGATTGCTTTGGTGGAAGTGGTTTCCTTATCCAACAGTTCTCTGCACCAATGAATTCATGCATCCATTCCCTTTTCCTATTCCTATCCAATACAGCAATGGCAGCAGACACAACTATCGGGTATAATTAAAAATCACAGTCAGTCTGCTTCCTTAAGATTACCATGTTGGTCTCCAGATAGTAATGAAGCAGGTAGACTGAGATTTGTGGGGTTAATTGGATAGAATAATGCAATAAAAAAGTCAACTCTTCTCTTTGTTGCTGAATTGTTTAGTTGTGTCAAACTCTTTATATCCCCATGGACCATAGTACACTAATAGAATCCATGAAGTTTTTTTCTGGCAAAGATACTAGAGTTACTTACCATTCCCTTTTCAAGAGGATTAAAGCAAACAGAAGTTAAGATATTCATCTAGAATAACACAGCTAATAAGTGTCTGAAACTGGATTTGAATTCAGATCTTATTTACTCCAGGCCAAATACTCTATTCACTGGCCCTAGATGCCTCTGCCAACACTTCTCTTAGTTACACTTACTTCTTCTACAATTGCTTCAACCTAGCCATGATTTACTACTTAAAATTCAGGGCCAAGGTAAAAGCAAAGTCACTTTAAAAAAAAATTGATTGATAGTGATCTATTCCAGGATTCCATCCATTGAAGACATTTGTTCTATAAACAGTATTACTTAAAATACTAAAAACATCTTTATTAAGCATTTCCAGTGATAGAATATTTTCACATTACTTCAAAAAGGCACCTATTTAATTTATTCTTAGTTCTTATTTATTAGAAGTGTCTTCCTATTATTAAGCCAAGATTCTTCTATCCAGTGGACCCAGATCTTCCTATCTGACTCTATACATTATGAAGCTAATTTCTCCTTTGCAAGATAACTAGTTTTACAAATATTTAAAGACAAATATCTCTACAGGATTCCATCTATTGAGGCATTTGTCCTATAAACAATATTACTTAAAATACTTAATACATCTCTATTAAGCATTTCCAGCGATAGAATATTTTCACATTACTTCAAAAAGGCACCTATTTAATTTGTTCTTAGTTCTTGATTATTAGAAGTGTCTTCCTATTATTGAGCCAAGATTCTTCTGTCCAGTGGACTCAAATCTTCCTATCTGACTCTATACGTTATAAAGCTAATTTATCCTTTGCAAGATAACTAGTTTATTTGAAGACAGAAATATCTTCAGGAAGTCATTGTCTTCTAGCATAAACATTCTTACTTTCTTAACCCTTTTCTTCATCTGATATGGTTTCCAATGTGACGTAGTAGAAATAGCACTCTAGTCAGAAATCTGAATTTAAGTATTGACTGTTCCATTCTACCTGGATTATCTTGTTTAATTTCTTTGAGATTCAGTAATATTAAGAGATTCTTAGGGTCTGGGATTTAGATGTGAAAGGGAATATATCCCCATCCAGACTTCAGTAGGCCAAGCCTGGCTGGCCATATTTGACTTTTGCCTAGAGTTGGAGAATAGAACAAAATGAGACATTCATGGATACTTAGCAGTTTAAAAAAAAGGAAATTTACTTTGCAATATCAGAAAAAGAACATTCAGCAAAGATACAACCTTGATATTACTGAGCATAGCTTCCCTACCCCTATGCTGTCCATGATGGTCTGATGATCAGAGGACTGTGGGAGCAGCTGCATCTCTGCATGTCCCTGGCCCTTTTTGTATCCAGATGACAAGGAAAATATATCAACAATCCATTCCCAAATATGCTGAACCAATGAAGTCTCAAGGATAATTTCAGTATCTTTTAAGGAAAAGTACTAGGTAAGAGTGTTGTGAGGCTCAAATGAGATAATTGGTAGAAAGCACTTTAAAATTTTGTAAATGCAATAAAATGCTACCTATTGTAATTATCATTAGCTTTCAATCACAAGGCCTCCAATCTAGTGATTTCATTTCCTGGACTTTCTATTTCTTTCCTACTGAGATCAAACAAGTTTATAGAACAATACAGGAGGATGCTGGTAAATTTTTAACTGAGATCTGGGAAGAAGGAGGTATAGATACATGCATGCCCCCTCACTCACATACATTTAATTTTAATCTGCATTATAAATACCTTCCAAAAACTAAAAAAAAAAAAAATCAATGAAACAATGAATTAAGTGGTGATTTATAGAGATTCTAGATTTCTAAGACTTAAAGGTTCACACTGAGAATTTAACAATTGGTTCTCAATCTCACTCCCTGGAGCTAGCAGACCTACACTGGGACTCTGATAAATATCCCTCATACTACATGTTCCAAACTCTTCATTTTTAAAATGAGGAAACTGACATTTAAAGAGGTTATATAACTCACCCAAGACCCCACAGCAAGAATGTCAGAGACAGAATTGAAGCATGTCTTCCAGACTCTACAAATCTCACACTCTCTGCTGCTTCTTTTTAGATTAGTTTATTTTTTACGTGCCTCCTAATAGTTAATTTTATTATCCTAAGTTTAAGAAATGAAATATAATACTCCAGTTGTTGATCTGATATGTGCAAAGTTTCATATCTTATAAAGTGCCAAAAATTGTAATAAAAGTTTGAATTCACTAAAACCTTCAGGTTTTTATTTGTTTTTCTAAATGAATTCAGGATAGTTAGGCCATTATATATTACTGTTGAAAATAAGACAGGTACATTTATTTGGATGTAAGGGGAATTTAAAAGCAAGATTATAGGAAAAATAATTGTTTGGGCTTTGGCAAGAAAAGACTCTGGAGAAGGTCAGCACTTGCATAGTACTTACTTAATCTCTCATTTATTTTAGAATAATTTACCTGATTTACTCAATTAGACCTTCAGGTGAAATTTTGTTAAATTGTCCTAATGGAAGAACTAACAGGATAGGGGACTTATGGCTTAATATCAGGTCATGATATAAATAAGTTAATAAATTCTTAGGCCGTTTAAGTAACAGCAAAATCAATATAAGAGGCTGTCAAATAAAGCTAATTGACTCAATCCGAATTAGTAGAGTTACAATATCAAGAACTATTAATTAGAGAAGTAATAGCTTTGTCCTAGTCTGGACTCAGGGTATCATATTCTATTCTCTTGTGATCACAGTATTTGAAGATGGATACTGACAAATTAAAGTTTGTAGAGGATAGATTGGGAACTCCAGAATCATGCTATGTGAGAATAGTTGTGGTATCTGGGAATGTTTAGCTTAATGAAGAAATTGAGACTTTGGCTTCTAGAATGGTAGTTCTCAAAAGATAGTTCAAGCATCCATGTGATAAGAGTCCTTCCCAGAAACCAGCCAAGAGGCTGACAGGATTTTCACAACAATACTAAAATATTTTAATCTCTAATGCGATAAATATCAATAAATATAATATTTTTTAAAAAGCTCTTTGGAGGATTCTAGTAATTTTTAAGAGTGTAAAAAAGTGTTCTGAGATTTTTTTAAAAATTGACAAACATCATCCAAAATGATATAATAACTTTTCTCATTAAATTATTCAATGAGTATTTGTTTAATGGTTATCTTCAGAAAATCAGGGAGGGAAAGGAGAGGTGTTTGAGTATTTGAAAGGTTATAAGGAGAAACTTATTCTTTTTACCTTTAGAGAAAAGCTTCTTAAACTGTGGGATGAAAAATTTTGATTTATTATCAGTAACTACTTTATTTGTGTATCTATTTTATATATTATATACCTGGGGCTATAAAATTTTCACAGATGAAAAGTTGTCTCAAGTGGAAAAAGTTTTTAAGAAATCCTACTTCATAGCATAGAATCCTTTGATGGAAGTTACTGGAAAGTATATATTTGCATAAATACCAGGGATAACTTTGTAATAAATATACAATGGAATAAATTATCTCGAACTAATAATATCTCAATTATTGGAAATATTGTAGTAAAAGAAATACAATGAATAATTTTAAATGATATTCCAAAGGGGATTCATACCTGCTGTGGGTAGGTCATTAGACTATATTTCTATATGATCCCTTTCAATTCTAAGATTATACAATTTTAATATTTGATGGGTAACACTTGCTACTGTGGCCTTTTTCACAGTAAAGAATGTTTTCCTCTGCATCTTTTTGTGTCTCTGGGTGTAAAGCTGGGGTAGAGCAGAAGTCCTGAATGGCAGAAACTCTGAGTGAATATGAACAATGGTTCTCAGAGGTCATATTGTCAAAAATGTTTAAGGGACCCTTTAAAAAATTTAATTCAGCATTTTGTATCCTTCTGGCTTTTCTGGTTTTGAATCTGGTAGAGATACTCTTTAGGTATTTACTCTGACTGACTCGGACTCCTTGGGGAAAGACCATCACTCTGAAAAGAGATAAGAAGCTGACATTGTTGATGGACTTTCTAGAAACCAAGTTTTATGGTATCAAACAAAAAATTCACCAGTTTACTTTAGTATTGTTTCTATGAGAGTGGAGGCTAAAAGTTATCAATCTTTTATAACTTTTATAACACTAGAAAATGACATGGGAAGGGAGTCCAGAGGTTGGAATAAACTAGAAGATGTCATGTATATTCTTAAATATATAGAGTGAACTGGTAATAGTGACATTCATCAGAAACTTTTGAAAAGAATATCCTACTCTTAAAAAAAAACACTTAATGACTTACCTACCTACCAAATAGTTGCTCTATGTCATAACCTAGTGTTACTAATAAAAGCACTAATCTTTTTGAGAAAGAGAGTGAAAATGAAGAAAGAAGTTGATAGGAGCCAGTATTGTATAAGGTAATGTCTTGAATCTCTGCCCTTAGTTCTGACAAATGCAGATGAACTAAAAGTATTTTAATTCACAAGAGAGATAATTATATCAGGAGTTCAAATCATGGACCAACATTATTATACTTAGAAATGACCTGAAGGACATGGTTTAGTATGACCTCTTCATTTTCCTGATGAGGAAACAGTCCTAGAGAGATTTAATGAATTGATCAAATTACAGAAACTGCAATAGTGGAAAGACCTATATCAGAGTTCTCTACATCACATTTTAATTCTAGCTATGCTGATTTTCTCTGTGATCACAGAAAGCAGGTCACAAATTCCATTTATTTCCTTGAAAAATGGGAATTGAATTAGATGTAACCTATCCCCTTGGGTGTTATGAGATGTAGCTAACTTATAATCAAGGTGGGGGTGGGGGAATACTTGAACTACTTAGAAAAAGGTCTTCTGGAAATATAGGCCATTACTATCCATTTGGAAAGCTCTTTAGGACTCTTCTGGGTGAATGTTGCAAAGTCAATTATGATGATTACATTACTAATATTATTACTTTTCATTTTTTATGAAATTAAAATCTGTAGTTAGCTATCCAGTATAAAGGTAAGGCATCATTAGAAAATTACAATTTATAGCTGCCATAGATGAAGGACCAGTCAAAAAACATTAAGGTATACTAATTGGGTTTCTAATTTGATAAGACAGTATCTTCAAGATCCATCTGCATCTGCCAAACTGCTGCCTACAGGGACATCAGGAGGAGACTGGCTATTGATACTCTAACATATTTTAAACTGATGCTTTGCTTTAGCTGCTTAACACTCAAAATATCATAGATGAGGGAAGAGATGATTATCTATCTAAATTTATTGAATGGAGGGGTGAGAAAATTAGTGCTCTAAAAGTTTATTTATCATTATATTTATTTATTTTTTGCCCAGGCCTATGTTTTCATTGATATAAGGATATTCCATTAGGGAAACTCCCTTGACTAATGGAGATTAACAGCTGTTCTATAATTTAATCTATGGGCACTGAGGGATTAGGTTTATCAGCCAATGTGTGTCAGAGATAGTACTTGAAATTAATTCTTTCATAGTAGAAGCAATATCCTAAGTTCCACTCTCATAAGAGTTAGATTTTTTTTTTCTCTAAAAAGATCTTGAAGGGGAAAGAGCCAAGATGGTGGAGAAAAAGTAAGTGTTCTCCAAATCCCTCCCTTTAATAGTGCCATAAAACAAATTCTGGAGTTGTAGAACTCAGAAAAGAAAGGGGCAAATAATTTTCCAGTCAAACATATCTTAGAAGGTCAACAGGAAAAATCTGCCATACCTTGTGGAAAATGGAGTACAGTCTAACCAAGTTGTGCCAGCACAGATCCAGTCCAGCAAATCAAGAGCAGGCCTTTGGAGTCACTAAATCAGCAGCAGTAGCTCCAGAGTTCTCAGCTAATAGATGGTATGGAGACCACATAACTGGTTAGAAGGGGATTATAGACGTCTCTTTGCTAGCACCAAGCAAGGACTCTGTTGTTTTTCCTGTACTCAGATCAAGGTCACAGACCTGGGAGACACTCTCAGTGCAAGGAGGAACACCACCTCACCAGACTGTGACCACAGTGGAGATCATAGTAGAGTGGAGACCCTCATCACAGTATCAGAGAAGAAAAGGGTGCTTATGGTCACACACATAAATCAGCATAGGTCAGGAGAAGAGTAAAAATATCTCTCTTTAGATCATACCATCTTGGAAGAACTGAAAAATTTCAAGTCTCAAGAAGTATTTCTGAATGGAGTTTCAAACCCCCCTGAAGTTTGGGACAATGTGCCTTCAGCACTGAAAGGAGACTATTACTTTAACAAAGAGCTAAAAAGTCAAAAAACTGTAAAAATAAGTAAACAAATGGAAAAAAATAATCTGACCATAGAAAGTTATTGTGGTGACAAGGAAGATCAAAATACATAGAAAATAATAAAGTCAGGTCTATTATAGCCAAAACCTCCTAGAAAAAAAATCAGACCATGGAAAGAGTCAAAAAATAATGCCTATGGAAAAAATTGAAGTAAGTTTCTCTGATAAAGGTCTTTTATTTCAAATATATAGAAAACTAAGTTAAATTCATAAAAATAAGAGGCATCCTCCAATTAGTAAATGATCAAAAGATATCAACAGTTTTCAGAGGAAGTAATCAAGGATAGATATAATCATATGAAAATAAAAAGCTCTAACTCACTGTTAATTGAAGAGATGCAAATTAAAACATTTCTGATGTATCACCTCATATCTATTAGATTTGATGAATTTTGGAGGGGGTGTGGAAAAAATGAAACATTAATATACTTTTTGAGGAGTTATCATCAGATTCAAACTTTCTGTGGAGCAATTTGGAAGAAGGCCCAAAGAGCTTTAAAATTATGCATACCCTTTGACTTGGGAACAACACTTTTTTAAAAAGGACTTATATATACAGAATACATATTTACTATTTCTATATAATGTTTATGTATATGTATATATATATATATATTATGTACATATCTCTCACACAAACACACACATTATATATAATGTATAATGTATATAATGTAGCACTTTTTTCCTGTAGCAAAGAATCAGAATTGAAGAAGCGCCATCAGTTGAACAAATTGTAGTATGTTGTTATGATGGGGAATTCTATTGTGCAAGATGAAATGATGAGCAGGATGCTCTCAGAAAAATCTGTAAAGACTTACATGAGCTGATACAAAGTGAATGCATCATTTTGTGTACAAAGTAACAGCAATATTTGCAAGATGATCAGCTCTGAATCACTTGGCTATTTTCAGCAATAAAATGATTCAAGACAACTCTGAAATGGAAAATGAAATGAAAAATGAAAAATACTATCCATCCCTAGAGAAAGAACTAACTGATAGTATGTGAATACAGATTAAAGCATATTTTTAAAGCTTTTTTGCTGGAAGATTTTTTCCTTTGGTCTATAATTTCTTTCACACCAGGGATAATATGGATATATTTTGTATGACTATACATATATAATCTATGTCAAATTGCTTGCCTACCCAGTGAGGAAGTATAGGGAGGCAGGAAGTGTGAGAATTTGGAACTCAGGGTTTTAAAAAAAATGAATGTTAATAATTGTTTCAAGTGTAATTGGGGGAAAATAAAATACTGAAAAAAATAAAAGAAGATCCTTACCACAGTTTTTTAAATGTTGAAACTATCCTTGCAATTTAATCAGCTTAAAGGACTAACAACTTAGGTTGCTGAAATCACTTTTTATTCATTTGAGTACAAAAATAGGTATGGCCTATTTCTAGTCCTCTCTGATGCTTGGTTGGTAGACCAACATGGGCACCTCAGTGACAGAAAAGCTTCACCTAGATAAATCTGTTTGAAGCCTCCTCAATGCCTATTCTTGTTGAGAATTATTTTGCTACTGCTACATTAATCTTTTCTTAACTGTTGAATGAAATATGAGTGTTTTGGATAGGTCCATAGTGAACATAAGCTACCAAAGCCAGAAGTCTGATGTCAGTCAGACCCAGATGAGAGCCCTGACTCTGAAATCTGCTTTCTGGATGCTTTCATTTCACACTACCACCCCTCCTCTAACAATTTGTTATTTTTGTGGTTGTTGAGTTGTTTCAGTTGTGACTGACTCTTCCTGACCCCATTTGAGATTTATTTGGCAAAGATACTGGAATACTTTGCCATTTCCTTTTCCTGCTAATTTTATACATAAAGAAACTGAGACAGGTTAAATGACTTACCTAGAATCACACTGCTAGCAAATATCTGAGACCACTTTTGGAACTCAAGAAGATGAGTATTCCTGACTCCAGGTGTGGCACTCTTATCTACTGTGTCATTTAGTTGCCCCCATCTGAAAATAACACTCACATTTATGTAAAGTCCTTAAGATTTGCAAAGTTCTTTTTATATGTTGTCTTATTTGATTCTGACAATATCTCACATACGTGAGATAGATGCTGTTATTATTTACATGAGAAAACTGAAAATAAGAGATTAAGTGGCTTGCCAAAGACTACACAGCCAATGTGTGCTAGAGAGAGTACTTTCATCCAAGTCATTCGGACTCTATGGCCATCTCTATCCATTCTACCACCCTACCTCTCCATCACCAATCACAATAGATTTTCGTCATCTCCAAGTTATGTAGAATAAAAAAAATTTAAAATATAGAAAGCTAGTAAGGAAAAAAATCAAGAACATGTTGGGGCAGAATGAGGTATATATCATCCCCATCATCCTGGCTCTTCTTACAGTTGTTTCAAAAATGATTTAGTGATTCTACAGATGATGTTAGTAGTGATGAGATTACGCATCCTATCCTATTATTTTTGTTCAATTACAAAATGTTGTCAGTCTATCCATCTGTTTAGTGGTCTATAGAATATTAAATTAACAGAATAATAGCAAGGTAGCAACATATTTCTGAATTATCCTCAATAGAGTCACCAAAAATATATAGATAAAAATAAGAAGAATAGCAATTATTATTATATAATTCACATTTTTTTTACTAAATAAAAATGAAGTGACTCAACATTTTCATTAAAAGCTGTTTTTAGACAATACTACCTAAACTAATCTATTTATTTAGCGCTATACCAATCAGACTCCCAAAAAACTATTTTAATGACCTAGAAAAAATAACAACAAAGTTCATATGGAAAAACAAAAGGTCAAGAATTTCAAGGGAATTAATGAAAAAAAATCAAATGAAGGTAGCCTAGTTGTACCAGATCTAAAATTATCTTATAAAGCAGCAGTTACCAAAACCATTTGATATTGGCTAAGGAATAGACTAGTTGATCAGTGGAAAGTTAGGTTCAAAGGACAAAATAGTCAATAACTTTAATAATCTAGTGTTTGACAAACCCAAAGACTCCAGCTTTTGGGATAAAAACTCCACTGTTTGACAAAAATTGCTGGGAAAATTAGAAATTAGTATGGCAGAAACTAGGCATTGACTCACATTTAAATAAGGTCAAAATGGGTTCATGATCTAAGCATAAAGAATGAGATTATAAATAAATTAGAGGAACATAGGATAGTTTACCTTTCAGACCTGTGGAAGAGGAAGGAATTTATGACCAAAGAAGAACTAGAGATCATTATTGAGCACAAAAGAGAAAATTTTGATTATATCAAATTGAAAAGGTTTTGTACAAACAAAAGCAATACAGACAAGATTAGAAGAGAATCAATAAACTGGGAAAACATTTTTATAGTCAAAGGTTCTGATAAAGGCCTCATTTCCAAAATATATAGAGAATTGACTCTAATTTATAAGAAATCAAGCCATTCTCCAATTGATAAATGGTCAAAGGATATGAACAGACAATTCACAGATGAAGAAATTGAAACTATTTCTAGCCATATGAAAAGATGTTCCAAGTCATTATTAATTAGAGAAATGCAAATTAAGACAACTCTGAGATATCACTACACACCTGTCAGATTGGCTAGAATGACAGGGAAAGATAATGATGAATGTTGGAGGGGATGTGTGAAAACTGGGACACTGATACATTGTTGGTGGAATTGTGAATACATACAGTCATTCTGGAGAACGATTTGGACCTATGCTCAAAAAGTTATCAAACTGTGCATACCTTTTGATCCAGCAGTGTTTCCACTGAGCTTATATCCCAAAGAGATCTTAAAGGAGGGAAAGGGACCTGTATGTGCCAAAATGTTTGTAGCAGCCCTCTTTGTAGTGGCCAGAAACTGGAAACTGAGTGAAGTCCAATAATTGGAGAATGACTGAATAAATTGTGGTATATGAATATTCTGAATATTATTGTTCGGTAAGAAATGACCAACAAAATGATTTCAGAAAGGCCTGGAGAGATTTACATGAACTGATGCTGAGTGAAATGAGCAGGACCAGGATATCATTATATACTTCAACAATACTATATGCTGATCAGTTCTGAAGGACATGGCCCTCTTCACCAATGAGATGAACCAAATCAGTTCCAATAATGCATTAATGAAATGAATTGAAGATTAGAAGGAAATAAAATATATCAAATTTTGATATATTTTATTTCCTTCTAATCTTATATATTTTAACTTTTGCATAGGTTTCACCAAACTGCCAAAGGAGTATATGACACAGAAAAGATTAAGAATCCCTGCTACAAAAGGATTTAGGGGTCATTAAGAATATCACAATTTAAATAGCATCATTCATATGTAAGGAAGATTTGTTTGTCAATTAAAGATGCAGTGTGCCAAGATTTAAAATGTTAAGAACAGATCTCAGACAAAAGTTACACTGGGACAGTAAGTCCTATTGAAATGTGAAGATATTTTTTAAAAAACCAAAGAGGCAAAAATGTCATTTTATCTAATATGGAGTCAATGTCTGTTGATATAGCAAGGACTTGCATCAAGTTTTGGAGAAAGAGAATATTAACATAATGTAACAAAAGCAAAAGTTTCCCTTTCTGTTTTGTCCCATTCAGAAATCAAACAGATCTTGTTTATGGCTTAGGCTGAACAACAGCAACTCTTTACTTTTTTTAATCCTTCACTTTGAATTTCCACTAAACTTATTGAAAAAAATTAGTTCCATATGCCTATCTTTTTGTTGCCGTCTCACCAAATTCTCATAATTCTAGAGGAGAATAACAAAAAGCAAATAAAGGTAATCAATTCAGGAGAAATCCTTTCCAATATCACAAAGTTTCATTTTTTTCCATTAGACTCAAATTAATTTTAGGGTTTTTTTTTTTTAGGTAGATAGAGAGGAATGAAGGAAGAAAGGAAGGGAGGAGGTAGGGAAAGAAAGAAGGAAGGAAGGAAGGAAGGAAGGAAGGAAGGAAGGAAGGAAGGAAGGAAGGAAGGAAGGAAGGAAGGAAGGAGAAACGGAAGAAGGGAAGGAGGGAGGAAAGGAAGGGAAGTGAAGGAAGGAGGGAAGGAGGGAGGGAGGAAAGAAAAGAGGGAGAAAAGAAAAGAGGAAAGAAGGAGGGAGGAAGGAAGGAAGGAAAGAAGGAAGGAAGAAAGAAAGGAAGGAGGGAGGGAGGCTGAAAGGAAAGAAAAATACATAGATGGACCCTTGATTTGTAGGGATCTTAAAAACGTTTTTTAATTTATGTATTTGTTTTCTTTTACTTTTATTAAGCCTAATTTCCAGTTTCTCTAATCTTGTACAACCTGAAAAAGTAAGAGCTAGTCATAGGCCCAATCCTATTTTTTCCAATGCTTTAGCCTGCTCTCTTTCTAACCTGGACCACTTTACCCCTCCTTAGTCAACATGGTAGTTTTCTCTCCTTCCTCCTGCTGTCAAGAGGCTGATCATATTAATACTGAAAATTTAGCATAGTGAGATAATTAGCTTAGCTTAGAGTTCCCAAGCTCAAAATAGCCTCAAACCTCAGTTTCTTGTATCTGAGAATTACCAAGACCAGTAAATCTGAGGTCAAGAATTCTGGAGCTGGGAAAGATTTCTTCTGCATGTGTGTCCTCTACTATCTTCAACTTTTACTTAAAAACCCATAATGAAGAGAAAACCAGATAGGTGAAAAAGCTATCTATTCCATTTTTAACAGCTCAAATCTCTAGAAATTAATTTTCTTTTTCTTTCTGTTTTCTCTGTATATATTAAGTCCAAATATTCCTCAACAACTTCCACCACTTATTCACAATTCATGCCTCTGAGGACCAC
Source organism: Sarcophilus harrisii (assembly GCF_902635505.1). Lineage (NCBI taxonomy): Eukaryota > Metazoa > Chordata > Mammalia > Dasyuromorphia > Dasyuridae > Sarcophilus > Sarcophilus harrisii. Next base: position 109,298,343 of record NC_045431.1, on the reverse strand, counting down.
CATTCCTTTTGAGGACCACCAGAATAAATCTATTCTCTTATTTATGTGAATTTGGGGAAATAATCAAATAGTGGTAAATGAATGCACGACTATATCAGTGTAAGAAACATGAAAAGATTCCCATGAACTAAGATGGAGTGAAATAAGCAGAACCAGAAGAATAACATTTGCAATGACAACAATAATATAAATAGAAAAATCACTAAAGGAAAATTAACTCTAATTAAGAAAACATAGAGGGTGCTTCTAAAGAAAGAAAGCATTGTTATCTTTAGGGACTTATCATTATACAGAATATTTATATTGTTCTAAAACTACAATACTAACTGGTGTGTTTTTTTCCTTAAAAATACTTAATTATGTTTTTCTAGTACATAATCAACCCCTGTGGGTAAATGAGAAAACTACATTTATTAGGGCACTAGTGAATTAATATCAGGGAAATGAAAGACCAAAGCCATGTTCTTTAATTGGTTTCAAGATTATTTACATGGGGGAGGGGTGATTAAATGTAATTTAAAAGCACTAAAAAAGGGAAAAGCAAAATAGCAGAATCCTAAAGCATTTAAAATTATTGCTTTATTTAACTTTGAAGATGGTTGCATCTTATGAATTGTTCTTTGAAAAGACGATTGTGCGAACTAAATAACTTTAGTCCCATTCAACAAACCTGTATCATTAAGATTTCATAAGAATATTTAATGAATATTCCACAAAGTCCAAGACAATGGATTTCCAAAAGCAAAAGTAGAATAAGAAAAGAACTTAAAAGGCATTTTTAATAGTCACTAGATAGCACAAGGTGAGAGAGCCCAGAGGTGAGAGGAAAGGAATTCTGGACAAAGCCCAGAGGAGGAAGGAAAGATTTGGTAATTACAAAGAAAAAGTCAAAAGATAAGCACTTTGGCTAAATCATCACAAAATTTCCCTTCTTAATATAAAAAATACTCCATCTCTGTAAACCTATTTCTATATATTTATATTTCAGTTCTGAATTCTCTCCCCTCCATACCCATCCTTCCCCCACTGTGAAGGAAGAAATATAATACCCATTATGCATAATAAAGTCATGCAAAACATATTTTATATTAGCCATGTTACAAAAGAAAACAAAGCAAGAAAAATTAAGAAAGTAAAAGAAAATATAGTTCAATTACTACTCAGAGTACATTAGTTCTTTCTCTGAAGGTGGATAGAATTTGTCTTCATGAGTCTTTTGGAATTGTTATGGATCATTGTACTATAGGTCACAGCTGCTAAATCTTTCACAGTTGATTGCTGATATAATATTTTTGTAATTGTGTACAATGCTCCCTACTTCTGCTCACTTCACTTTGCATCATCTAAGTCTTCCCAAAACCTTATACTTTTAATAAGGATAATTTAAACTTGGAGGAGGAAGAGTCTGTATTTGGGGATACTAAATACTGTAGATAGAAAACAAAGTAAAATATTCCTCGCCTCCCCCCAAAATTTTACATTCTAATGAAATGAGGTAATATTTACAAAAGAATTCTGACCAGGGAAGGTTGTTTTAACATAGATGTCAATTGGGTATTCCAGACTGGAGGTTAGTATTGATTTAAATATCTTTCCCAATGTGGTAATAAAAAATATTGAGTTGGGGGGGTCTATCTTTTGTGTCATATATCTAAGCAATGACAGCAAAACAAATTATGAAGTGCCTACTTCTACAGAGCATGAGGTAAAAGAGCAGGATAGTTTCTTCATTTTGGCCTAAATCTGTATAATATCTCTTACTAGGGACAATGTGTCAACAACACCAGACAACATTTCAGCAGTTTTTTTTCTTTGGGTCCAACTCTATGAAACCCAAGAATCAAATGGGGATAATTCTGTGTAGAGGGGAATAAAGAGAGTAAAGGACCATTGTCTGACTGCTGCCTCTGATTTCATTGTTGCCTGAGATATATTGACAATTTTCTTTTTACTAATCAAAGATATATTCACAGGATAATCGTGAAATGAATGGAGTAAGTGGAAGGACAAGGATAATATAATTGATGCCTTTGATTAGACTCCAGTTTTGTTCCTTTATTTCCCAGTCATTCATTTTATAACACCAAACATCTTATATTTTATTTGTAGCATCTTTATCATGTAGTGGAAAAGGGAACATGTTTCCATTAACTTGGGGATGGAGGGAAAGATCTTTAACACTGGTGGGAAAAATGTTAGAATCTTATTCTCATCAAAACATATTCAGCAGAATACAGAAATCTATCTCATTCAACACAGAAGGAATAGGAAAGAACATAAGAGAAAAATGGGATGCTGATAGAAGGGAGGGATGATTAAGGTACGCAGTGGAAAAGTAAAATAGACTTTAGAAGAGGAACAGGTCAAAAAGAGAAAAAGAATAAACAGGGATAAAAATAGGATGTGGGAAAATACACAATTAATAATCATAACTCTGTGTTAATGGATCATCTCATCCATAAAACAGAAATGAATAACAGAATGTATTAGAAATAAAAATCCAACAATATGTTGTTTACAAGAAACACATTTGAAACAGAGAGATACACACAGAGTAAAAATAAGGGATTAGAGTATATTCTTCTGCTGAGGAAAAAAAGGCAGGGGTAGTAATCATGATCTCAGTAAAAAGCAAAAGCGAAAATGGACCTAATTAAAAGAAATAAGCAAGAAAAATACATTTAGCTAATGGACACCATAGGTAAAAAGTCATAGCATTACTAAATGTATATATTCATCAAATAGCATATCATCCAAATTCTTAAAGCAAAAGTTGTTTTTTTTTATTTTAAATGTATTTTATTTTAAAAAATAAATAAGAAATAAAGAAAAACAGAAAAGGAATACAAAACAAAAGAGAATATTGTTGTTTGCACAGTAGAACAACAGGGAGAATTCAAAATATATAAGAGCAATGTTTTACCAGATCAAGAAATACATACATATATATATATATATATATATATATATATATATGTATACACATATAGTATATATACATATAGAAGAAATTATATGCATGAGTGTCCATCTTTTCTTTACTTTCTTTTAAATTATTCTTTTGTTCTCTGCTATTTGCCTTTTATATTTTATTCTTTCCCCCCCTTTTCATTCCTCCTACCACTCCCAAACAGGCTATAGTTAAGAAAGGGCATGTTTATGTATACAAATATAAATATATACATACACATACACATACACACACATATCTTTCCTATCACTATTGATTCTTTGCTTTAATTCTGCTCCTAATTTGCCTTGATATTATTTAACCTCCCCCCACCCATGGATTCCTACCTTGTCTTCGTCCCACCCCCTTTGTTTCCTGATCTATCAATCCCTCCCCCTTTATTTTTTTAATAGATTTTGGAGGATGCTGCCCTTCATGATATATATATAGTGTTACTTATTTAATCCATTCTTGGTATGAATTCCTGATGTTTTCAGAACTATGAGCACTCCACCGCCTTCTAATGCCTCTGTGTCTGTTCTTTTATACCTCATTTGTATAACATGATTACTATTTTTACCTTTACTTGGCCCCAGTTTTTCTTTTAAGTTTACCCTATTGTTGATGTCAATCTTAAACATATAGTATTCATTTTCCAGCTTAAAAAAAAACTAAACAATTTTTCCATGTTGAGTTCCTTGACACTGATCTTTGATATTGATTCTTATATGTTAAATTTTCTATTAAGTTCAGGTTTGGTTGAAAGTGCTGAAAATCTATAAGTTTAATGAAGGTTTTGTCTCTTTTTTAATGTTTTTTCTTTTTTAATATTATAAATAATTTTGCCCGATGTGATATTTTTGACTCCATGCCTAGTTCTTTTGATTGTTGATAAATATGATTCTAGGACCTATAGTCTATTATTGTAATTGCTGATAAGCCCTATACAATTCTACTTATAGGTCCAGCATATTTGAAGTGTTTTTTTTTTTTGTTTCTTGCAAAATATTCTCTTTGATTGAGGGTTTTGATATTTAGCAATAATGTTGCTATGTTTTTTTCACAAAAGATGTCATTGAGGTAGTGATCAGTAGATTTTTTCCTATTTCTACTTTTCCTTCATGTTCTGTCACTCCAGAGCAATATTATTCTTGGATTATTTCTTGCATTATTGTGTCAGGATCCTTTTTTTTGGTCATAATTTTCAAACAGTCCAATTATTCTTATATTTTCTCTTCTTGATCTATTCTCCAGATATGTCATTTTACTTATAAGATGTTTCACATTGTTATATTTTTTTTCATTTTTTATAATCTGATTTGCTATTTCTTGGTCTCTCATGGCTTTACTGTTTGCTTTTCCTTTCCCATTGCTAATTTTCAAAGAGTTATTTTCATCTTTGAGACTCTTTATCTCCTTTTCTAGTCAGTTAATTTTTTTTTCATAATCTAATTTTTCTTGAATTTTTTTTTTGTTTTTCCTTCATGTATCTCATTTGATTTTTAATTTTTTTGACTTCTTTTATAAATTCTTCTTGGCCTCAATTGGAAACTGAGTGGATGCCCATCAATTGAAGAATGGCTGAAAAAATTGTGGTATATTAATATTATGGAATATTATTGTTCGGTAAGAAATGACCAGCAGGATGATTTCAGAAAGGCCTAGAGAGACTTATATGGACTGATGATGAGTGAAATGAGCAGGACCAGGAGATCATTATATACTTCAACAACAATACTATATGATGATCAGTTCTGATGGACTTGGACATCTCCAGCTCCAGATGAACCAAATCAGCTCCAATAGAGCAGTAATGAACTGAACCAACTACACCCAGGAAAGAATTCTTGGAGATGACTAAGAACCATTACATAGATTTCCCAATCCCTTATGTGGTCTTCTTTTCCCAAAACACAGCCAGGTGATAAAAGTTCAGATCTTTTATTGTATCCTTCAATATAGCCCGGTTCTATCTCTCAGCTTGGTTCTAAGAGCTCCGCCCAAATGTCTCCAAATCCAAAGGTTTGTCCTTCGGTCTCCAGCCAGCACCAAGGTAGAAGATGCAAAGAATCTCTCTTGCCTCGAAGATAGGGCTTGTGGGCTTCTTCCCAGAGTGCTCCTCTCAGACCCCAGGGAATGTTCCCAAGTAACTCTCCCGAGTGGCTCACTGGAGCTGTATTTATGCTACTTCTCTGAGAGTAGGATTGTGGGATATCAGCCAGCATGCTCTCTGGCCCTAAGGGAGGTGTGAATTCAGATATCTCTTTCTAAATCCTGAAATCTCCCAAATGTGTAAACTCCATTGAGTACTTAGATACTTATGAGCTCTCTAAAGGTGTGAACACAAGCATCATTTCTATCAGTTGTACTTAGTACCTTGTTTCAAGTTCTGGCCCAAAATATCTCCTTCTAAGATCAAATCAATCATATTGAACCATGCCAAATTAGATAATTATTGTCTCTATCAACTCCAATGGCTTAACAATTTGTAAAGATTCCAACACCTTATAGTTTTGTCCACTTGCATTTTTTATTTCCTTCACAGGCTAATAGTACACTATTTCAAAGTCCGATTCTTTTTGTACAGCAAAATGACTGTTTGGGCATGTATGCTTATATTGTATTTAATTTATACTTTAACATATTTAACATGTATTGGTCAACCTGCCATCTTGGGGAGTGGGTAGGGGGAAGGAGGGGAAAAATTGGAACAAAAGCTTTTGCAATTGTCTATGCTGTAAAATTACCCATGCATATAACTTGTAAATAAAAAGCTATAATTTTAAAAAATGATAAAAAAAATAAATTCTTCTTGGCCAATTAAATTTTTTAATAAGAGATATTAGTGTAAGCACCTCTAATCCTAGGGTGAGAGCAATGGTGCTTCTGACTTCACCTCAACTTTCCCCTCTGACCAGGAACCCCAAACTAAGAATCAAACCCTCTAGCAAGTGCCAGTGTAGCCAGCAATGTCTCAGTCCTGCTGCATCTGTACTCAAGAGTCCTGGTTCCTTCTTGTCCTCTCCTGCAGCACATCTGGGCCGGTCATTCCCAATCAGCCAAGGCTCCCTCAGTCCTCTTGACTCATATCAAATGAGTCTCAACAAATAATCCAGGAGATGAAGGTTTCTGAGGTTTCTGCTGAGACTCCAGTCACATCCAGCAAGCCCCAGTGTTTCCTACTAGATATTTCTATGGAGATAACTTGGAGGTATTTGTACTTCACATGGATTAAACCCTGGCCCTGGGTCTTTCTTGATATTTTCTAGGGTTTCAGTGAGAATACCTTTGTTTAGCTCCCAAGTCTTCTCTATTTTTCACCAGTATATGTTCACCCTGTAGCACAAATTTGTTCTATTTGTGAGGGAAATCTGTAGAACTTGACACTTATTACAGAAGAAAATAGACAGCAAAATGACAATAATAGGGGACCTCAATTTGCCCCACTCAGAAATGGATAAATCTAAACAAGAAATAAATAAGAAATTAAAGAGATGAATATAATTTTTAAAAAATTATGATATACCCCTGGAAAAATTCACTATAAATAGAAGTGAATGTTTCTTTTTCTCATCCGTATATGGCACCTTCACAAAAAGTGCTCATGTCTTGGGGGGAAAAATACCTCATAATCAAATGCAGAAAAATAGAAATATTAATTGCATTCTTCTCAGACCATAATGTAATAAAAATATTACATTCAATAAAGTTCTGTGAAAATACAGAATAAAAATTAATTGCAATTAAATAATCTAATCCTAAAGAATGATTGAATCATAAAACAAATCATAAAAATGATAAATAGTTTCATTAAAGAAAATGAGAACAATGAGACAGTATACCAAAATTTATGGGAGGCAGCCAAAACAATGTTCGGAGGAAAATCTATGACTGAATATTTTTCAGTTTAATGAATGGGGCATGCAAATAAAATAACTACAAAAAGAACAAACTTTAAATCTTCAATTAAACATCAAATAGAAAATTCAGAAAATCAAAGAAGAGGTTAACAAACAAGAGATTAAAAGTAAGAAAATAAAAGAATAGATAAATCATTTGGATAATTTGATTTTTAAAAGAAATTTTAATACTAATATGAAAAATGAAAATTAAGAAAAGCAAAAACATACAGAGGTGAATGTTGAATACTATTTTTGCATGTATTCACCACAAATGAGGGAGAAATTAAAGAAAATAAACTATTAGGAGTTATTTTGTTCAATTATATGCCAATAAATGTAATAATCTAAGTAAAATCAGTAAATATTTATCATGTTTAAGAGTTTAAGAGAAGATGAAAAAGAATATTTAAATAACCTTATCTTTTAAAAAAAGTAATTCAAAGAAAGTAGAAACTGAGTGGATGATCATCAGTTGGAAAATGGCTGAATAAATTATGGTATGTTATGGAATATTATTTTTTATTATAGCTTTTTATTTAGAAGTTATATGCATAGGTAATTTTACAGCATTGACAATTGCAAAACCTTTTGTTCAAATTTTTCCCTTGCTTCCCCCCACCCCATGGCCCAGATGGCAGGTTGACCAATACATGTTAAATATGTTAAAGTATAAATTAAATACAAAATAAATATACATGTCCAAACAGTCATTTTGCTGTACAAAAAAGAATCAGACTCTGAAATAGTGTACGATTAGCCTGTGAAGGAAATCAAAAATGCAGGCAGACAAAAATAGAGGGATTGGGAATTCTACATAATGCTTCTTAGTCATCTCCCAGAGTTCTTTTGCTAAGTGTAGCTGGATCAGTTCATTACTGCTCCATTGGAACTGATTTGATTCATCTCATTGCTGAAGATGGCCATGTCCATCAGAATTGATCATCATATAATATTGTTGTTGAAGTATGTAATGATATCCTGGTCCTGTTCATTTCACTCAGTATCAGTCTCTCCAGGCCTTTCTGAAATCATCCTGTTGGTCATTTCTTATAGGACAATAATATTCCATAATATTCATATACCACAATTTATTTGGAATATTATTTTTCTATTTTAAAAAAATCACCATGATGATTTCAGAGAAGCCTAGAGAGATTTACGTGAACTGATGCTAAGTGAAATGAGCAAATGCAAGAGATCATTGTACATAGCAACAAGAAGATTATATGAAGATCAATTCTGATGGACATGATTCTTTTCAACAATGAGATAATTGAAGCCAGTTTTCCAATGATCTTGGGATGGAGACAGCCATATGCACCCAGAGAGAAGACTGTGTATGGATCACAACATAACATTTTCACTATTTTTGTTATTGTTTGCTTGCATTTTGTTTTCCTTCTTATTTTTTTTCCTTTTTGATCTAATTTTTCTTGTGCAGAATGATAATTGTATAAATATATACATATACTGGATTGAACATATGATTTTAACATTTTTAATATATATATAGAATTACTTGCCATCTACAGAAGGGATTAGGGGAAGGGAGGGAAAATTTGAAAGGTTTTGCAAGTATCAATGTTGAAAATTATCCATGCATATATTTTGAAAATGAAAAGCTTTAATAAAAAAAAATTCTCATTTAAACACCAAAATAAAAATCCAGAAGATTAAAGAAGAGAAAAACAAAATAAAAAATAAAAAAATGAACTAATAAATAAATTAAAGGAATTCAAAAAGCCATCAAAGATACCTAATAAAAAAATCCTTCATATTTGGATGGATTCCCAAGGAAATTCTGCTGAACATTTAAAAAATAATTAATTCCAATTCTATATGTACTAATTTGGAAAAAATAGGCAAAGAAGGAATCATACCAAATATTTTTGTGACAAAAATATAATGCTGATACCTAAACCAAGAAAAACAAAAACAGGCAGAAATGCACGCTGAAAACTATCTTTGCTTGTATTTTGGAAAAATAAAATATTAGTTTAAAAAAAAGAGCAAAAACAGATAAAGAAAACAGCAACACAATGAACCAAGACAATTCAAAAATACTTATGATAAAAATTAGTTATCCACCTCCAGAGAAAGAACTCAAAGAGTCTCAATGAAAAGTGAAATAAAATTGTTTTCATTTAATTTCCTTGCTTTTTGTGTGTGTGTGTGGCTAACATGGAAATGTGCTGAGTATGATTTCATAAATGTAGCTGATATTAAATTTCTTTCCTTTAAAATGATAGGGAAAGATAGGTGGAAGGGAGAGAATTCAAAACTTAATTTTGTTTTGGTTCTGAATTCTCTTTTGTTTTTTAAACAAATGCTTAAAAATAAATAAATAATGCAAAATTAACTCATTATCTAAAGAAAATACAGCTAGAACTCAAAGTTAATCTGAAAAATGGAAATAAGAGAATTAAAAGGAAATGATGCAACTACAAAACAATTCAATATAGATGGCAATGGCTTCACAACAACCTTCTGAAGTAGATGTCATTCTTGTACCCAATTCACAGGGAAGAAAAATTCACCAATCACCACTTCAAGGAGATCCTTTGTGGAAAGCACATAGGCATATCATTGCCAAATTTATAAAAACCACCAAAGCAAAGAGAAAATTTTGTAGGAAACAAATTTTAAAAATTCAAATTTGCTGGAGCTACAATTAGAATAGTATAGAATTTATCAGTAGGCACAGTAAAAGCCACAGCCCCTGGCTTCATATATGCTATCAAAAAAATTAATCCAGTGGCCAAAAATATATCCAGCAAAATTATCCATATTATCAAATGAAAAAAATGGACATTCAAAGAATTTGCAGAGTTTCAGAACTTTCTTTCAACCAAATCCAAACAAATTTTAACATATCAGAGCCAATATCAAAAATTAATTTAAAGAAACTTAACATGAACAAATTATTTATGTTTATTACAGGAAATTGTATACAATGTGTTTAAGACTGCCATCACTAATTGGATAGCTCAAAAGAAAGAATGGAGCAGAGTTGATTATGATCTGACTCTAAAAAACAAAACTGTCTAGGAAAAGATAAAAGTATCAATTATGCTATACAAGGCTCTAGTGTAGAGGAGGACTCATAGTTCTAAAAAATTACATCAGGAATTTGTTAAATAGGCAACACTACATATATACCATAAAAGGATATAGCACCCTCCAAAATCTATAAAGAAATGAGGGATGAGGGAAGAAGTAAGGTGGGGTGTAGAATAATGTGTAGATTTATGACAGTGAGAGACTAGGTATGTAAATAAATGGAAAAGGGATAAAGAATAAAGTGAATTATAGATGGGTGAATAGAATTATAGCCTTGGAATTAGGTGTACAGATTAGTAGGAATGGGATAAAGAGGGAAGGAAAAGATAGGGGAAGAAGAAAAAAGAGGAATGCATGGATGGGGGTAAGTTAAATAATAGCAAAGCAAGTTAAGGTATAAAATTAAAGTTAGAAGAGTTAGCAGGGAGAAAAAAATAAAAGTTATACACAAATACCACGAAGATCAGGAATAGAATTTATTAGAAAAAAAAGTAGGGCTAGTAATCATTGATCTTTGACAAAGTCATACTTAAAGATTTAATCAAAAGAGAAATTTACATTATATGTGAGTCATTACTATTGTTTTAAATGCATGCTTACATATGGGTAAATGTTTATGTATATGTGTGTGTGTGTATGAGTAGGTATGTATATTTGTATATATTTGCATATACATAGATAAGTGTATATGTATGGGTTTGTGGGTGGATATGAATATATGTGTGTATGTATGTATTTATATTATATATATATATATATCTTTGTGTAGCCTGCTTGGGGAACATGGGGAAAATGATGAAAGGGGGGAAAAAGAATAAAGTAAAAAGTGCCCTGCAGAAAACAAAAGAATCACCTATAAGGAAGCAAAGGAAAGATGGACAGTCATTAATATAATCGCTTCTATTATTACATATGCTTTCTTGAAATGGAAATTTATTGTTCTATATTTTGAACCTTCCCTGGTGCTCTGCTGGGCACATGACAATGTTTTGTTTTATTTTTTTTTAATTTTCCTTGTATCTCTTTCCTTTTCTATTATTTTATTTTATTTCCTTATTTTGTATTCAGTAAATAAATAAAAAATAAAAATGAAAAAAATAAATATCTGGCTTTTCTGTAAATAGAAAAAAGGAATAAGCATGTAAATAGCACCCACTACATGCACAAAGACTTGGACATGACTAAAAAATGACTAACAATAATATCAGGTACAAGACACTGTTTTAAGCATTTTTTTTAAAAAAAACAATGTTAATTCATTTGACCATTACATCAACCCAGGGTTTAAGGCAAGTGCTAATATTATATCATTTTATATTTGAGGAAATTGAAGCAAATTGACATTAAATGATTTTCTCAGGGTATATTTGCAAGTGTGTCTCCGAATGTATTTATATTCATGTATTCTTTGATTCTACACTCAGAACTCTATCCTTTAAAATGCAAGTAATAAGAAATTAATAAAAAAAATAGAGATTTAAAAAAGTAGAATAGAACACAGTGCCAAGATTTCTCTAGGTAAGAATAATATTTTAAAGATACAATTCAATTGATTATTTAAACAACCTTTTGTCTGTGCTTTTTCCTTTTGATTCTTACTGCTGAATATTGTTTCAAATTTTTGTTATCCCATACACACAATAGATTCCTAGTATTACTGACTCTAATCTAATTTCATTTTATGGAATGTAGTTGTTTATTTTTCTAAAATATTATTGCTTGGAAGTGATTCCCCTGTCCCAAAAACTTCTTCCTGTTCCCTAAAGAAAACTTTCCAATTTTTGTTTCTGAATGACTGTTACCATAAATCTTACATTCTAATCACACTTTTCTACTACTACAAAACAGTTGAAAAGAAGTATGAACAGAAATAGAGTAAGGAAGAAGAGGAAAAAAATGATATTAGAAAAAATAAAAATTGAGATAGTCTATAACCAACTATGTTGACTGGTAGAATAAATAAATAATGGACCAAATGATGACATCAAAAAGAAGTCTTCATAACAAGACTGCTGTGCCTTAATGTGGGATGTGGGCTTATAGACAACAAATCTTCTAGAGGAAGTAAAAGAGTTCCAACAAGGGAACTGGACTCAAGAATATAGGTTGCTTTGACTACATGAGTTCTCTCTCTCACTGTGATAAGCTGATCTGAGAGAGTTCACCTCTGTATTTACTTGGAAATGGAGGCATTCTTTATTTTCTTTTAATGCTTAATTAAGTGTATTTTATTTTAAAATAACATGTTCTCTGATTCAACTGATAAAATGAACAGTGGTAGGATGCTGAGCCAAAGAATTCCTGATACCAGAATAGTTTCCTATCAACCATGACTCAGGGGTGGCAAGACTACATCTATATGTATATAAGTAACTATAAATAGCTCACTCAAAAGTCAACAATTCCAGGAAATTATCTATGATTCCTACTCTCTACTAAACATTAATCTTCTCTCAATTTGATTTCTGTCTCATTAACTATATATTATTGTATATTATGATTATCCATTATTTCATGAAATCTTTTTCTGTGCTAAACTAAATGAAGGGGAAAACATCTTACCTAAAAATATCATCTCAATTTCCAGCCAAGATGGTGGAGAGGACATACATATCGATCTAAGCTCTTTCTTGGCCTCAGAATAATTTTTTTCATGACAAGGCCTCAGAATTAGTGCTTGACTGAAAAGAGCCAAGAAAATATTACCAATAGAAAATATCCTCAAAATTCGCCAGAAAAGGTCTGTTTTTGCTTGTGGGCAGGGACAGTTAGATCAGGCACAGACTGCAGGCAGGCAGCAAGAGCAGCTCACACAGAGCAGACCAGAGGGGTTTGGGGGAGGTGATCCCAGCTAGCAGAAAATCTTCTGGAAAAACTTTACCACAGTGTGGCTGCATTGCCCTGGCAACAAGCCAATAGAACAGCAGAGAAGCTATAAACAAAGGGGGGTAAAGAATATAACCCCAACATGCTAGGGTCTCTCAGGACCTGGGCACAGCCCACAACACCAGGAGCGACTCAGCATGCTCTCAGAGTATCATATTGCAGACTGCACAGTCCTGCTAGTGCTTCACTGCTGCCTCCTGCAGTCTGTAGAGGAACCTTGGTAATAAAATCCAGCAGATTGCATTTGCTTTTTTGTTTGTTTATTTGTTTTCTTTGATTCTTCTTTGACAAAATGAGCAAAAAATTAAAGTGGGCTCTAATTATAGATAGCTTCTATATGAATACAGAGCAGAATTCAAACCCTGAGAAACTAAAAACAGATTGTCTTCAGATGAATCCCCAAAGGGGGATATGATCTGATCCTCACCAAAGAAGACTCTCATAGAAGAAATTAAAAAGGCTCTCACAAGAGAGCTAGAAGAAAAATGGGGAAAGGAAAGGGAAGCTTGGCAAGACAGTCTGGATAAGTCATCCCACACATTTAAAGATAGAGTGGATAAAAAAAGCAAATCTCTGAAAAACAGAATCAGTCAATTGGAAAAAGAAAATAGCTCTCTAAAAAATAAAATTGGTGAAATGGGAAAAAATTCCATAGAATAAAACAACTTACTTAAAAACTCAATTGAACAATTACAAAAAGAAACAAAAAAAGTAAATGAAGAAAATAATTCATTAAAAATCAAAATTGAACAAATGGAAATGAATGACTCTAGGAGACATCAAGAATTAGTCGAGCAAAACCAAAAAAATGAAACAATAGAAAAAATGTCAAATCCCTTCTTGGGAAAACAACAGACCTGGAAAATAGATCTAAGAGAGAGAATCTGAGAATTATTGGACTTCCTGAAAATTATGATGAAAAAAGAGCCTAGACACTATTTTCCAGGAAATTATCAAAGAAAGTTGCCCAGATGTTATAGAAACAGAGGGTAAAATAGAAATTGAAAGAATTCATTGATTACCTGTGGAAAGAGACCCCAGAATCAAAACTCCAAGAAATATGATGGCTAAATTAGACAACTATCAGACCAAGGAAAAACTGCTACAAGTAGCTAGAAAAAAAATTCAAATATAGATGAGCCACAATAAGGATTACTTAGGATCTAGCAGCTTACATATTAAAGGACTGAAGGGCCTGGAATCTGATATTCCAAAATGCTTGGTATGCAGCCAAGAATAATTTACCCAACCAAAATGAACATTTTTCCCAGTGAAGAAGATGGACCTTCAATGAAAACAGGTGAATTTCATCTATTTCTAATGAAACAACCAGACCTAAACAAAAAGTTTGATCTCCAAATATAGGACTCAAGAAAAACTTAAAAAGGTAAAAAGAAATCTTTTGAACTATATTTCTGTTATAAAAATACATAAAGAACCCACATATAATTTGGTTTTACACTTATAATATAAAAAAGAAATTAGAGGTGGAAAGGAAATTGTACCAGAACAAAGGTAAAGTGGGGGTACTACATTTCATGAAGAGGCAAAGTAAACCTATTATATCTGAGGGAAAAAAGGGAGGGGGATGGGCATAGTATGTATCTAACTCTCATCAGAATTGGCTTAAAGAGAAAAATATTAGATATGTTTGATTTATAAAGAAACTTCTCCCACCTCATTGAAAAGTGGGAGGGGAAAGTGAAAAGGGAAGGAGTAAGCTAAGTGAAAGTGAATACAGATGTGAGGAAAAGGGATAAGAAAAGGAGAGCAATTCTAGGATGGGGGAGGGATCCAAAAAAGGGAGGACTGGGAGAGGCAAGTGGTGCTCACAAGTTTAATACTGGGGAAGGGGGAAGGGGGAAAGAAAGGAGAAAAGCATAAGCAGGGGTTAATAAGATGGCAAGTAATACAGAATTAATAATTTTAACCATAAATGTGAATGGAGTAAACTCCCCCATAAAGCAGAAGTGCATAGTAGACTGAATTAAAAGCCAAAATCTTACATTATGTTATTTACAGGAAACATACTTGAACCAGGACGATAAATACAGAGTAAAGATAAAAGGCTGAAGCAGAATCTACTAGGCTTCAGGTGAGGTCCAAAAAGCAAGGGTTGCCATCCTGATCTCAGATCAAGCAAAAGCAAAAATTGATCTAATTAAAAGAAATAGGGAAGGGCACTATATCTTACTGAACAGTAGCAAAGATAATGAAGCAATATCAACATTAAACATATATGCACCAAGTGGTGTAGCATCTAAATTCTTAAAAGTGAAATTAAGAGAGTTGCAAGAAGAAATAGACAGCAAAGCTATAATAGTGGGAGATCTCAAACTTGCACTCTCAGAATTCGATAAATCAAACCACAAAATAAACAAGAAAGAAGTCAAAGAAGTAAATAGAACACTACAAAAGTTAGGTATGATAGATTTTGGGAGAAAACTAAATGGAGACAGAAAGAAGTACACTTTCTTCTCAGCAGTTCATGGAACCTATACAAAAACTGATCATATATTAGGACATAAAAACCTCAAATTCAAATGCAGAAAGGCAGAAATGGTAAATGCATACTTTTCAGATCACAATGCAGTAAAAATTACATTCAATAAAAAATCTAGGAGCAAATAGACCAAAAAATAATTGGAAACTAAATAATCTCATCCTAAAGAATGAATGGGTGAAACAGCAAATCATAGACATAATTAATAACTTCACCCAAGAAAATGACAATAATTAGACATCACACCAAAATGTGTGGGATGCAGCCAAAGTGGTAATGGGGGGAAATTTCATATCTCTAGAGGGCTACTTGCATAAAATAGAGAAAGAGAAGGTCAATGAATTGGGCTTGCAACTAAAAAAGCTAGAAAAGGAACAAATTAAAACCCCCCAGTCAAACACTAAACTTCAAATTCTAAAAATAAAAAGAGATGAATAAAATTGAAAGTAAAAAAAAAAAAACTTTTGAATTAATAAATAAAATTAAGAGTTGGTTTTATGAAAAAACCAACAAAATAGATAAACCCTTAATAAATCTGATTTAAAAAAGGAAAGAGGAAAATCAAATTGTTAGTCTCAAAAATGAAAAGGGAGAACTCACCACTAATGAAGAGGAAATTAGAGCAATAATTAGGAGTTACTTTGCCCAACTTTATGCCAATAAATTTGATTACTTAAATGTAATGAAAGAATACCTTCAAAAATATAGCTTGCCCACATTAACAAAGTAAAAAGTAAATTGGTTAAATGACTAGTCCCATTTTAGAAAAAGAAATAGAATCATCCATTTATCATCCCCCTAAGAAAAATCCCCCAGGACCAGATGGATTTACATGTGAATTCTACCAAACATTTAAAGAATAATTAACTCCAATGCTATATAAACTATTTGAAAAAATAGGGATTGAAGGAGTCCTACAAAATTCCTTTTATTACACAGACATGGTACTGATACCTAAACCAGGTAGGTTGAAAACAGAGAAAGAAAATTATAGACCAATCTCCCTAATGAATATTGACACAAAAATCTTAAATAAAATATTAGCAAAAAAGATTACAGAAAATCATTCCCACGATAATACACCATGACCAAGTAGGATTTATACCAGGAATGCATGACTGGTTCAATATTAGGAAAACTATTACATAATTGACTATATCAGTAACCAAATTAACAACAAACATATGATCATCTCAATAGATGCAGAAAAAGAATTTGATAAATTCCAGCATCAGTTCCTAATAACAAACACTTGAAAGTGTAGGAATAAATGGACTTCTCCTTAAAATAGTCAGGAGCATCTATTTAAAAATGTCAGTAAGCGTCATATGTAATGGGGATAAACTGGAACCATTCCCAGTAAGATGAGGAGTGAAATAAGGTTGCCCACTATCACTGTCACTATTCCATATTTTATTAGAAATGCTAGATTTGGCAATAAGAGTTGAGAAAGAGATTAAAAGAATTAGAGTAGGTCATAAGGAAACCTAATTATCACTCTTTGCAGATGATATGATGCTATACTTAGAAAACCCCAGAGATTCTACTACAAAGCTACTAGAAGTAATTCACAACTTTAACAAAGTTGCAAGATACAAAATAAATCCACATACATTTCAGCATTTTTATATATCACCAACAAAATCCAACAGCAAGAGATACAAAGAGAAATTCCATTCAAAATAACTGTCAATAACATAAAATATTTGGGAATCTATCTACCAAAGGAAAGTCAGGAATTACCTGAACAAAAGTACAAAACACTTTCCACACAAATAAAATCAGATTTAAATAATTGGAAAATATTAAGTGCTCTTAAATGGGTTGAGTGAATATAATAAAGATCACAATACTCCCTAAACTAATCTATTTATTTAGTGCTATACCAATCAGACTCCCAAGAAACTATTTTAATGACCTAGAAAAAATAACAACAAAATTTATCTGGAAGAACAAAAGGTTAAGAATTTCAAGGGAACTAATGAAAAAAAAAATCAAATGAAGGCAGTTAGCTGTACCTGATCTAAAACTATATTATAAATCAGCAGTCACCAAAACCATTTGGTATTGACTAAGAAATAGACTAGTTGATCAATGGAATAGGTTAGCTTCACAGGACAAAATAGCGAATAACTATAGCAAGTGAGTGTTTGACTAACTCAAAGATCCCAATTTTTGGGATAAGAATTCACTATTTGACAAAAACTCGTGGGAAAACTGGAAATTAATATGGCAGAAACTAGGCATGGACCCACACTTAACACCATACACCAAAATAAGATTAAAATGTGTTCATGATTTAGGCATAAAGAATGAGATTATAAATAAATTAGAGGAACATAGGATAGTTTACCTCTCAGAATTGTGAGGTAATTTGTAACCAAAGAAGAACTAAAGATCATTATTGATCATAAACTTGAAATTTTTTATTACATCAAATTAAAAACCTTTTGTACAAACAAAACTAATGCAAACAAGATTACAAGGGAAGCAATAAACTGAGAAAACATTTTTACAGTCAAAGGTTCTGATAAAGGCCTCATTTTCAAAATATATACAGAATTGACTCTAACTTATAAGAAATCAAGCCATCTCCAATTGATAAATGGTCAAAGGATATGAACAGACATTTTTCAGATGATGAAATTGAAACTATTTCTACTCATATGAAAGGGTGTTCCAAATCACTACTAAAGAAATGCAAATTAAGACAACTCTGAGTTACCACTACACACCTGTCAGATTGGCTAAGATGACAGGAAAAGATAGTGACAAATGTTGGAGGGAATGCTGGAAAACTGGGAAACTGATGCATTATTGGTGGAGTTGTGAACAGATCCAGCCATTCTGGAGAGCAATTTGGAATTATGCTCAAAAAGTTATACCCTTTGCTCAAAACCCCTACCCTTTGATCCAGCAGTGTTACTACTGGGCTTATATCCCAAAGAGGCATTAAAGAAGTGAAAAGGACCTGTATTTGCCAAAATATTTGTGGCAGCCCTTTTTGTAGGGGCTGGAAACTACAAAATGAATAGATGCCCATCAATTGGAGAATAGTTGGGTATATTGTGGTATATGAGTATTTTGGAATATTATTGTTCTGTAAGAAATGACAGCAGGATGAATACAGAGAGGCTTGGAGAGACTTACATGAACTGATGCTGAGTGAAATGAGCAGAACCAGGAGATCATTATACACTTCAACAACAACACTGTATGAGGATGTATTCTGATGGAAGTGGATATCTTCGACAAAGAGGAGAGCTAATTCAGTTCCAATTGATCAATGATGGGCAGAATCAGAAGGAACACTGAAAAATGAATGTGGCATTTTTGTTTTTCTTCCCAGGTTATTTTTACCTTCTGAATCCAATTTTTCTTGTGCAACAAGAGAACTGTACAGATATGCACACATATATTATATCTAGGATATACTTTAACATGTTTAACATATATAAGACTGCCTGCCATCTAGGAGAGGGGGTGGAGGAAGGGAAGGGAAAAGTCGGAACAGAAGTGAGTGCAAGGGACAGTGTTGTAAAAATTACCATGCATATGTTCTGTCAATAAAAAGCTATAATTAAAAAAAAGAAAGTATTTGAGTAAAAAAATTAAAATATCATCTCCAGTATCCAACACAATGATCTATTATTATTTATTGTAATATGTTGCTATTGTTGAAATGAATTAAGTAGAATCAAAATGTTGGAATCTTTACTAAAGTGTTAAGACATTTCTTTACAAAGTGTAAAAGACATTGGAGTTAATTTAATCTTAGAGTTATTTTGGGCCAGAACTTGAAACAAGATACTAAGTGGAACTGATTGAACAATGCTTGTGTTCACACCTTTAAAGAGCTCATAAGTATTTAAGTACTCAATGGAGTTCACTCCTTTGGGAGAGTTCAGGGCTAGTATGAGAGCTGAATTCACACCTCCCTTAGGACCAGAGAGCACTCTGGGAGATAACCCAAAATCCCTCTCCCTCCAGAAGGCGGAATTAACCTTTAGGAAATCACATAAATATAGGGAGCTTTTGAAGCTTGAAGTTACTTCTTCAGGTGGGACAGACTGGAGATTGAGAAGCCACGAGTCGGAGCTGGCTGAAGGCTGAAGAAAGCAGAGGCAGAAGCCAAGGACAAAGCTGCAAGATCTCTTGGAGCCAGGCAGAGAGATAGGCCTTAACTAACCAGGCTAATTCGGAAGGAGAAATAAACGTTTGCATTTTTACCAGCCAAAATTTTACCAATTCTGGAATAATTATTTATTTCAACTGAGACTAAGGCTGCCTCCAAGAAAACCCCTCACATCAAAATGGCAAAGGCACATTAGAATAGAAGGCAGTGATGGTGAATCAAAACATGCTAATTTTAAAGGTTAGTAGAGATAAAGATGTATTTTCCCCTTCCAAGTTCTAAAATCTACCTCTGAACTCCAGATTAATAATATTTGTCAGAAATGGTTAGACTATAAAACAAGTTGTATTTAATCACTAATTTAAGTACTTGTAGGATCATTGGATCATAGATCTAAACATAGAAGGGACCTCAGAAGTCATTTCTCTTCTAACCATAATTTCTCTGTCCACATATTTGTTTGTATCCAGAGACTCCTCAAGACAAAGGAGAATGGGTTTTTCTCTTCCTTGGTTAAGTGTGAGATGTGCTGATTACTCCTCTCTGCCAGAGAGGTAAAATGAAAGTCCAAAAATCCCAAACTTTAGTCCTGGAAGAATTTTCTTTCAGTTTCTTCTTTTTTTCTCATTTTTTTTGTTTTAACAATTCTTTTCTTTTTAAATTCTGAGTTTCAAATTCTCTCCCTCCTATACTCACTGAAAAAGCAAGCAATATATCAGTTATACATATAAAATTATGAAAGACAAATAAACACAAAAATATTTCACAAAAATAAAGTGATAAAAGTACACTTCTTGTTGCACTCAGAATTGACCTTTTTTTTCCCCCTTTTTACAGCATAGACCATTTGGAATTTTCTTGGATCATTTTATTGATCAAATAGACAATTCTGTCACAAGTGAATATCAGTACAACTTTGCTAATACTGAGCACAGTAATGTCCCAATTCTCCCCTCATTTTGTATCAGTTACCACAGGTCATGTCATGTTTTTTCCCTTTATGAAACCACTCCCTTCATCATTTCTTATAGCAAAATAATACTACATGGCAAGCAGATGCCACAACTTTTTCAGGCATTTCCCAACATATGAACATGCCTTCAGTTTCCTACTTTTTACCACCACAAAATGTGCTATAAATATGTTGTATATATAATAACTTTTCTTTTTTTCCAATCTCTTTGGACTATAGACCTGGAAGTGGTATTTCTGGGGTAAATGATATGCACAGTTTTATAGCCCTTTGGGAATATTTCCAAATTGTTCTCCAGAATGGTTGGACCAACTTAGTACTCTATCAGACATTGTTCAATGTACCTATTCTTATCTTCATCATCTCTTGCATTTTTCTGATTTCTGATGTGTGAGATAATACCTGAGTTACTTTGATTTGCATTTCTCTAATCAATAGGAATTTGTAACATTTTTTTTTTCATTTAACTATAGATAACTTTGATTTCTTCCTCTGAAATCTTCCTATTTATATCCTTAGACCATGTATAAATTGGAGAATGGTTCTTGTTTTTAATAGATTTATACTATACTCTATACTAAGTATATAGTTTAAAAATTAGTCCTTTCTCATGGAATCTTACTGTAATAATATTTGGTGTTATTTCATTTTCTGTAGTAGCTTTTGTTAATGGAGTTTTTCTCATTATCTTTTTTAATTAGGCCTGTTTTTTGCTTTTATTTTGTCTGAGATTATGGCTGCTACTCCTGACTTTTTTTTTTCTTCAGCTGAAGCATCGTAATTTCTGTTGTAATCCTTTATTTTAATTCTGTGTGTCTTGTCTCTTGTAAACAACATACTTTTAGGTTCTTCTTTCTAGTCCATTCTATCTTCTTGTTTTACAGATGAGCTCATCATATTCACATAAAACAGCTATGATTTCTGACTTTATGTTTTCTCCTATACCATTTTTCCACCTTTTTTTCTTCTTTCTTTATCCTGTCCCTCTTTGAAAGTCTTTTTTATTTCTAAACACTGCCTTCCTTAATTCACCCTCTCCTTTGATATACCTTCTTATTTCCTTTTTCCCCTTGCCTTTTTGTTTTCCTGTTAGGTAAGTTACATTTCTAGACACAATAGAGTGTGGATATATACACATATATATATGTCATATATTCATATTAGAATTAGAAGAATATAATCTAATAAGAGTAAGGTTCAAGCATTGCCACTACCACTCCATTTTTCTCTCCCTTGCAAACCTCTTTTATGTGAGAAAATTTTTCCCAGTATATCCCTTTTTCTCATACATTCATTTTTTGGTTATCATTCCAGTATCATCAACTCCCATCCATGCCCTCTGTCTATATAAATTCATTTTCACTGGCCTAATAATAATAAAGTTCTAAAAAATTACATTTATCATCTTCCCATATATAATGTAAACACTTTATCTTGAATGAGTCCTTTTCATGCTGCTCTTGAGTCTTCAGTTTGAATGTCAAAATTTTTATTCAACTCTGATTTTTTATTAATTAATGTTTAAAAGTTCTCTATTTCATTCAATATATATTTTTCCACAAAGGATTATACTCTGTTTTCTAAATAGGTTATTTTTGGTTGTATTTCCTAGCTTCTTTGCCTTCTGTAATATCATATCCCCAAAGAACAAAGGTTCCAAAGTAGAAACTATTCAATCTTATGTGATTCTAACTATTGTTCCATTATATTTAAATTGTTTCTTTCTGGTTACTTGAAGCATTTTCTCTTTGACCTGTGAATTCTAGAATTTAGCTATAATTTTCCAGAGAGTTTTCAATCAGGGATCTCATTTAAGTGTTGATTAGTAAATTCTTTTAATTTTTATTTTACCCTCTGCAGTCAAAATATCAAGGGAATTTTCCTTGATAAATTCTTGAAATATGATGTCTAAGCGCTTCCTTTCATCATGGATTTTATGTAGTCCAATAATTTTTAAATTTTTTGTCCTCAAACTGTTTTTCAGTTCTGACTATATTGTGCTGTTATTTTCAGAGCTAGTGCTGGGCATCTACAAAATTTGGGTACTATGAAATTCATGAAATCCTGAGAAAGATATGGTCACTGTTCTGGTCTGTGGTGTGACTTTTTAACTCAGTAAGGTTCACTGATATCCTGAAGCCACAATGGTTCATATTCCTCTCTACTCTGTAACTCTGACTGGAAACTGCCTATAGGCAATAGAGTTGCCAATCATCTGCACCTGTGTCCAGTATCAGCAAAGTGTCCCTTATAAACTCTTTTTGGCAACTTGTCTGACTACTACACTAGCATCTCTAGGATGAGAGTTCTTAAAATTAATGCTGCTGGAGGAACTGTTGCTGCCCTGAATGTGTGGGGCTCCAAGCTGACCTCTCACATTTTTGAAGACTGGAAAAATGTTTTACTCACATCTTTTGTTTCTCTGCCACTCCAAAATATTATCTGAGCCATTATTTTTAAGTTTTTTGAAAGAGAATGATAGGAGAATTCAATGCTCCTAATCTACATCTTGGTTCTACCTGAGGAAGAAACCTAAACAGTTATTTTCCCTTAATTATTTTGGAGAGGATCCCCTCTTTCCTCCTTCCACACAAACAAGTATCCTGCTTGTTAGTAGTTTTATTATACTTTCAAATTCATTGTTTGTCATGGAGGCCTGGATATCAAGAAATCCTAATTACCTAAAATTTGAGAAGCAGTATAAATCTGGTAATGAAGAATAAATAGAAGTTAAATGGAATATTGTGACTTTACATAATGTCCACTTGATAAATCAACAAACAAGAATTTTTGGTTTATAATATGTTCCATGAATTGACAGATACCTCAAAGGGAAAATACCTGGCAGGATTCACCATATTGATTCTACCTTTGTAGAAACCATTAAGGCTTCATTCTATTTAAACATATCTTATTTTTAGAGCCAGCTAAGTTGCACAGCATATAAAACACTAGATTTGGAATCAGGAAGTGCTGAGTTTGAATTCTTACTTAGATTACTTATGCTACATGATTTTTACTTAAGAAGTATGATCCTAAGCAAGTCATTTAAATTGTAAAAGCTTTTGCTTGCCTTTTTTATGACAGATAATTTATGCCATTCCACCTTTTCCTTTCCCTTTCTCCTAGTACATTCCTCTCTCACCTCTCAGTTTAATTTTTTTTTTTTAGATATTTTCCCTAATATTCAACTGACATCTCGGTCTTCTATATATAGTGTCTATAAACACACACACACACACACACACACACACTCCTTCTAACTGCCCTAATAATAATGAGAAAGTTTTTATAAGTTACAAGTATCATTCTCACATGTATTAAATCTGTTATGATTGCCCTTTCCTGATTATCACATTCCCACATTCTTCTCTGAGTCCTGTATTTAAAAGTCATATTTTCTGTTCAGCTTTGGTCTTTTTATCATGAATACTTAAAAGTCCTCTGCTTCATTGAATATACATCTTTTCCCCTGAAGGATTATACTCAGCTTTGCTGTGTAGGTGATTCTTGGTTGCAACCATATTTCCACTGCTTTCTAGAATATCTTATTCCAAGCCCTCCAATACTTTAATGTAGAAGTTGCTAACTCTTGTGTTATATTGTCTATGAATTTACTCTATTTGAATTATTTATTTCTGGCTGATAGCAATATTTTCTCCTTGACCTGGGAGTTTTAGAATTAAGCTATAATATCCTTGGGAGTTTTCATCTTGGGATCTTTTTTCAGGTGAGATGGGTAGATTGTTTCAATTTGTATTTTATCCTCTAGTTAGAACATCAGGTCATTTTTCTTTAAAAATTATGTCTAGGCTTTTGTTTTGATCATGGCTTTCAAGTATTCCAATAATTTTTAAATTCTTTCTTCTGTATCTGTTTTCCAGGAGAGTTTTTTTTGAAATGAGATATTTCACATTGTTTTCTATTTTCTTTTCATTCTTCTGGTTTTATTTGACTGTTTCTTTATTTCTCATAAGGTCAGTAGTTTCTATTTCTAGCCATATGAAAAGATGCTCCAAGTCATTATTAATCAGAGAAATGCAAATTAAGACAACTCTGAGATACCACTACACACCTGTCAGATTGGCTAGAATGACAGGGAAAGATAATGCGGAATGTTGGAAGGGATGTGGGAAAACAGGGACACTAATACATTGCTGGTGGAATTGTGAATACATCCAACCATTCTGGAGAGCAATTTGGAACTATGCTCAAAAAACTGTGCATACCCTTTGATCCAGCAATGTTACTACTGGGCTTATATCCCAAAAAGATCATAAACAAGGGAAAAGGACCTATATGTGCACAAATGTTTGTGGCAGCCCTCTTTGTAGTGGCTAGAAACTGGAAACTGAGTGGATGCCCATCAGTTGGAGAATGGCTGAATAAATTGTGGTATATTAATATTATGGAATATTATTGTTCTGTAAGAAATGACCAACAGGAGGTTTTCAGAAAGGCCTGGAGAAACTTACATGAACTGATGCTGAGTGAAATGAGCAGGACCAGGAGATCATTATATACTTCAACAACAATACTATATGATGACCAATTCTGATGGACCTGGCCCTCCTCAGCAATGAGATCAACCAAACCATAGAGCAGTAGTGAACTGAACCAGCTACACCCAGCGAAAGAATTCTGGGAGATGACTAAAAACCATTACAGTGAATTCCCAATCCCTATATTTTTGCCACCTGCATTTTTTATTTCCTTCACAGGCTAATTGTACAATATTTCAGAGTCTGATTCTTTTTGTACAGCAAAATAACGGTTTGGTCATGTATTTAAAAAAAAAGAAAAAAAAAAAGGTCAGTAGTTTCCATGTGCTCAGTTCTAATTTTTAAGCAATCATTTTTCTCCATGAGCTTTTGTATTTCTTTTACCTTTTGTCCAATTTTACTTTGTAAACACATTCTTCTCCTCACTACCTTTTGTATTTATTTTTTGTATTACTCTCTTTTATCTTTTAATTTTCTCCTGTACTTTTCTTACTTAATTTTTCAAAAATCCCATTTGAACTCTTCCATGGCCTAAGACCAATTCTTATTTTTCTTGGAGGTTTTGAATTTAGGACCTTTGACTTGGTTATCTTCTTCTGATTAAATAGTAAATTTCTATGGTCAGAATGTTTTTTCTGTTTTTTTTAATGCTTATTTTCCTAGCTTATTACTCAACTCTTTCTTAAAGTAGGGATTTGTTTCCAGGATGGAGGGTGCAATGTCCCAAGCTTCAGAGATTTTGTGCAGTTGTTTTCAGAGATCCTTCTAAGGACCTGTAAATTTTCAGTCTCTTCAACCTGTTATGATCCAAGAAGAATTGTGATTACTACTTTCCTGTAATATGGTCCTCTCTGTGAGTGACCATACATGCTCTTTTCTGCCCTGTAATTGTAAAAAGGATGCTCAATCAACTCTGGCTACAGGTTTTAGTGTGCTAGTGCTCCTACTCACCCTGAAACTATGAGTCAGCATTGTTAACTTGGATTGTCTGTGGGCTGAGACCTCCAGAAACCACCATCACCACTATTGCTACCCCTGTTTTTGCTACTACTGCCACTGCTGGTAATTCAGTGGGTCCCAAAGTCTGCTCCTAATTTACTGGGCTGGGGCTGTGCTGGTGTAAAAGACCTTTCTGGCTGATCATCCAAGTTGTCTTTTTGTGTATTCTGATGCTCTCAAATTTATTTAGAGTCATTATTTAAAGGTACTTGAAGGGATTTGGAAGAGAGCTTGGGCTAGTCCCTGCCTTTACTACACTATGTTTGGTATGCCTACCTTCTGATTTCTTCTCACTTAAAATGAAATACTTTTATTACTGTATTTCACTGCCTCACCCACACATTAATAATGAAATTGAAGTTGAAAAAGTTATGTTAAAGTTGTCAATAGTTTGATAAGATGCCTTAAAATGAAAATGCTTGTTGTTCATAATTTCTATTTTTAATAATGACAGTAAATTTAACCAGGATTCTATTTCTCTGAAAATATATTACCAGCTGAGTTGGAAAGCTATCATAAATATAATCATAAGAAATGATAGAGAAGAATTATTTGCTCAGGACAGAATGACTTGGTTCAATAAGCTGTAATATCCTTTAGAATCCTCAATAGCACCTAGTACCTAGATCAATGGTAATCATGTTTTCTCTTCTCTTACTGCTATCAATGGGCTTAGGGGACTGGAGTGGGTGAGGGAATAGGAAAAAAAAGGGCATTTTGTATACTTCAGAGTAAATTCTTTAAGGGTAGGTGTTTTTTCTCGACTCTATCATCAGGATGCCTTTCTCAAAAGAGCATTTTTAAAGTGTCTTTTTACTTGTGGGGAAATAGAACTTTTACATAGTTTTGTCCTCTCACATCAATAAAACTATCAGAATGCCCTATGGATGCTAAATGTGGGAGATGGACAGGCATCGTGTACCATATGGAGCTAGCAACTGCAAATGTTTGTTATAATTGATTAGAAACCTTCAGTTCAGTTGATAGAGTAAGAACATTGATTCCCTGCAGGCTCACACGAATATAGGCATTTGTTTGCTGAAGAAAAAAAAGGAACAATTCCATAAAGGGGGAAACTTGCACATTCATTCCTCTTAAAACAAACAAACAAACAAACAAACAAAAACTGAGGGAGGAAGGCCAGGGAAGCTTATATGCAGTAGACAAAGTAGCCATTAAAAGTTCCCTTTGAAAAAGAGGTTAAGAGGGAAAAAAGAATTTTTGTTTTCTCTGTTAAGTAGAAGCACAATCTCCCAGAATGTACATTATATGAAATTTTCATCCACTCAGATAGCACTCATTTCACATCTCATCTGTTCTGTGAATGAGATGGGAAAATAGTTCTCACTTTTTTTTATTCATTTTTTTAACTGCAAAAAGAACCCTTGGTGAATTGCACATTTACAGTATATGATTATCCATCCTGTCTTTTTCAAAAGATTGACTCTCGGCAGTGCTCCTGTCCTTTTCCCATTGCAGCCTCATGGATGCAGTTCTCAGCATTTACACTAGTCCCTACACCATTTCCATCAATCTTCTTATTATAGTCACGCTTCAAATCCAAAGGCCCAGAGTTGGAAAGGGAAGAGGGAAACTTTTATTCTTGACAAGTGCTATTCAAAATTAAGACAACAAGAACTCCTTAAGTATCTTTTATTTGTAACTACTATGTTTTAAAAAGACCCCTTTCCCACAGATAGCAGTTAGGATCTCATTATAAAATACTCCCGTAAAAACTATTTAATTTTCCACTACAGGGAGGGAAAATTTGATCTCTTATTAAACATTTTATGGAAAAGTCTAAAAGTGCTTTCAATTATTTATCTGAATTGAAATCTAGGCCTTGGAAACTGCTGGCATTACACACACACATAATATTATCAGCCCACTGAGTGCCATTAGGTCATAAAATGCTGCTGTAGCAACATCTCTGTTACAGCTGCTGGGGCTCATGCAACTTTTACTACAGTTATAAAGCCATTTATTACATTTTCTTTATGATGCTAATGCATTGCAGTCTGTTATTTTATTGTTCCCACTGTGATAAAGACCGAAATGTATGATATTGTGCAAAAAAAAAAAATATGTAGGCCTAATAAGGTACCCTGCTGCATTAAAAATCTCTTAGATAAGCTTAAGAGGCTCATAAAAATATTAACAGGGGATAGCAAAAGGGAAATATTTTGTGGGACATTTTCTTTCATTTGTTTTATTGTTCCCTATATAATGTTTTTTTAATTGTAGTTTGTCAAAATATACCAAAGATGTATGAATATCTGACTGTTTCCCTCCCTCAATTATAATATCATCACAGTGTCATAACATAATTTGCAATTCACTAACAGGAGAAATTACTAAATAATATCCCAATAATCATATGAAAAGAACTAAAGTCATTAAAAATAATAACATCCTTAACATTCAAAGATCCCCATAATTGATAATTACAACTTGCTCAAATTGTCTAAATTTAAGTCTCCTTTTAATATGATTATATTGTATTAAAGACAATGCAGCTTGTTATTGGCATTGGGGGAGGGGGATCAATTAACTTAATTAACTGCTGCCTGGTTACTCTACCTTGTATAGTTCATTTAGCTGTTGGCTACTTATAAATTTTTTTTTTAATGGTGAAGAAAAATGTCTCCTTTGTATTCAATCAGATCTAGATACTTTCTGATAGTTTTTTCTGGGGGGGAGTGAAGTAGAAAAATGTGCATTGGGAACTTTAAAACAGCAATAATAAAAACCTTTTAAAAAAAAAAAAGTTTGCTCTAAGAAAAGAGGAAAACACAAGAAAAACAATCCATTCCATAAGAGCTTTTTGAATCCTCTGATCCACATGATAGATTTTTAACTTTGATTTGCCCTCAGAGAGCCATCAGAAACAAAAGGAGCACAGATTTTGTGGAGAACTACAAGATTGTGTTCTCCAAACTGTAAGAAAAATGGGTTATTTCCTGAAAATTTCCATTCTTTTCATAATCTCTTTCATTAAAATGAATGTTCTCCCATCGGCCTTTCTTCTTATAACCTCTGTCACAACAATAAGAGATTAGAATGTTCATATTTACACAGTCTTGCCTCATACTATGGAAATTTCCATGAACCCTTAGGCACTGAAAACTGGAAGGCACCTGCCCTATCCCTTCATTTCTTCAGGGAAGAAACTGAAGCTGAATAGATTTTGAAAGAAATTATTTGCTTCTACTTGATATATATGCTTTCAGTTTGAAAAGTGGAGTAGAAAAAAGACCAATCTCTGGGAATATGGACTTCTCAGATTGTAAAAAGTGAAGTCATTAACAATTCAGGCACCTTTTTCTTGTGAGAAAAAAAAAAAGCAAGAAATAAAAGTGAGGATGACAGCTGAATACTGTGAATTGCTCTTGTGGCTAAGATAACAATGCTAATAGAAACATAGTAAATAAAAAAATTGGATCTATTCATATTTAGAGCATATTCAAGCCAGTAGTTTGAATGATGTCTCAAAAACCCTGTTTTCTGGAGCACAAAATACACAAATACAAAAGATACCCCAAATTATATGCAAATGCAGCCATGAGAAACTATCAGTGAATTAGACATATTAGTCTGCTTATCACAATACCCCATTTTTATACCTCATTTCTATTTGCTTAATCATACGCTTTCTACATGTTTAGAACTTCCTTTAATACAACCCCCTGCCTATGGAAAAGTTGCAAAGATAAATTTAATAAAACTAGATATGCCCTTAATTGTTTTAATAATATACTGCTAATTTGACCATCATGGTCATTTTAAAAACTACTAATGAAAAATATGATATGAAAAAGAGTCTCTCCACAAATATGAAGATTCTATAAAAACCATATAATCATTCATATAAGTTTTCATACATCTTGTTAATTAGCATTACCTCAAGAAATATTTGTAGTAGGATCACTGTTGTCTGAGCTCCTACAATATATACTGTCTGAGTAGTATATAAATTATAGTTATAGTACTTATAACTGAAGTCTATAAAGAGGTAGTAATAAAGGTTTGAAATTAGATTAGGAACCTTCATACTGAACAAAAATGTTTAGTATGGACATAGTATATTGAATATGCACAATAGTTTAATCTATAATTACTTATTTTATAAGGATATGTTTAACACAGATTGTGCAGCACAATGGCATGATGGCTAGATAGTTATCTTTGGAGTTCAAAAGACTTGGATTCAAGTCCAACCACTGCCATATCCCTGCCATTTAGGAACTGCGTGGCTTTGAACAAATCTCTTAATCTTTCTGTGCTTTTGTTTCCTCATCAGCAAAATAAAAGAAATGAGTTCCTATCTAAGATTCTTCCCTCTGTATCAAAGATCCATTAGCTTAAATTTTCAGTGCTCTTAACTATTGTTTTGAACATTAAATTGCAAATTAATTGCTAATTTGTGCTAATGAAGGAAACTCCCTTAAATCAAATGAAAATATAAATCCATACTATAAGAAAAGAAAGATATATAATAGAGAATATATTTCATACTAGAGAAATGATGCAACTTTTCCAACTATGCTTTTTTCTCCCTGATGCAATTGCGGTTTAATGACTTGCCCATGGTCACACAGCTAGGAAGGATTAAGTGTACTTTTCCAATTTTGTAAGGAGATTAAGTGAAAAAAATTATTTGTGCTAGATTTTTGAGCACACATTTGAATCTCTACCTGGATGAAACATATATACTCAGGCACAAACACACACATAGACTCCTTGTCTCTTTCTTTTTCTGGGTGTGTGCACGTGTGTGTTGTTGTTCCTACTATATTTCTTTTCACGCCCATGAGAGGTCTCAAATGGAGTTGAAAATTCTGAAAGCAGCATTTAGTCACATTCACGTTCCTTTTGGGATTTTTAGGGGAGAGAGAATTTTTTTTTTAAATAGTACATTGTGGGGAAAAATATACCCCCTGGGTTAGTGTGAAAATCAAAAAAACTGCGAGTGTAAATCTACATATGTATATAATTTTCTTTGGAGGTAATCCTTTCTTCAGACTATGCCCCTGAATTTTATTTCAGATAATTTTTTAAATCAAGAAACATTATTGATTGTGTCCTGTGCTACAATTTTATGAAATGAGATCCAGGGGAAATATAAATATTTGCAATTTAAAAAGTTATAATTCTGTATTAAGTATTAGTTAATGGAATTTAAAATAGCTTCTGATATTGTCTAACTTAAAATGACTTCTTAATTATCCTTCACATATCTTCACAAATCATCTCCTTCCAAATCCAACTCACATCAGTATTACAGCTTAGTAATGTGTGACTAAAAAGAACATATTTCCTATACCTCACAATTTTTCCTACATCTCATTGCAAAAAATCTACTCTATAATCATTTGTTTGGTCAAATAAATCTTAGAACAAGTGTATTAGTAGATTACTTCTTTCATAAGTATAATGTATCTTTTTCTTTGCTTACACCAAACAGAAGGTGTCTTTCACTGCTTTTTACAGATTCAACTTCAAAACAAAATCAGAATTACTAAACTTTTGAGGGATTGAAGGTTCACATGTTAGTGTGCTCTGTTTAGATACGGTCTTGAAAAATGTCATGCTACAGGTGAATAAGAAACATTGCTCATTCTTTGGATCACAGCACATTAAAATATGTCAAAGATTTAGAGTTATTCAGAGAAGCAGGAGAATTTTATGTCTTTGGAGCTAACCGAGGTAGAAACCGTGCCATTTACTAAGTAAGTGAGATTCTGGAACTCATGGGGAAATATCCTAAGAATTAGAGAAGTTCTGAAAGCAACTCCTGCTCTTCAGAGCTAATTGTTAAATTTTCGATGGGATTGCTTGCTTATGCCTCAGAAATTCATAAATAATATCAATTAAGGCTTGATTTTTTATGGATTTTTTAAATTTAAGAAAGTGACAGATAGAATGTTAAAAATATAAATTAAACTTAAAAGTATGAAAGAACTGTTAAATAGAAATGTATAGAATGATTTTTCATATATATTTGTATCTAATAGTGGCCATCTATAGGATAGGGGGAGGAAAGAAAAAAAGGGGAAAAATAAATTTACATGATAATTGTATTATATATTTAAATAGAATAGCACATAATATATGCAATCTTTTTTATTATAGTGTTATGTAAATTATTTTGTTATCCCAGAAATTAAATTTTAATAAATAATTTTAAAGCATGTCATGTATATATTTTTTCAAAGAACTGATTGATATGCATTTATCCCTGCATGTATTCCCTTCAATCCCAATTAAGTGATTATTTAAAAATGAAGTTTAAGCTTTTCTGAATCTCACTATAAGTTATTTTAACATGTACTTTAGTTGTAGGAACTTTCTGCAAAGTGGGTGGAAATTGTTTACAACATACAAAATATACCAGAAATGGATTTAATTTTTTTTTCTAATTTGCAGAATTTTACATAATAACAAAAATAGTATTCATTTTAGTGTGTGTAGTAAGTGCTCTATATTGTGTAACTATTTAGTTGATCATACTTTGCCTTATTTGATCCTCATAACAACTCAGTGTTGTAGATGTATTATTTTGCCCATTTTAGATGATGGTTAGAAAAATTATGTTATTTGCATAATAGTACACAAATTATGTATGAATATATTATTCATGTGTATATGTACATATATGTTTGTGTGTATATATATATATGTATATATACATGAAATAAAATTTGACCCCAGAAATTCTTCACAAATCTAGAATTATATTTATTCAACTATGTTGCCTATCTCCATTGGAGAATGGTTAGGAAACCTTAGGAAGTAAAATGATACTAAAATTTACCTTAACCCTAATAATGGTATTGATGAAAATTAATTTCTCATTACTTAAAAAATCCTTATCTATATTTAACTACACTAAAATGTTAAGTTGCATTTTAATGAGTTACATCATATGCTATGGTCCTCCATATGTTTCTTAATAAATATAGAAGAAAGACCTGTTCTTTTTAGACAAAGTCTTATATTATGATTCATTGTGATACATAACTGCTGTTTATTGTCTTGTCTGTAGTATTTAGAAATTATTATGTGTAAATTTGATATAAGATGATATGGAATTATAGATGTGTATAGTTAACAAAACTAATCACACTCAACTATATTCTTAAAAACTACAAGGTATTTTTGGTATCATAACTAGATGAGAATTACCAAGGATTAAATCCCCTGTATGAAACTAATTTCAGAAACAGATGGCTCTAAACAACTTTGATGGCCCTTCAGTTTCTTTATTGCAAATAAAATTCTTGCTAGGTTTGGTAAAACAAAAGTAGAGCCCAGCTGTCTTGTTTGTATATATATTTGACTAAGTATACATAATCAATCTTTAAGTGATGTGACAGTTAAAAATAAAAATTTTATTTTCCTACCACTTGTAATCCAGATTCATTACTGAGCATACATACTTGAATGATGAGGCACCAGGTAGTGGCACTCAAGGGATAATTCACAATAGAAAAACAATTGAAAGCCCTCACTGATTGGGGCTTTCATTTATTTATAATATAAATAATGGGGAATAATAATGGAGAAGCAAAGAAAGAAGGCAGCTAGGCAGTCAGTGGGTGGAATATGAGTTCTGGAGTCAGGAAGACCTAAATTTAAATCTGACCACAGACACTAACCATGAATCCTGGGTTAGTAATGTGACCGCTGTTTGCTTTAGTCCACTAGAGAAAAAAGGGCAAACAACTCCAATATCTTTGCCAAGAAAACCCCATGAAGAATATGATCCATGAGGTCATGAAATGTAAGACATGACAAAACAGCTGAACAATAACTGAGAAGAAGAAGGGGGAGGATGACAAGAAGGTGAAGGAGAATGACAAGGAGAAGAATGAGGAGGAGGAGGAAAGTGGAGGGAGGAGGAAAAAAGAGAAAGGAGGAGAAGGAGGAGAGAGGAAAAAGAGAAGTGAAAGATTAGTGACCCTGGGCAAGTCATTTAACCTCAATTGCCTCAGGGGAAAAAAAAAATAATAACAAGTCCTAACATAAATAAGTAATTTTTCCTACATACAGCACTGTTTGTTTTTTTTATTTGACTTCTTGCACACTGACTTTTAATTGTTCTTGTTGGATATTAAAAATTATACCTGGGATTGTTTATTAATTAAATATTAATAATATCTGCCTCTTTTACATGAAAGAAGAAATACATCATTATATTAGGATTTTACTCATCATAAAGTGGATGTTCTCTAAAACTATGCAAGCAGAAAGTTATAATCCTAGAAAGCTGAAAAGGCACCAAGTATGGACCAGCAGTAAAGCATCTCTCATTGGAAGATGAGCTTAAGATCAAAAATGATTGTCACCAAAGTGATATTGAATAAATTGAAATTATTCTTGACTATAGCTACTCATAACAACTTATATTGAAGCATAGAGAAGTCTATGATGTCAATAGAAGGAATACCCACACCTCTAAAATCACAAATCTTTTGAAGTATTGAAGCAAGACAGGGTATGTTGCTTTCTGCATTCTTTTCTTCTGGTGCAGGTGAAGAACTCTTAAACATCAATGGCTGGAGGAAAAATTCTTTTAAAGCATTTATCTTCCTAGTGCTGTGGAGATATGATAGATGGAAGTATAACAGTAAAGAAAATGAAAATCTTTGACTATATTAATTTAATTCCCCTATACAACCTCAGATTTACACAAAATGAATGTGTTTTCAAAAGAAAAAATACTCAACAGTTTTTCTTTTATGCTCTTATTTGGCACGACAAAATTATTTTTCAAATAAAAATATTTTATACCTCGTGTGTATTTGGATATAATCAGGATAATAAAAGTTAAGTAACTCATCTACAATCAGACAAGGAATAAGTCTTAGTGATAAAATCTTCAATACACAAAAGATGCCATTCTTTCTAAATTCTGATAACCAATAAAGAATATGAGAAATTTGGTGTTATATATCTATTTCTTCATTTGTATCTGGAACAGATAGCAATCATTAGTAATGTGATAGTGACATAAATAGATGGATGGATGGATGGATGGATAGAGGACAAGTATTAAAGCTAGATCTGGAAACAGAGAAATGAAGAAATATACATATTAATTATACATATATGTGTATCTGGATAGATAGACAAGATAGGATGATAGATAGATAGATATGATATGACAGATAAGGATAAGAATACCTATAGGTAGAAATACAGATAAAGATATAGGCACAGATTTCCAAGGGTAGAGTCAAATTGGTGGAATAAATTCACGTGGCTGCTCAACCTCTCCCAGTTTCCCTCAAAAACCACTTGAAACCAAGTCTCTGAACAGAGTCTAACAGAATGAAACCAATCTCCAATTCAAGACAGATTGGAAGGACTTCAAGAAAGGTTATTCTCACTGGGATGAAAAACATGGTCAGCCCAGATCAGAAAGACTCTGTGTAGAGACTTCCTGGCAAAGACTTCTGGTAGAGCCTGGCTATCTGCTGGTCAGCTACTAATACCCACAGCCCCATAAGAGGTTCTGGCCTGGGGCAGTGACACTTTCACCACTTAGTCTCTAGCCTTAGAGCAGTCGCTAAACCACATAGCTTAACTGGACACTTTGATAGCTCAGCCAGTGCTAAATCCACCTACCGTTGGGGGAAGGGAAAACTCTCACTCAGAGCACTCCCATACCTCGGAGCCAGAAGCCAGTTTACATCTCTCCCTGCTCTGCAGAGGAAACTGGTAACCACCTTGCCTAGAAGGCATACCCTAAAGGCATTAAAAAATGAATAAAAAAAGAAAAGAACAATCGACAGCTTCTATACAGAAAAAGACAAGGTCTGCAAACCTGAAGAGACTAATAGCAAACAGGCACCAGACAATACCCCAAAAGGGGAATGTTACCGGTCCCGTTTTACATAATGCTCTCATAGAAGAGACCATTAAAAGTCTCAAAAGAGAGTTAGAAGAAAAATGGGGAAATGAAAGAGAAGCTTCACAAGAGAGCAACAACTTCCTGAAATATGAATTGGAAAAGATAAAAAATACCAAAGAAGTGCATGGAAACAAAATTTGTGAATTGGAAAAACTAAAAAAATCTCAGGAAAGTAAGATTTGTGAATTGGAAAAGACAAAGAACTCCCAAGATAGTAGGATCTGTGAATTGAAAAAAGAAAATAATT
This sequence comes from Sarcophilus harrisii, assembly GCF_902635505.1. Lineage (NCBI taxonomy): Eukaryota > Metazoa > Chordata > Mammalia > Dasyuromorphia > Dasyuridae > Sarcophilus > Sarcophilus harrisii. Next base: position 109,262,270 of record NC_045431.1, on the reverse strand, counting down.
CACTAAAAAAAAAAAAAAAAAAAAAAAAAAAAAAAAAAAAAAAAAAAAAAAAAAATTAGTGAAATGGAAAAAAAAAAAATCCATAGACCAAAACAATTCATTTAAAAACTCAATTGGACATATACAGAAAGAAGTAGAAAAAGCTAATGAAGAAAATAATTCATTAAAAATCAGAACTGAACAAATAGAAACTAATGATTCATTGAGACAGCAAGAATCAGTCAAGCAAAACCAAAAAAAAAAAATGACAAACTGGAAAAAACCATGAATTATCTACTTGCAAAAATGACAGACTTGGAAAATAGATCTAGGAGAGATAATCTAGGATTATTGGACTTTCCAAAAATTATGATGAAAAAAAAGAGCCTAGACACTATTTTACAAGAAATCATCAAAGAGAACTGCCCAGACATAATAGAATCAGAAGGTAAAATAGGCATTGAAAGAATTCATCTAACACCTTCTGAAAAAAACCCTAAAATAAAAACCCCAAGGAATATTGTGGCTAAATTTCAGAACTATTAGATTAAGGAAAAAATTTTACAAGCAGCCAGAAAAAAACAATTTAAATACCAAGGTGCCACAATAAGGATCACCCAAGATATGGCTGCCTCCACATTAAAGGATCAAAGGGCCTGGAATCTGATATACTGACAGGCAAAAGAACTTGGAATGCAGCCAAGAATAAACTACCCAGCTAATCTAAGCATTTTCTTCCAGGGAAAAAGATGGACATTTAATGAAACAAATGAATTCCATTTGTTTCTAAGGAAAAAACCAGAACTAAACAAAAAATTTGATCTCCAACCATAGGACTCAAGAGATGCAGAAAAGGTAAAAGGAACTCTTGAGAATTATATTTCTATTGTGGATACACAAAAAGACTATATTTATAATTTGGTTTTACTGATATAACATAAAAAAGGGAAGTAGATATGGAAAAGGGATGATGGTAGAAAAGGTGGGAAGGGGGGATAAAAAGAGGGAAACCACATCCCACGAAGAGGCAAAGGAAACTTATCATATCTGAGGGAATTTAGAGAAGAGGAGGAACATTGTGTGAATCTTACTCTCATCAGAGTTGGCTCAAAGAGAAAATAATTGACATACTTGTTTTAGAGAAAAGTCTCTCTCACCTCATTAAAAAGGGGGAGAGGAAAAGGGAAAAGAAAAAGAGTAATAAGGGAAGAATACAAGAAAGAGGAAAAGATTAAAAGGGGGGAGTGAGGGATTCTAAAGAGGGTGAGCATCATGATACAAGTGGGGCACATAAGTTTAAAAAGGGGAAAGAGGGTTGGGGGGGGCAAGAAAAAGTAAAGCATAATCTGGGGATATTAGGATGGCAGGAAATACAGAATTAGTAATTTTAACCATAAATATGAATGGGATGAACTCTCCCATAAAGAGGAGGCAGATAGCAGACTGGATCAAAAGTCAGAACCCTACAATATGTTGTTTACAAGAAACACATTTAAAGCAGGGAGATACATACAGAGTAAAGGTAAAAGGCTGGAGCAGAATCTATTATGCTTCAGGTGAAGTAAAAAAAAAGGAAGGGTAGCCATCCTTATCTCAGATCAAGCAAAAGCAAAAATTAATCTAATTAAAAGAGATAAGGAAAGAAACTACATCTTGTTAAAGGGTAGCATAGACAACAAAGCAATATCAATTCTAAACATATATGCACCAAGTGGTATAGCATCTAACTTACTAAAGCAGAAGTTAAGAGAGTTGAAAGAAGAAATAGACAACAAAACTGTAATAGTGGGAGATCTCAACCTTGCACTCTCAGAATTAGATAAATCAAACCACAAAACAAATAAGAAATAAATTAAAGAGGTAAATAGAATATTAGAAAAATTAGGCATGTTAGATTTTTGGAGACAGAAAGGAATATACTTTCTTCTCAGCAGTTCATGGAGCCTATTCAAAAATTGACCATATATTAGGACATAAAGACCTCAAAATTAAATGCAAAAAGGCAGAAATAGTAAATGCTTTCTTTTCAGATCACAATGCAATAAAAACTACATTCAACAAAAAGTTAAGGGTAAATAGACTAAAATGTAATTGGAAACTAAACAGTCTCATCTTAAAGAATGATTGGGTGAAACAGCAAATTATAGATACAATTAATAATTTCACTCAAGATAATGACAATGATGAGACATCATACCAAAATTTGTGGGATGCAGCCAAAGCAGTAATAAGAGGAAATTTTATATCCTTAGAGGCTTACTTGAATAAAACAGAGAAAGAAAAGATTAATGAATTGGGCTTGCAACTAAAAAAACTAAAAAAGGACCAAATTAAAAACCCCCAATCAAATACTAAATTTGAAATTCTAAAATTAAAAGGAGAAATTAATAATATTGAAAGTAAAAAAACTATGAAAGTAATTACTAAAACTAAGAGTTGGTTTTATGAAAAAGCCAATAAAATAAATAAGCCTTTGGTAAATCTGATTAGAAAAAGGAGGGAGGAAAATTAAATTAGTAGTCTTAAAAATAAAAAGGGAGAACTTTCCACCAATGAAGAGGAAATTAGAGAAATAATAAGGAGTTATTTTGCCCAAATTTATGTCAATAAATTTGATAACCTAAATGAAATGGATGACTACCTCCAAAAATATTGACTTCCCAGATTAACAGAGGAGGAAGTAAATTGCTTGAATAGTCCCATTTCAGAAAAAGAAATAGAACAGGCTATTAATCACCTCCCTAAGAAAAAATCCCCAGGACCAGATGGATTTAAATGTGAATTCTACCAAACATTTAAAGAACAATTGGCCCCAATGATTTATAAATTATTTGATAAAACAAGGAATGAAGGACTCCTATCAAATTCCTTTTATGACATAGACATGGTACTGATACCTAAACCAGGTAGGGTGAAAACAGAGAAAGAAAATTATAGACCAATCTCCCTAATGAATATTGATATTAAAATGTTAAATAAGATATTAGCAAAAAGACTAAGAAAATCATCCACAGGATAATACACTATGATCAAGTAGGATTTATACCAGGAATGCAGGGCTGGTTCAATATTAGGAAAACTATCAATATAATTGATATTAATAACCAAATTAACAAAAACCATATGATCATCTCAATAGATGCAGAAAAAGCATTTCATAAAATCCAACATCCATTCCTATTAAAAACACTTGAGAGCATAGGAATAAATGGACTTTTCCTTAAAATAATCAGCAGCATCTATTTAAAACCATCAGTAAGCATCATATGTAATGGGGAAAAACTGCAACCATTCCCAGTAAGATCAGGAGTGACACAAGGCTGCCCACTATCACTGTTATGATTCAATGTTGTATTAGAAATGCTAGCTTTGGAAATAAGAGTTGAGAAAGAGATTAAAGGAATTAGAGTAGGCAATGAAGAAACCAAATTATCACTCTTTGCTGATGATATGATGGTATACTTAGAGAACCCCAGAGATTCTACTGAAAAATTATTAGAAATAATCTACAACTTTAGCAAAATTGCAGGTTACAAAATAAACCCACATAAATCATCAGCATTCTTATATATCACTAACAAAATCCAACAGTCAGAGTTACAAAGAGAAATTCCATTTAAAGTAACTACTGATAGTATAAAATACTTAGGAATCTATCTGCCAAGGGAAAATCAGAAACTTTATGAGCAAAATTACAAACCACTTTGCACACAAATTAAGTCTGATCTAACCAATTGGAAAAATATTAAATGCTCTTGAATAGGGCGAGCAAATGTAATAAAGATGACAATACTACCTAAACTAATCTATTTGTTTAGCGCTATACCAATCAGACTCCCAAAAAACTATTTTAATGACCTAGAAAAAATAACAACAAAATTCATATTGAAAAACAAAAGATCAAGAATTTCAAGAGAATTAATTAAAAAAAAAATCAAATGAAGGTGGCTTAGCTGTACCAGATCTAAAATTATATTATAGAGCAGCAGTTACCAAAACCATTTGGTACTGGGTAAGGAATAGATTAGTTGATCAATGGAATAGGTTAGGTTCAAAGGACAAAACAGTCAACAACCATAGCAACCTAGTGTTTGACAAACCCAAAGACCCAAGCTTTTGGAATAAGAATTTGCTGTTTGACAAAAATTGCTGGGAAAATTGGAAACTAATATGGCAGAAACTAGGCATTGATCCACACTTAACACCGTACACCAAGATACGGTCAAAATGGGTTCATGACCTAGGCATACTGAATGAAATTATTAATAAATTAGAGGAACACAGGATAGTTTACCTCTCAGACCTATGGAAGAGGAAGGAAATTATGACCAAAGAAGAACTAGAGATCATTACTGATCACAAAATAGAAAATTTTGACCATACCAAACTGAAAAGTTTTTGTACAAACAAAACTAATGCAGACAAGATTAGAAGGGAAACAGTAAACTGGGAAAATATTTTTACAGTCAAAGATTCTGATAAAGGCCTCATTTCCAAAACATATAGACAATTGACTCTAATTTATAAAAATCAAGCCATTCTCCAATTGATAAATGGTCAAAGGATATGAACAGACAATTCTCAGATGAAGAAATTGAAACTATTTCTAACCATATGAAAAGATGCTCCAAGTCATAATTAATCAGAGAAATGTAAATTAAGACAACTCTGAGATACCACTACACACCTTTCAGACTGGCTAGAATGACAGGGAAAGATAATGTGGAATGTTTGAAAGGATGTTGGAAAACAGGGACACTAATACATTGCTGATTGGAACTATGAATACATCCAACCATTCTGGAGAGCAATTTGGAACTATGCTCAAAAAGTTATCAAAGTGTGCATACCCTTCGATCTAGCAGTGTTACTACTGGCCTTATATCCCAAAGAGATCATAAAGAAGGGAAAGGGACCTGTATGTGCTCGAATGTTTGTGGCAGCCCTCTTTGTAGTGGCCAGAAACTGGAAACTGAGTGGATGCCCATCAGTTAGAGAATGGCTGAATAAATTGTGGTATATGAATATTATAGAATATTATTGTTCAGTTATAAATGACCAACAGGATGATTTCAGAAAGGCCTGGAGAGACTTACATGAACTGATGCTGAGTGAAACAAGCAGGGTCAAGAGATCATTATATACTTCAACAACAATACTATATGATGACCAATTCTGATGGACCTGGCCATCCTCAGCAATGAGATTAACCAAATCAGTTCCAATGGAGCAGTAATGAACTTAACCAGCCACATCCAGCGAAAGAATTCTGGGAGATGACTAAAAATCATTACATTGAATTCTCAATCCCTATATTGTTGCCTGCCTGCATTTTTGATTTCCTTCACAGGCTAATTGTACAATATTTCAGAGTCTGATTCTTTTTGTACAGCAAAATAACGGTTTGGTCATGTATACTTATTGTGTATCTAATTTATATTTTAATATATTTCACATCACTGGTCATCCTGCCATCTGGGGGAGGGGGTGGGGCGAAGGAGGGAAAAAATTGGAACAAGAAGTTTGGCAATTGTCAATGCTGTAAAATTATCCATACATATACCCTTTAAATAAAAGGCTATTAATTTTTTTTTAAACAAATAGAGTCAAGAAAGGGAAGGCAATTCCTTAAAAAATATAATTGGCCAAATGCAAAAAAAATCACTGAAGAAAACAAGACCAAAAGTAGAATGAACCAATTGGAAAAAGAGACACAAATGTCAACTGAAGAAAATTATACATAAGAACTAGAACAGGGCAAATGAAAGCTAATGACTTTATGAGACAGTAAGAATCAAACAAATGATAAATGATGAAAAATGGAAGAAAATATAAAATACCTCATTGGCAAAACAGCCTACCTGGAAAATAGATCTAGAAGAGACAATTTTAAAATGATTGGCCTACCTGAAGGTCATGACCAAAAGAAAGAATCTGGAAAGCATTCTTCAAGAGATCATCAGGGAGGACTATCCTGATATTTTAGAAATACTCATTGAAAGAATCTATTTATCACATTCAGAAAGAGATCCCAAAAGGAAAACCCCAAGGAAAATTGTTTAAAAACTCCAGAATTATAATCACAAGGAAAGAATCCTGCAAACTGCAAGACAAAAACAATTCAAATATCAAGGAGTAACAGTCAGTCTTACCCAGGATCTGACAATGTCTACAGGACCTGAAATAGTGTATTCTAGAAGGCAAAGGACCTGGGCTTACCACCAAGAATTAATTATCAACAAGACTGAGCATCATCTTTCAGGAGAGGACATGAATTTTTAATTGAGCAAAAGACTTTCAATAATTTCTATTGAAAACAACAAAACTAAACAGAAATTTCAAAATTCAAATAGAGAGCTCAAGAGAAGCATAGAAAGGTAAATAGTGGGAAAATATATATTTATTTAAAAGTTAAACTGTTTACAGGCCTAGATGGGAAAATAATATCTGTAACTCTTGAAAACCTAGATGTTATAGAGGTCTAGAGAAAATTGAATAGGTATAAAAGGGAATACATCTTTTTCTTGGCAGTACAATGGCACTTATACAAAAGTTGACCATGTATTGGGGCATAAAAACCTCACAATCAAATGCAGAAAGATAGAGATAATAATGCTTCCTCTTTAGACCACGGAGCAATAAAATTATATTTCATAAAGGGGCAGCAAAAGATAGACAAAAAAATTGAAAATTAAATAATCTAATTCTAAAGAATGAGTGGGTCAAGTACCAAACCACAGAAATAATCCATAATTTCATTTAAGAGGACAATAATGAAAAAACATACCCAGACTTCTGGGGTGCAGTCAAAGAAGTTCTGAAGGGAAATTTTGTTTATCTCTCAATAATTGTGTGAATTGAATAGAGAAAGAGGAAATCAATTAATTGGGCATGCAACTAAAAAAGCTAGAAAATGAACAAATTTAACTCCCCCCCCAATAAAATACCAAATTAGAAATTCTGAAACTCAAAAGAGACATTAAAAAATGAACTAATTAATAAAACTAAGAGTTGGTTCTCTGAAAAAAAAACAAAAAAACAGATAAACCTTTGGTTAATTTGCTTAGAAAAAGGAATGGAAAAAAAATTCCAAGCATCAAAATGCAAAGGGTGAACTTACCCCTGTGAAAAAGAAATGAAAGCAATAATTGGCGTTTTTTTTATTTTTTTACTCAAGTATGTTGCAGAAAATCTAAGAATCTAACTCAAATGGATGAATGTTTACCAAATTTTCCAGATTAACAGAAGAGGAAATAAATTACTTACATAGTCCCATTTTAGAAAAAGAAATTGAACAAGCTATCAGTGAACTGTCTAACAAAAATCCACAGGGCCAGTTAGATTTAAAAGTGAATTCTATTAAACATTTAAGGAATAATTAATCCCAATACTATGTAAACTATTCAGAAAAATAGCTAAAGGAGGAGTTCTGCCAAATTCTTTCTCTGACCCAAATATGGTACTGATATCTAAATCAGGAAAACTCAAAATAGAGAAAGAAAATTACAGAACAATCTCTAATAAATATTGATGCAAACATTTAAAATATAATATTCATGAAGATATTTATAGCAACTTATCAGCAGGATAATACACTATGACCAAGTGAGATTTACACCAGGAAAACAGTCCTGGGTTCAATATCAGGAAAACTATTGCCATAAATGACTTTATCAATAACAAAACCAACAGAAATCATGTAATAATCTCAATAGATGCAGAGAAAGCTATTTACAAAAAACAGCAGCCATTCCTATTAAAAACACTAAATAGCATGGGGATACAGAGAGTTTTCCTTAAAATAATAAGCAGTATCTACCTAAAACCAAAAGCAAGCATTATTTGTAATGGAGAGAAACTGGATGCATTCCCAATAAGATCAGGGGTGAAACAAGGATGCCCATTATCACCACTATTATTCAACATTATACTAGAAATACTAGCTTTAGTAATAAGAAAAATAAATTGAAGGAATTGGAATAGAAAATGAGGAAATAAAACTGTCTCTTTTTGTAGATGATAAGTTGATACACTTAGAGAATACAAGAAAATCATCCAAAAACCTACTTGAAACAATTAATTTCTTTAGCAAAGTTGTAGGATATAAAATAAACCCATACAAATCATGAGTGCTTCTTCATAATCATGAATCTGTAATCATGAGCTTAACAAAGCCCAGCAGCATGAGATAGAAAGAGAAATTCCATTTAAAATAACAAAAAATAAATTATATTGGTATCTATCTGCCAAGACAAACTTAGGAGCTATATGAACACAATTACAAGACACTTCTCACACAAATAAGTCAGATCTAAACAATTGGAAAAATATCAATTTCTCATGGGTAGGTCAAGTTAGTATAATAAAAATGACAATTCTGCTTAAGTTGGTCTACTTATTCAGTGCCATCCCAATCAAATTGCCAAAAATTTTATTTTATAGAGCTAGAAAAATAATAAACAAATTCATCTGAAAGAACAAAATTTCAAGAACATCAAAGAAATTAATGAAAAAAAAAAATACAAAGGATGGTGACTTTGCAGTATCACATCTAAAACTATATTAGCAAGATGAAATATAACCACAAGGAGATTATCCTCTAAAAATAAAATCCTTAAGATGCAATAGAACATTGAGAACCTTCCTTGTTTTGCTTTGCTCTCCCATAAGAGAAATATAATTGAACTGTTCCTGAATTTGGGGGTTCATAATCTAGAAACTATTGGCCTATAGGCGGTAGCTGACCATAAGCTGGCTCAAAGAGGAAAACAGATAAGAACATTATTGCTAAATTTTGAAACCCCTAGATTAAAGAAAAAATTTACAAGAAATAGAAAGAAAGAAATGATTCAAATATGCTGGAGCTACAATTAAAATTGTATTGGATTTTGTAATGGGCTGAAGTTTGAGTTGATGCATTGAGATCTCAAGTACGTGAGGCTAAATAGTAATTGGGCTATACTCTATTAATATACATGATTGGATAAAGAATGGTCCCTGTCCACTCTCCGTGCAAGTCCTGATGTGTTGTAGAGGAAATGACGATTTTGGAGGGTGGAGGCAGAGAGAGGAACAGGAAGAGAAGCTGGGAGAGATTGGGCCTGGATTCCATTCTCCTAGCTGCTGGTCGTGTGGCTACGGGTCTAGCTAGCTTCTTGACTCAGCTGCACACATTGCTATTGCTGATTCTCTTCCACCTCCGATCCTTCTTCACTGAGAATAAAGACTGACGATTTTCCCCTAACCTGAACTCCTGACTCCTGCTGATTTTAAAATACGCCATCTTCACAGGATTTATCACTCACATACATAAATATGTCTCTGCTTAATTGTAGCCTATTTGGGGGAGGGCAGAGATAAAAGAGGAAAGAGAGAATAAAGTAAAAATTGCAAGCAGAGAAGAGAATAACCTACAAAGAAACAAAAAAAGATGAACGTTTATGAATATAATGTCTTCTATTATTATCTATACTTCCTTGAAATGAAAAGTTATTGTTATATATTTTGAATCCTCTCTGATCTTCTACTGGGCACATAACAATGTTTTTTTGTTGTTGTTGTTTGTTGTTTGTTTTTTTACATTTTCTATTATTTTCTATTTGTTTTAAATAATTTTAAAAGTAACCAAATTAAATGATAGCCCATTTACAAAAATATTTCCTTATAAATTTGTAAGTGCATATATAATCAGAAATCTGAAATTCTAAATCCCTCTACATCTATGAAAACACATCTATCACCTACCAAAACTTGCTAAAAGAAACATCAAGTCTTCTTTTCATGTTGACCATTTAGAATAGACTGAAACTGAGACCATTTATGCACAAATAATTCTTCTTTTCATATTCAGCCTTGTTTCTTTTATTAAATTTGGATTTCACGTTCTTCTTTTAGAAATCCATAGACTAGCTATTTTTATGAAATCTGATACCTACAAGGGACTTAGGGAGTCTTTTAGTAGCAGTAGAGAGACAAGGAAGATGCTTCCAACTCTGCCTCTTTCTCTCCAAGATTGCTAAATATCTTTTAAAATTTTTATTAACAAATTTATTTAACTGTGGTGCTAGTTGCCAGGAATATGACAGGAATTGAAATGAGCTCAATTTTCTTCAGTTCAATTAACTTCAATTAACACATGTTTTTGAGTATTAATTCACTTACTATATTAAAATAGCAAGATTTTATGTAATATGTAAAATCATTATTATGAAGTGATTCTTACAACAGTCCTGCAATTTAGATGCTATGTATTTATTGCCCTTATTTTGAGAGTTGAGGGGAAATTGAAAGTTTAAGAGATAAAATAACTAGGATCAGGATGACAAAGCATTGTAATTGTCTGAGGCAGTATTTGAACTTAGGTGTTTCTATTTTCTAGTATCTTTCTAGACATTACAATATTTAACTATATTCATATAACTCTTTTGTTCTTTTTAGCTAAATTTCTTGCAAACATTGGCTACAACATATTACCTATACTTTCTCCCCTTAATCTTTTCTTTACCTCTTATACTCTGGTTTCCAACTGAATCATTCCACCAAAATTTCTCTTTTTAAAGTTATATCTGATCACTTAATTGACTAGTTTAACAATCTTTTTTCAATCCTCATTCTCCTTTGTAATGGGCTGAGGTTTGAGCTGATGCACTGAGGTCCCAAGTACATGAGGCTAGATAGTAATTGGGCTATACTCTATTAATATACATGATTGGATAAAAATTTTCCCTGCCCCTTCCGCAAGTCCTGATGTGTTGTAAGGGAAATGACGATTTTGGTGGGTAGGCAGAGAGAAACGAGGAAGACAAGGGGAGTTGGGCTGGGTTGAGACCTGTGGTTGTGTGGCTAGAGCTAGCTTCTTGACCAGCTGCACACATTGCTATCTATTCTTCTTCCACCTCCGATCCTTCTTCACTGAGAATAAAGACTGACGATTTTCCCTAACCTAAATTCCTGTCTCTCTGATCTTAAATATACGATCTTAACATTTGCAACGGTGGAACCAAGGACTGAAGAAGTCTCCGGACCAGGAATGGTAGTATTGTTAATAGACAAATAAGGAACTTATTTTCTTAAAAACTAAACCAGTAATTTTTTTTTTTTTTAAATACAAATCTAGCTAAAGACCTTCTTCCCCCCCTAACCCCACCAAAAAAGGGGCAAAGGGAAAGAGATTAATGAAGCATGGGTTACTTATAACTTGGGAAAAGATAGCGAGATTTGTGGGATATTAAACTGCATCTCCTTGATCGTAAGGAGGGCAGATCTCTGAGATAACTGGTCCGGTTGGACAAAGGATGTTCATCCATTTCAGAGAATATTCCTATTCAATTTTGGAGGCATTTTATTTATACAATGTATTTAGTTAGACTAAGCTAGAAGAAAGAAAACCGGCCTTCCACTCCTCCTCAAATTAGCCATGATATTAAGGAGGAAGACAATGAAAGATTAATGACCATATCCCCAAGGCATGGAGACGGGAGCAAGGGTGGGTGACCTTTCCCCCGGAGGGTTTTCCCCACCCCAGGAGCAAGGATTGACCTCCTCCCAAAACTCCACCCTGGGGATGGAGGGAGGGGGGGCAGTGGGGGGGGGAGGGGACCAACCGAGCAGGCTTCAAGAGGGCTTAATGAAGGCCAAAGAAAAGGGTGTGGACATCCGGGAGCTACAACCACTTATGTTTCCTTAATTTCCCATCTAATGCCTCAGGTCAACAAAGTCAAGATACGCCCTTTTAACGTAGAAATCATTAAAGATCTTAAAAAGCCCATAATTTGGGGCCATCAGCTTATGAAGATGTGTTACAGAATTTGGCTTTTGAATCTTGACCCTTGATGACTGGAAATCTAAGAAGGGTAGACTAGAACCTGGACAAAATTACATGTGGCTTTTGAATATAGTGACCTTGGATACAAGCCCAACAAAATAGTCAAAATGTGTTCTCTTGGATCACCTATGACCTACTAAAGGTATGGGTCCAATGCGACGTCCGCACAGGTTAATTATTCGTAGCAGCATATGACAAATTGCTAATGCATAAAGGGGATTGATTCACAATAAAATGATAAAGGTGAGGCCTTCAAAAATAATGCAAGGCCAGATAGCCCTTTGTGACTTTGTGGGACGTTTGGACTGCTATCAAAGAACTAATGGGGAAAATCAAAAAGATGTTTTAATAAGGCAACTTGTAAGGAAATGCTAAGGGGTGCAGAAGGATTATACTAGGGACTGCCAAGGATGCTCCTTTAGAGGCTAGCCGTGCCACAGGGCACAAATCCTTTTATAGCCGACTATGATGGACTTCCAAGATCCCAACATGGGCAGGGTCCTTCCAGCAAGGGACTTCTAGAGAAACGGCAATTTTGTGTGGTAAAGTAGGGCATCTAAGCCAATGTTGGATAGAGGCAAGGAGAAAGCAGGGTGGAGAAAAGACCCAGATCCCATTAAATGCAACAGAGGCTTCCATTTCAGAAGTAGACAGGTTCAGGGAAGGATAGGGGCCCCCCAGGGCCCCAGGAAAACAGGGGCATATGGCGAAGGGCACCCAGAGAGTGCCTGACGGCCACCCCAATATGAACAATCAGCCAAGAAGCCATATGATGGCAGAAAGGGATTACACAATCAATCAGCCAGGAAGCAACCTGATGGAAGGATGTAATCCCTTTCTGATGGAAGAAAGGGATTACAATTAGGGATAATAGAGTTGTATGCAGCTGAGACAACTGAGAAAACTGGAGAGATGAAATCTTTCCTTCCAGCCTTATCCCCTTGCCTCCAGGCACAGTAGGGACCATCCACATACTGATGTGGAAACTGGGGAATGTTAGATAATCCCAGTTAAATACAGGAACAATGTGTGATTATCACCCAGGAGAAATAGAATCAGGTTTACTCATACAGAATCCAATAACAGCCTGGGATAGCCCAGATTCTGATTCCAGATACAAAATTCAGAGTTTATGGACAGGTGTAAAATACAAACCAGCCCAATCTATATAAATGGCCTTCCATTGGAAGGATTGGTAAACTGGTAGATTTGAGGCATTGATAAAGGGCCCAGTACTGGCCAAAGAAAAGCAAACCCATGTCTTGGGAGGACAATAGAGCTAAGTTAGTCCCCTATGAGATGGTTTTTGAAGGCAAACAGGAGTTTTTTTTTATAAAGTTGAAAACCCATCAATCTGTGGGGAAGAAGGTTTTAAGCAATTAGGGTTAAAATAGTACTTGGTTTTTGCAGGGGTCTGGGTTGAAGGCCTCCAACCTTTAAATTTTCCTATCCAATGGAAAATGATACACCAGTGTGGTAGAGCAGTGGCCCTTAAGTAAAGATAAAATTCAGGCCTTATTAGATATAGTTAGGAACAGCTTGACAAAATTAAACCTTTCTAAACCTTGGAATTCCCCAGTGTTTTTTAAAAAGAAATCTGGAAAAATGGAGGATTTAAAAAGGTTTAAGAAAAGTGGAATGAACAGATGGAAATTGGGAACTCTTAGCCTGGACTTCATCTCCTACTGTTGCCCTGAGAATGGCCCTTTGGGTCATAGAATTTAAGGATTGTTTCTATTCTATCCTCTGGATAAGGAGGATAGAAAAGATTTCCTTTTCAGTGCCCAGGTTAACTTGCTGAGCCTTATAAAAGATATGAATGGACAGTTTTGCCACAGGAATGAAAAAAACCCTACTATTGTCAAATGTATTTGCTGCTGTTTTGCTCCAGTAAGAAAAGATTCCCAAAAGTTATGCTATTACATTACATGGATGACATTTTGGGATGCACCTGAGGAACAATGTTAGAAGCATGTCTACAAAAGACCATGAAACACTAAAATTAAAATTATAATAGCAAAAAAATTCAAAGACATGTCCTTTTCAATATTTGGGATATAAGAACCTTGCTTAAGTTCAAAAAACTCTCCTTAAGAACAGAAAATAAACACATTGTTTTTCAGAAATTGATAGGAATATCCAATGGATGGACCAGGTTTAGGCGCTACCTATCATTAAACGTTTATGACATTTTAAGGAGACAGGCAAATTCACCACGCCAGCTTACAAAAGAAGCTCAAGAGACTTTGAAGAAGTTGAACTGGTTTATCCAATTGGTTAAAACCCAAAACCCTTGGAGATTGTTTTTGCCACACAAGAGGACCACAGCAGTCCTTCATCAAAGGACACAGTGTGATAGGGGTGAACCTCCCAACAACCAGATCAAGCCTTACACCCTACCCAGTGCTTGTTAGAATTTTATTAAAGGCCACAAGGAGATACAATTATCTGGGACAAGACCGATAAGATATAAAATACCAATAAAAATTAATTGTTTGTGAGACATCCAAGTGGCAAATTTTTTGCCATGGCTAAATTTTTACATTCTCATTAAAATAACTAACTATTACATAATTTGATGGACTTGAAAAAAGTTTTAAATTCCTCTTCAAGGACCAACAATCTTCACGATGCATCCAAACATAATATTTGTGCTGTTCTCACATTAACTATAAAAAGTACGAACCCTTTTAGTCCACTAAGAATGAATTAATTTTCATTCTAGCTCTTACATTATCCCATAAAATAATATCATTCGCCTATTCAGGGTGTGGTACAAAAAATTCCCAAGCCCAAAAAAATTTCACCTTAATTTTATCACTCTTTAAAAAACTTCAAAAAGTAAAACATCCAGGTAAATCTATATATTAATTCCATTCTCATAGTGGACTTCAGGTCCCATATTTACAAAAAGGAATACCTTTCTAACATTTGGTCAAAACTTTTTCCAAAAATAATCTCACTAAATATCATCCACTGCTTTTAAATTTAATTTGAAAAAAAAAAATTAACATATAAACCTTACACCTTCCTTCCTTCACCTCCTACACCCCCAGGGGAAAACCTGTTTTGAGACCAAAAATCTGAAATGGATTACCCATAAAATCTTTTGGTCTCTGTTTTCATCCATTTGGAAATTTTCATTACTTTTCAATCCAACAAAAAACAGCCTATGGCCTAACCAACAACATTTCCATTATGGGTTCCACAACAAAAAAACAACAATTCCTTTATAAAACAACACCACAATAAAAACACCACGGCATACCTTTTAACCTCAAACACAAAGGGAAGGAAAACAAAATATTAAACACTACCCAAAACAAAAAAAAAAAAACCCTAAAACCAAATCTAACTCTTTATACTATTAACTTTTATTTTTTGCAAAATAATTCCCTACATTTTATAACCCACTGGAAATCAGTTCCCGGGACACTCCACTATCTTTAATAATCGCTAGGTATGTAAAACCAAAAGGGTAAAAAACCAAATACTAACTCGGGGAATTTCTTGTTTCTACATGAAAAACAAATGGGTCCAAACCATTCCCGTCCATCGCAAGAGAGACAGACCTTTTGAAACAAAGGGAAGACCCAAGAAATATCGGGTGGTCTGTTGATTGTGCTCACCATTGAAAGAGCTCGTTATGGCGTTTGACCAACATCAAAGATTGTTGGACTTCAAAACCCCAGGAATCATTGGATTCTCTGAGCCAAGGATAAAACCCTCAGGAATCATTGGATTCTCTGAGCCATAGGACGAAAATCTCAGGAATCATTGGATTCTCTGAGACATAGGACAAAACCCTCAGGTCATTGGATTCTCTGAGAAATGATAAGACTGTTACAACACTTCAAAATCTGTGGAATCATTGGATTCCCTAAACATAAAAAGACTTTTTCAGGACTTCAAAAACTCAGGGGGACATTGGATTCCCTGACATTGAAACAATGGACAAAGATTGGTTTTGGACTATTCTTGGGGAAGAAGGTGTTGTGGACTTTGTTTACATACCCACCTTCTAGGACTTTGGTGATCTTTCCAACACCATGTTGATTTATATTGTTTGCTATTCCGCACTTGTGTGTAAACAGTTTGTTACACCACATCGAGCCTGCATGACTGAGGGAGGTCATCCCAAAGCCTCTGGGGTTATTGCTTGTGTTGGAATCCTCCCATGCTGAGGGTTTGTGCATATGACCCTTCAGCCAGAAACCCTAGCAACCCCCAATTCCCTTTGGTGCTTTTTACTCCCTTCCTGAGATGCGGTAGGGCGTATCATCTCCTTTTTAGTGTTTCACCACCTTTTCTGAGAAGTCAGGGAGGCTGTGATCACCTCCTTTCGGTGATTTCACCTCCTTCCCTGAGAAAGGGAGGCGGATCACCTCCCCTTGGGGCTCTGACCTCCTGAGGAGTCAGGGATGGAACCACCGGGTTCTAAAAAAAAAGAAAGGGAAATGTAATGGGTTGAGGTTTGAGCTGACAAATTGGGTCCCAAGTACATGAGGCTAGATAGTAATTGGGCTTCCTATTAATATACATGATTGGATAAAGAATGGTCCCTGCCCACTCTCCGTGCAAGTCCTGATGTGTTGTATAGGAAATGACGATTTTGGTGGGTGGAGGCAGAGAGAGAGCGAAGAAGACAAGTGGGAGAGATTGGGCTGGGTTCGAGACTCTAGTTGCTGGTTGTGTGGCTGCTGGTCGAGCTAGCTTCTTGACTCAGCTGCACACATTGCTATCGCCGATTCTCTTCCACCTCCGATCCTTCTTCACTGAGAATAAAGACTGACGATTTTCCCCTAACCTAAATTCCTGTCTCGTGCTGATCTTAAAATATACGATCTTAACACTCCTTGACCTCTCTGAAATCTTTGATAACTACTGAAGACTCCTCCTTGATATTGATGATTGAGTTTTATAGATCATCAATCTCTTTTGGTTCTTTTCTTATCTATTTAACCATTCCTTTTCTGTAGGCTTTGCTGGATCCTCTTCCAGATTATGCCTTCTAACTGTAAATCTCCCTCAGGGTTCTTTCCTGGACCCTTTCCCCCCCCCCCCCCTTTCTATATATTAATTCACTTGTTGATATTATCAACTTCCATGGATTTAATGGGCCATCTTTATACCGATGATTCTCCTGTCACTTTATCCTATGCTAGGCTTAACTGACTTTCAGCATGTAGAACTGAATATTCAGTAGACATCTTAAATTCACTACATCCCAAATGGAATTCATTATCATTTCCCCTAAACCCATTCCTACTCCTATCTTCCTTATTACTGAAGAAGGAAATACCATCCTCCCAGTTCCTCAGAATCATAACCTAGGATTTATACTAACTCTCATGCCTCCTCTTTTCCTCTACCCCCATTCCAGTGCAGGCCGTTATCACCTCACTCCTGGACTAATCCAATAGATCAAGCAGTGATAAAAGGGAATCACATCTCTTCTTTACCAATGACCACAGTTCAAATCTCTTTTTCTCTCATGAAAAATTTTTAGATGGAGAGTCTGGAAAGTTAGCTGTTAAGGAATAAGAAGTAGCTTTGCTCCAATAACAATTAGTAGAGAGTAATGTTTTGGAATGGGACAGTAATTGGCTATCCACATAATTGATATAAATATTAATAACAATATCATCTATATCTATGTGTCTATGTCTATGGGTTTTTAAATTTAATTTAATTTTCAATACACATTTCTTTATGAATCATGTTGGGGGAGAAAAATCAGAACAAAAGGGAAAAATCATTGGGGAGAAAAAAAAGAAATGAACATAAGATGTGTTGATTTACATTCAATCTCCATAGTTCTTTTTTCTAGATGCAGATGGCATTTTCTGTCTCAAGTTTATTAGGATTGTTTTGGATCACTAAATCATTGAGAACAACCAAGTCTTTCATAGTTGATCATCATAAACTCTTGATCTTATCATATACAATGTATTTCTGGTTCTTCTTATTCACTCAGCATCAGTTCATATAAATCTTTTCAGCCCTTTCTAAAATCAGCTTGTTCATTATTTTTCATGGAACAATAATATGCCGTTACCTTCATATACCACCCAGTAGTGTTATTACTGGGTCTGTATCCTGAGGAAATCATAAAGGAGGGAAAAGAACACATATGTACAAAAACCTTTTTTGGGGGTAGCAAAGATTTGGAAAATTAGTTAATGCCCATCAATTGGGGAATGGTTGA